>NC_087342.1:241257661-241557661 GCF_030014295.1 Loxodonta africana | reverse complement strand
TAAAAGAGATATGCTAAATAATAATTACAACAATAAGTTTTATACTTATTCAGCAAAGAACTTTAAATATGTTAATATATTTAGTTCTAAGAACAAACTTACAAGGAAGGTAAGATTTTACAGAAAAAACTGAGACACAGAGGTTAAGGCATATCTCCAAGACACACAGCTGGTAAGTGACGGTGGCACTTCCTTTCTGAATCTCAGGCGTAGCAATTTCTTTCCTGTTCTACAGTGTGGGGAGAGAGAGAACTGAGAAATAAGACACCAGTTCCAAATGCTGAAAGTTATTGCAACCGTCATTCTGTGTGAACACTGTCCTTTGCTGTCTGGGACATCTGGGGCCTGGTGGTCAGAATAAAGCCCCTCTTCGACACACTTACTTGTAGCCTTCAGCATTAGGGAGCAAAGCCTTCAGATAACCAGTTACTGGCAAAATGCTGAACAGGGTGAGGAAGCTCTTCCCTGGGGGAGCAGGGCAGTCCCATACCTGCTGCAGCTCCTCAGTTGGACGGTGGAGGCCTACAGCTGGCCCCGCCTCCTGTTGAGCTACTTTGCTCACCACTCTGTTACCAGCATGCTGAACGAACTCAAGCTATACTGTCGCCATAGGCCCTGGATCTCCCCCTGTGTGTTCCCCAAGCTCTGTTCCCATTGCTGGGAATGCATTTCCTCAGATATTTTGTTTTTAGTGTGCCCCTTGTTACGGACTGACTTACGTCCCCCAAAATTTATGGCCAAGTCCTAACCCCTGTGCCTGTGAACATGGCCTTGTTTATAAACAGGGTCTCGGCAGATGTTATCAGTTAACATGAGGTCACGCTGGAGCAGGGTGGGTCTCGACTTTGAGTGGTGTCCTTGCAAAAGAGGAGAAGACACAGACAGACAGACAGACAGACACAAGGAAGATGGAGACGGAGCTGCAAGCTGAGAGCACCCGGCTTCCCCTAGAAAACCTGAGAGACAAGACAGGATCTTCCCCTAGAGCTTGTGGAGGGAGCCTGGCCCTGCCGACACCCTGAATTTAAACCTCCAGCCTCAGAACTGTGAGAGAATTCATTTCTGTTCTTACATGCCACCCAGTTTGTGGCATTTTGTGACAGCAGCCCTAGTGCTCTAACATACTTGTAAGTGATTGTGGCACATGTGGTCTGTGGAAAAGGAGTCCCTAGGTGGTAGAAACTGTTAAGTGCTGGGCTAACAACAAAAAGGCTGGTAGTTTGAACCCACCCACAGACACCTTGTAAGAAAGGCCTGGCAATCTACTTCTGAAAAACCAGCTATTGAGAACTCCATGGAGCGCAGTTCTGCTCTGACACACACAGGGTTGCCATGAGTTGGGGTTGGCTTGACGGTAACCGGTTTGGTTTTTTTTTTTTTTGGTCTGTGGAAAAACACTTTGAAAAGTACTTCCCTTATGGCTCAGAATCTCTAGAAGGGCCTGGTTAACCCCCTCCCCACAGCTGAAGTGGTGTCTGGTGCTCCTAAGCTCAGGAAGGCTGTGATGTGCCTCACAGAGAAAACAGGTGTGTGAGATGCATCTCATTCAGGCAAGAGCTACAGTGCTGCTAACTGTGAGTTCAATGCCGATGAATCAACAATGTGTGCTAGACAAGGTGTCTGAAACAGAAACACACAGAACAAGGATATATATCGATCAGTTGATGAAAATGTTGTGACCAGAGGCTCACAGGAGCCTACCCTGTGTTTCCCACGGAGCAATGGATCAGGCTTCAGTGATTCAGTGTTCATGGCAACTTCGTAGGATCTAACCACCAAGAAGAGTGAGAACTGACTGCAGCCAGCTCTTGCCAGACACTCATGAATGCGGCAGCAGCTGACCTACTTTTCTATTGCACAAGCTTCAGATCCTGGTTTCTGGGCCCTGGATGGAGTGGGCAGTTGTGCAGAACATAGATCTACTTCACGTGGCTAAGGAAGGGCTCATTTCAAAGGGAAGATTTAGCAAAATTTCAGCAACTCTATTCAGTTGGGACAAAGTCCATTGCAAATTAGTAAAGGGCTAAACAGCTTGGCAAAATACCTTCAAAGAAATGTAGTTTACTATCTTCAGGCATAAGCCATGGAGGGATAATAGAACCAATCAACAGGAAAACTTTGAAGAAAGTTGATGTGATTTTAAAAGCACATATTTAACACAATTAAACACAATAAGCCACATTCAGCCTACTATGTGCACATCAATACCCTGAATTACTGACGCAAGCAGTCTTCGCTTTTCCATGGGAAATAAAGGGGCCAGTTACTGTGGCCGCTGGGTGGATGGTACCCCTGCTCTGACACCCTTAGAGGCCACACTGGCCATAGGGGGAAGCTGTGGTTGCCCACTCTGGGTTGTGAGGATCTGCCTGCTTGTTCCAACCCAGCCAGCCACCTTTTCCCTCTCTCCACATTCTACAGTGATGTTGATATTCTAACCATTTCTGAACACACCATGCTCTCGATGGAAAACTCCTATTCATCCTTCAAGTCCCCATTTGCAGTGACTTCCTCTGTGAAGTCTTCCCTGACAGCCTTGGAGGTCCTAGATGTTACCTCTTTTATGTAGCCATCACTCACAGTGCATCTCAACACTTAGTGCTCATCGCCTGTAATTGTGATTGTTGGAAAGTGTAAGCGTGGCCTAGAGCTGCTGTAACAAAGTACCACATACTGGGCTGCTTAAACAACAGAAATTTGTTCTCTCACAGTTCTGGAGGCCTGAAGTCTGAAATCAAGGTGTTGGCAGGGCTGTGCTCTCTGAAGCCTCTAGGGGAGGGTTCTTCCTTGTCTATTCCTAGTTCTGGTGGTTCCTGGTGATCACTGGAATTTTTTGGTTTGTAGACATGTTGCCTCAACCTCTGCCTCCATTGTCACATGGCTGTCTTCCTTCTGTGTGGCTCTCTGTCTCTTTACATCTTTTTATAAGGACACCACTCAGATGGGGTTAGGACCCACTGCACTCCAGTGTGGCCTCATCTTAACCTGACTATATCTCCAAAGACCCTACTTCCCATCAAGGCCACCTTCACAGGTCCTGGGGTTAGGACCCACCACACAGGATGTGTTGTCTCCTCTCCAGACTGTGAACTTCTCCAGGGTGATTATGCGTTTTTGTCTCTGGTCCATCTGTTTCTGGCACAGTTCCTAAGTACCTACATAAGTACTTATTGGTTACGTGGCCAGTAAATTAAAAGATGACAAATACGCAATCAGTGTTTGTCTGCACAACAGGGTTTAGCAGGCCCTACTAAAAAAAAAAAAAAAATTTTTTTTTTTTTTTTACTTTCTGTGCCAGGTTCATCAGATTCATGAAGCTCCTATGCACCCCAAACAATCGCTGCCTCTATCTTTCCCAGGTTTCCCTCCTCCACGGGCCCAGCGTCTCCACCTTCCCACACCCACCCACACCTCTTCACTTGAATTGTTTCCCAGGCTTCTCAGTGGGTGGCAGTCCCCCTGGTTCTCAGTGTATCTGTTGTTTCATTGACAGGTGAGTGGCTGGCACAAGGTGACATCTGGAGGACTATGACAGAGCTGCGAGGACCCTGATTGGTGAGAGGCTGATGCTGACAGCGGGTGGGCCACCCGGTACTTGGTCTTCTTACATATGATTGGATGCAGCAGAGAGGCCAGATGTACTTAATTCTGTGGGAATTTTTGCTAAGGATCTTGGCGTTTTACAAATAGCCTGCTCGGTGGACTTTAACTTGGACGAGGTGGCAGAGCTGCAAAGCCTTTCTCAGGCCATGTGGAGAAACTGAGCCCTGGTTTCTAGTTGTGTTCACAGGCCACCTACCTGGATTGTCTGACCTCAGAACCTCCCCTTCCTCCCCTAAAAGTCAATGAGCGTGGGGTATAAGAATGCAGGGTACTATTTCTGTGGGTTGCTTTGTCCTGTGGCTTTGGGGTTTAGACTGATTGCTTCTATCATTGTGTCTGACTTTGATTGGTGATGTTTCCACTGTCGCTCTGGGTGAGAGCAGCTGCCTGCAGGTGCTGTGTGGGGAGAGGACCATCTGAGCCACGCCAGCTTTAAGCGATGGCCAGGGAGCCTGTGGCAGCAGGTACTGAACTTTGGCATAAAGTGACAGTGTCTGGATGTGCTGATGGAAGGTTGCAGACCCACTGGGCTGTCAGAGTCTATGGGGTGTGTTGAATGTTATTGGAAAGGCAATTTCCTCCAAACTTGTGATAAGGTTTCAGGCCCAATCCGAGACTTTAATACTCAGAGAATCTGGGCGGCCATTGAAATTTGACCAGTAATCACAGACTCCCAGCAAATGGGAGACTAAGGCACCCCAGTCTGCCCTCTGCTCGGGAGGCAAGTCCGTCTGACCTTGGAATGAGTCTGTAGTGGAACAAGGGACTTTAAAATCTGTCCGAGGAGCTCCCAGATCTGAAACCCACAAAGCCTCCAGTCCTCTCACTTCCTCTTGGTTCACCTCAGCTTCTTGTGGCCATGAAGACTCATCCCTTGCCCGCAGATGGGCAACTCCAGAGCTTCAAATACCTCCTTTTAGGTACATGTGGTCATCTTATTGGAAATTCTGATGTGTGATCCACACCTTAAAAAAAAAAAAGCAAGGGATTAATGTTGGCATTAGATCAAAATTGCCAAAATTGCCACAAAGGAGATGGAGGCTGGAGAAAGGCTGTTTTATGGAACTTGTGCGCTTGTCTGTGTATTTGTGTCCTGACCCTGGGTTACCTGTGAGGCTGGAGGCTGCCTGCACAGATGGATTTGGAGGTGAATGGATGGACCCGGATTCCTGCTTGGCTCTGCCCTCAACGCCGTGCGTGCAGATGGTGCTACACTTGCTCTTCTGTAAAACAGGGTGAAGATCTACCTGGTCTGGGTACATGAGGATTAGGATGGACGGGGGAGGCAGAGTGCTTGGCATGTGAGCAGTTCTCAGGAAAGACGGTGATTGCCTTGCTCCTGGCTCTCCCAGGATAAAAGTCCAGGCAAAACAGGAACGCGACTCAGGAGATGACCTTTGCTTGCTAGGGCCAGGAGCCGGGTCCAGAAGCCTGTTAGTGGTGTAATATGGGCTATATGGGCATAGGGCACTCTGAGGACCTGCCGGGCTATACAGTGGTTAGAATGCTCCTGAGCACAGGGGCTGTCAGAGTAGGCTGTGGAGGGCGGAGCCCTGTCTTGCATTTTCTTCACCCTCGGGGCTGGGCTGCAGACCCTCCCTCAGGGAGGGACCCCTTCCTCATACAGGGCTCTGACCCGTGATTTTGCACCAACTCCCTGGAGGCCCAGCACCAGCAGTTCCTGGGAAAGGTCTACGCACCTGTCCAGGGTAGCCTAGGTTTGAAGGCCACTCAGCATTTGCCTGAAAAAGCGATGAGTTAGTGCACTATGCTTGTGGACTCTTCACAGTTAACATACGGCTCTGGCACGTAGTGTCTAATGAAAGGTGGTGTGTCCTCTGCTGCTTCTTCCCAAGGCCTCTCAGGAAACAGCCAGGGCCTCTGGGAATGCAGGGAGAGTCTGGTTTCTGTAGTCTGCAGGCGGCCATGGCTCCCAGGGGGGAGCTGTGGTCACCAGGAGAAGCTTCTTGTGACGGCATGCCTTCGCCCTTGCTTCTAGTGGCTAGTCAGTATGTGCCTGGCAGGATGGAGCCAAGGGGCTCCTTGGGGTTTCTTGGAGGCTGCCAAACTGGGAGAGCATCAGCTTTAGGGGAAGTCCCTCTCTCTCGGCTCTGGGGAAAGGTCCTTGTTTCTTTTCAGCTTCTATTTCTTGGTTCCTTGGAGATCTTCATGTGGCCTCTGCCTACCCCAGCTCGTGCTCACTCATCTCTATGTCTAGTCTGCTTTTTTATATCTGGAGGGTGGTTAGGTAAGACAAAACTTGCACTGTTATGGCCTCGTTAATGGACCAAAGAAATCCCTATTCTCAAATAGGATTACATCCACAGGTATAGGGGTTAGGATTCCACAACATATTTTGAGGGGAGACACAATCAGTCCATAACAGCTCTGATTTGATTTATTTGAAACACAAGAGTGACCACTGATAAGACCCAGTTCCACAAACATCTTAGCTCTATGAGCCCAGGTATCTGCAGCCTTCAGGAAGTCGGGTGGACACTCTGTGGATGAGGACATGTCTGAACTTCTGCCTGACCTGAGCTATTGCAGGAATCTGCATTTCTAGGGGCCTAGGTCTGCTTTACAATGCATGTCTTCACTCAGGAGGCCACGGAGCATCAGGAAGCACCCACCATCTCCCTTTCTTCCTCTACCTTGCACTTTTCAGCACATCCAGTCAGCTGACCAGGCACCTGAAAGCTTTTGGTCAAAGGCTGTCCCTCTCCCAGTGGGGTGCTGAGCCAAGCTCTGTTGTCCTGCAGCCTCAAGGCTCTTTAGCTAACACAACGTGCACACATCAGAGAGCACGCCACAGCCTCAGTGATGGCTCCAGACTGGGAACACAGGGTTCACAGCACGCATGGTTCAGTGACTCCCCTCCGTGCCTCATGTCTCCATTTAAAGTTTGGTTTTATAAAATTGCTTCTTCTCATACCCGTTGGGTTGGGATGCACTGTGGATTGATCCATTTCTGTAAACACAACGAGTAGAGCCAAATGACAGCCTGGTTGGTTCACGCGTCCTGCGTCTGGAGGTCCATGTCTGCCTGGCTCTGCATTTAAGGACTTTTATACAGTGTGGTGAGCAGTAGGCATCCTCCCAGACATCTGCCCCAGCAGGTAGGCCCCAGGTGAGTCCTGAGGGCTGATCGCAGAGGCCTTCCAGAGTCACATTTTAACTCCCATAAGAGAAAAATTGATGCCTTTAAATTACAGTGTTGGTGAAGAATATTGAACATAACATGGACTGCCAGAAAAATAAATAAATCTGTCTTAGAAGAAGTACAACCAGAATGTTCCTTAGAAGCAAGGATGGTGAGACTTTGTCTCACATACTTTGGACATGTTATCAGGAGGGACCAGTCCCTGGAGGAGGACATCATACTTGGTAAAGTAGAGGGTCAGGGAAAAAGAGGAAGACCTTCAGAGAGATGGACTGACACAGTGGCTACGACAATGGGCTCAAGCATAACAACGATCGTGAGGATGGCACAGGACCGGGCAGTGTTTTGTTCTGTTGTAATAGGGTTGCTATGAGTCGGAAGCCGATTTGCTTGCACCTAACAACAACACAAGAGAAATCAAGAATTGTTGGTGGTGTCCCATGTTCAGGCCTTCACTCTGCTGGTGAGCCAGGTGGGGTGGGACCTGCAGCCTGCTTCTCATGTGACTGCTGATTTCCGCAGATGACTAGACCAAAGGAGAGGGGCTACCTCACTCCCCACTGGGGCCTGCTTCATCTTCTTTTAGAAGTTTTCAAAAGCGTCATCAGGAAAGGCCCTTGCTAGAAGAGGACATTGTGTTGGTAAAATAAAGGGCCAGTGAAAACAAGGGAGACCCTCCATGAGATGGATTGACACGGCAGCCACAGCAGTGAACTCAGACATGACGATGGTGCAGGACCGGGCAACGTTTTGTTGGGTGTACATGGGGTCGCCATGAGTTGGCTTGGCAACCAACAACAGCCAAGGGACAGGCATTTCCCCCTGAAGCTGAGACGCCAGACAAATGCAGCTGGTGTCACCCACGAGTCAGGCTGTGCCGCCAGGACTGTGCTGGGCAAGGCTGCTTTTGTAGCAGTAGCTGTATGTGGAGAGCGTCTTGGGGGGGCGAAGGTTAAAGTGGCCATTCCTTCCCAAAAGCAGCTATGTTGTCATTAGGTGCTGTCGAGACAGTGCCGACTCGTAGTGACACGTGTACAACAGAACGAAACACTGCCTGCTACTGCACCATCCTCATGATCATCGTTATGCTTGAGCCCATTGTAGCTACTGTGTCAATCCATCTCTTTGAGGGTCCTTCCCTTTTTCACCGACCCTCTATTCTACCTCGCATGATGTCCTCCAGGGACTGGTCCCTCCTGATAACATGTCCATGTTATGTGAGATGAAGTCTCACCATCCTTGTTCCTAAGGAGCATTCTGGCTGTATTTTTTCCAAGACAGACTTGTTTGTTGTTTTGGCAGTCCATCCTATATTCAATATTCTTCACCAACACTGTAAATCAAAGGCATCAGTTCTTCTTCGGTCTTCCTTATAAACCCCTCAGAATTAAAAAAAAAAAAAAAAAACAAGGCAAAGAGAAACAACACGCTGACTCCAAAATAAAGAACAAGGTCCTGTCCCTTGTCCCCAAAAACTGACCTCTACTGTAATGTGTCAGCTCCCTCGGTCCTAAAACCTGTACCTGAACATGGCAGGTGAACACAGGCACTCCACAAGCCCAGGCTGTGTGGTTGTGGTGACTTGCCAATGCATGCCAGGCCTCGCCAAGCAGGTAAGCTCAGATCACAGGGAAAAATGGCAGCACAGAGGCAACGAGCTTTTCTGATTAAATAACAACACATAAAAGTAAAAGCTGCCATTCATTTAAAATGAGGTTTTTGTGGGCAGCGTGTTTTCTGTGGTGTCATTGCCTCCTGCCTCAGTTTTCCCACTCAGCTGCCACTTCCACTGCTGGCAACATGGCTGAGCTCGTTGACGGTATCTGTTACTGAAGCACTCCCAATTTTAACTCTAAATTCTGTGTTTTGTGGGGGAGAAGCAAAGCTTGCGTCAAAGGCCAAGATTTCTTCATGGAGGTGTTTGGGTTTGGTTTACGTTGTTACCATAGGCCAGGGCACTGTTGAAGGTTTGGTTTACACTGTTACCACAGGCGGGGACACTGTTTAAGGTTTTTGGGTTTGGTCTATGTTACCACAGGCCAAGGCACTGTTGAAGGTTTGGTTTAGGTTGTTACCACAGGCAGAGGCAATGTTTAAGGTTTTGGGTTTGGTTTATGTTGTTACCGCAGGCCGGCCACTGTTGAAGGTTTTTGGTTTAGTCTTCCCTACCACAGGCCAGGGGGCCTCATTTAAAGGCTATAGTGCATGTTTCTGAGGTGGGGAGGTAGCTCTGGGAGCTGGGCCCTCCCCGGGGCAGCCAGTTCCTCTCCTTCCTCCATCCTGGGTCTTGTGGCCCAGCATTAAAGCCTAGAGGAAAGAATGAACTAGAAGAGAGAGGAGACTGGCCCTAGCGATTGGTGGTTGGGGGAGGAGGAGTGGAGTTTCCTCTGATCCGCGACATTAGCATAACAAGAGGGGCCTTGTTAACAACCCAGAGTTGTTTAAGTCAGCAGAGTTTCAGCTGTGTGGCTGATTAATCTCCTCCCCACTTCCTAAAAACTTTTCTCTGGAGGTGGAGTGGGAAATAAATGGCAGCCACAGGCCTTCGACCCATGTCTGTGTTTACCCTGACTCCCGCCGGGTCCCTCAAGCCCTACAAGGAGGATCTGGGGGGTTGTTCTTACATGCCCTGGTCCACCATTGGGTGTAGGGTCCCTCCCCCTACCCCGTGCTGGTCTGACCTGTGGACCTGGGGGTTTGGGGAGATCTAAGGGGTTGGGAGGAAACCCTGGTGGTGTAGTGGTTAAGTACTACAGCTGCTAAGAGTTGGAATCAACTTGACAGCACTGGGTTTGTTTGTTTTTTTTTAAGGGGTTGGGAATGTATGAAGTATGGATCTAGGAAAATTGGAAATTGTCAAAAATGAAATGGAACGCATAAACATGGATATCCCAGGCGTTAGCGAGCTGAAATGGACTGGTACTGGCCATTTGGAATTGAACAATCATATAGCCTACTATAGCATACTATGGTGGGAATGACAACTTGAAAAGGAATGGTGTTACATCATCAAAAAGAAGATTTCAAGATCTATCCTGAAGTACAACGCTGTCAGTGATAGGATAATATCCATATGCCTACAAGGAAGACCAGTTAATACGACTATTATTCAAATTTACGCACCAACTACTAGGGCCAAAGATGAAGAAATAGAAGATTTTTGTCAGCTTCTGCAGTCTGAAATTGATTGAACGTGCAATCAAGATGCATTGATAATTACTGGTGATTACAGTCCCTGGAGGAGGACGTTATGCTTGGTAAAGTACAGGGTAAGTGGAAAAGAGAAAGACCCTCAACAAGATGGATTGACACAGTGGCTACAACAATGGGCTTAAGCATAACAATGATTGTAAGGATGGCATAGGACCAGGCAATGTTCCGTTCTGTGGGACATATGGTCGCTATGAGCTGGAACTGACTCCATGGCACCTAACAACAATGTACATACCCGGCTACCCACTCTTCCCGGAAGAGAAGGAATGGTTTTGTTACAGGGCACTTGCTCAGAGGGGAGACACCCAGTAAGCCTCGGCAGCAGACAGGATGGTGCATTAGGGGCGGGATGACCCATTAGGGGACAGGATAGCCCATTAGGGGGCAGGGTTGCCTATTAGGGAGCAGGGTGGCCCATCAGGGGCAGGATGATTTATCATGGGCAGGATGGCCCATCAGGTGGTAGGACGACCCATCAGGAGACAGGATGGCCCATCGGGGGCAGGATGACCAATCGGGGCAGAATGGCCCATCAGGTGGCAGATTGACCCATCAGAGGCAGGATGGCCTATTGGTGAGGCAGGATGACCATGATTGCACACATATACATTCCCTCACACTATCATACTCACACTCACACATGTACACTCCTGCTCACTTGCACACTCACACACGGACACACATCTGCACACTTATACACATGTACACTTGCACACAGTCATATGCTCGTGTACACACACATTGCCCACTGTGTGCCCCACCTAGTCCCCTCATTCTTTGCATCTTCAGTTGCACTGATGTCTACCACTCCTAGGAAGGGGAGGATGGGGGGAGAAGATTGCAGGGTGGGAGAGGGGACAGTGGGGGAGAGAATGCGGGAGAGGAGGGGAATAAGGAGATAGTTGGTGAGGGAGAAGAGGGTGGAGGCGAGCAGGGGTTGGGAGGGGGTGTTTGCAAGTTGCTGTTTACCAACACCTGACCCCCATAACAACCCACTGACACCACTTGCTGTTAGGCCAGGTCCCCAAGGTCTTCTATGTCCCCCAGCTCCCCTAGAATTCCCAACCCCTTGTTGTTGTTGTTAGGCGCCATTGAGTCAATTCCAACTCATAGCCACCCTGTGTACCACAGAACGAAACATTGCTGGGTCCTATGTCATCCTTAAAACCATTGTTATGCTTAAGCCCATTGTTGTAGCCACCGTGTCAACCCATCTTGTTAAGAGTCTTCCTTTTTTCTGCTTACCCTGTATTTTACCAAGCATAATGTCCTTCTCCAGGGACTGATCCCTCCTGATAACATGTCCAAAATATGTGAGATGCAGTCTCGCCATCCTTGCTTCTAAGGAGCATTTTGGTTGTACTTCTTCTAAGACAGATTTGTTCATTCTTTTGGCAGTGCATGGTATATTCAATATTCTTCACCAACACCACAATTCAAAGGCGTCAATTCTTCTTTGGTCTTCCTTAGTCATTGTCCAGCTTTCACATGCATAAGATGCGATTGAAAATACCATGTCTTGGGTCAGGCGCACCTTAGTCTTCAAGGTGACATCTTTGCTTTTTAACACTATAAAGAGGTCCTTTGCAGCAGATTTGCCCAATGCAATGCGTCTTTTGATTTCTTGACTGCTGCATCCATGGCTGTTGACTGTGAATCCAAGTAAAATAAAATCCTTGACAATGTCAGTCTTTTCTCCATTTACCATGATGTAGTTTATTGTTCCAGTTGTGAGGATTTTTGTTTTCTTTATGTTGATGTGCAATCCATACTGAAGACTGTGGTCTTCAATTTTCATCAGTAAGTGCTTCAAGTTCTTTTCACTTTCAGCGAGCAAGGTTGTGTCATCTGCATAACGCAGGTTGTTAATGAGTCTTCCTCCAATCCTGATGCCCCGTTCTTCTTCATATATTCCAGCTTCTTGGATAATTTTCTCAGCATACAGATTGAGTAGGTATGGTGAAAGAAAACAACCCTGACACACACTTTCCTGACTTTAAACCACTCAGTACTCCCTTGTTCTGTCTGAACAACTCCCTGTTGATCTATGCACAGGTTCTTCAAGAGCACAATTAAGTGTTCTGGAATTCCCATTCTTAGCAATGTTATCCATAATTTGTTATGATCCACACAATCAGATGCCTTTGTGTAGTCAATAAAACACAGGTAAACATCCTTCTGGTATTCTCTGTTTTCAGCCAGGATCCATCTGACATCAGCAATGATATTCCTTGTTCCACGTTCTCTTCTGAATCTGGCCTGAATTTCTGGTAGTTCCTTGTTGATATACCGCCACAGCTGCTTTTGAATGATCTTCAGCAAAACTTTGTTTGAGTGTGATATTAATGATATTGTTCGATAACTTCCACATTTGGTTGGATCACCTTTCTTGGGTATAGGAATAAATATGGATTTCTTCCAGTTGGTTGGCCAGGTAGCTGTCTTCCAAATTTCTTGGCATAGACGAATGAGTACTTCCAGTGCTGTATCCGTTCGTTGAAACATCTCAATTGATATTCCGTCAATTCCAGGAGCCTCGTTCTTCGCCACTGTCTTCGGTGCAGCTTGGACCTCTTCCTTCAGTACTATCGGTTCCTGATCATATGCTACCTTTCGAAATGGTTGAATGTCGACTAATTCTTTTTGGTATAATGACTCTGTGTATTCCTTTCATCTTCTTTTGATGCTTCCTGCTTCGTTTAATATTTTCCCCATAGAATCCTTCACTATTGCAACTCGAGGCTTGAATTTTTTCTTCAGTTCTTTCAGCTTGAGAAATGCCGAGTGTGTTCTTCCCTTTTGGTTTTCTGTCTCCAGCTCTTTGCGCATGTCATTATAATACTTTACTTTGTCTTCTCTAGCCGTCCTTTGAAATCTTGTGCTCAGTTCTCTTCCGTCATCATTTCTTCCTTTTGTTTTAGCTGCTCAGTGTTCAAGAGCAAGTTTTAGAGTCTCCTCTGACATCCATCTTGGTCTTTTCTTTCTTTCCTGTCCTTTCAATGACCTCTTGCTTTCTTCATGTATGGTGTCCTTGTTGTCGTTCCACAGCTTGTCTAGTCATTAGTGTTCGACATGTCAAATCTGTTCTTGAGACCGTCTCTAAATTCAGGTGGGATATACTCAACGTCTTATTTTGGCTCTTGTAGACTTGCTCTGATTTTCTTCAGTTTCAGCTTGAACTTGCAAATGAGCAACTGATGGTCTGTTCTGCAGTCAACACCTGGCCTCGTTCCAACTGATGATATTGAGCTTTTCCATCGTCTCTTTCCACAGAAGTAATCAATTTGATTTCTGTGTGTTCCATCTGGCGAGGTTCATGTGTATAGTCGCTGTTTATGTTGGTGAAAGAAGGTATTTGTAGTGAGGAAGTTGATGGTCTTGCCAAATTCCATCACGTGATCTCCTACATCATTTCTATCACAAAGGCCATATTTTCCAACTATCGATCCTTCTTCTTTGTTTCCAACTTTTGCATTCCAATCACCAGTAATTATCAATGCATCTTGGTTGCATGTTCAATCAATTTCAGACTGCAGAAGCTGATAAAAATCTTTAGTTTCTTCATCTTTAGTCTTAGTGGTTGGTGTGTAAATTTGAATAATAGTCATATTAACGGGTCTTCCTTGTAGGCATATGGATATTATCCTATCACTGACAGCGTTGTACTTCAGGATAGACCTTGAAATGTTGTTTTTGACGACAAATGCAACACTACTTCTCTTCAAGTTGTCATTCCCGGCATAGCAGACTATATGATTGTCTGATTCAAAACAGACAATATCAGTCCATTTCAGCTCAGCAATGCCTAGGATACTGATGTTTTTCCATTCCATTTCATTTTTGATGATTTCCAATTTTCCTAGATTCATATTTTGTACATTTCAGGTTCCGATAATTAATGAACGTTTGCAGCTGTTTCTTCTCATTTTGATTCACGACACATCAGCAAATGAAGGTCCCAAAAGCTTCACTCCATCCACGTCATTAAGGTCGACTCTACTTTTAGGAGGCAGCTCTTCCCCAGTCATCTTTTGAGTGCCTTCCAACCTGGGGGGGCTCATCTTCCGGCGCTATATCAGATAATGTTTCACTGCTATTCACAAGGTTTTCACTGGCTAAATCTTTTCAGAAGAAGGCTGCCGGGTCCTTCTTCCTAGTCTGTCTCAGTCTGGAAGCTCAGCTGAATCCTGTCCTCCATGGATGGCCGTGCTGGTATCTGAATACTGGTGGCATAGCTCCCAGCATCATAGCAATACACAAGTGTCCGCAGTATGACAGACTGACAGACACGTGGGGCTGGTGTGCTTTTGCGTGTGCATGTGCAGCTGTGTCTGTGAGAAATCAGGTTCTTTCAGCTCACCTTTAATTTAACTTCAATTGTGTGGGTTTACAAATGTCCAATACAAAGTTTCTACAAGGTTTCTGTGAGTCTCCACTCCCATCTCCTGAGGAGAGGAGAGCATTGCTGGATAGTCTTTGGGTGTTCTGTTGGGAGTGGGGAACAGGCTACAGGTCCACTAGCCACTCCCCGCGGCCTGGTCAGCACCACTGCAGAGCAGGACTCAGCCCTCCAGTCTCACTCTCCTGTGTTCCAGGAGCCATCTGCTCCGGGTGCCTGGGGAATATCACAGCCACAAAAGGCACCAGATTTAATTGCCAGTTTGCACAAAATGCTCTTTTAGTTGCTGTTAATAGTGACTTAGACAGTGAAGTTTGTGCTCCCATGGGGCTGAGAACCTAGGGTAGGACAAGGGAACACCTGAGAGAAGGCTGCTGAACTTACTCTTTGTGATTTTCACTCGGTGACCTCAGACCTGCCTGGACTCCCGTAATGCGGTGTTGCAGGAAGGGGGAGGGCTGATGGCCTTCCTGTCGGCTGTTGTTGACGAGTTTTTCTCTACATGGGAATCAAGCCTGGGCCCTTGCCCACTGTAGCACATTGTTTTAAAGACCCCAAGCTACCCCTGTAGGCCACGCAGCCTGTTGCCTGGATACCCACTGCATGGACACCTGGACACCCACGACACGGACATATGGACACACGGACACCCACCACGTGGATGCATGCATACCTACCACATGGACACACACACGCTCACCACAGGGACACACACACACACACACCCACCACACAGACAGACATACCCACCACACGGACACACATACACCCACCTCACAGATACACGCACACTCACCACATGGATACATGCACACCCACTGCACGGACACCCATCACACACTGTTGGGAGGACAGCACAAAAGTCTGAGCTGCCACTCGCCACCTGCTGGTCTCCTCCTGTCCCTTCTTCTTGGCTGATGGATGTGACCACTCAGGCATGTGCTCCCTGGAGCATGAAGTGAGATCATAAAATAATGAACCAGTTTCCACAAATCACCCCCAAATTGCAGATCCACCGCCCTCTAGCCACGCCAGATGAGTACGTGTTAGAGCTGGGAGACTGTGGGGGGCAGTGATGACACCTGAACTGTTTCCCCTAGGCAGCCATGGGAGGTTCTGGCCAGAATTCTAAATGCTGTGTGGAATTAGAGGTGTCCTCTGCCCACAATACAACGGATCACCGGACCTGGGTCTTCCCTCCAGCTCAAATTGGCCTAGATACACCCTCAGCTTCTTTCCTGCTCACCGGATACCTGGTCTGTCTGGATGTGGAGAGTGATTGCAAACAGAGACGCAGGAGATCATGGCCCCAGGCAGCAGGCCCTCCGCTTCCCAGACTCCAAACGCTGGGCGCAGTTAGAGTGCAGGCGCTGATCCTGCACTTTGAGCAGCAAGAAAACTCTTCTGGGATAGTTGGACTGTAATTAATGGAGGATGCTGACGAGCATAGACGTGGTGTGTGAGGCAAACAAGCAAACCCATAAACTTAGCTTTCCCACGACCTCACCTGGGCAGGAGGACAAACACCAGCCTCGTGGAGCCCACTAGGCCTCAGTCAGCAGTTCGGGCAGAGGACCTGGCGGGGCCTTCACTGGGCATGGTGCAGGGGCTGAGGTTGTCACTAAGGTGATGTAGGACAGAACACCTTTGAGAACGGGACCTGGTGCCCCTGTGCACAGAGGTGCCTGGGGGAGGTGCGCCCTGTTTAAGCAAGGTGGGAAAATTCCTGGGCCTTTGGATTCAATTTTCAGACTTAGATCTATTGTTCTTAGGTGCCACTGAGTCAGTTCTGACTTACAGAGACCCTATGTACAACAGAACGAAACACTGCCTGGTCCTGCATCACCCTCACGATCATTGTTATCTTGAGCCAGTTGTTGCAGGCACTATGTCAGTCCAGCATGATATGGGTCTTCCCCTTTCTCGGTGACCCTCTACTTTATCAAGCATGATGTTCTTCCTCAGGAACTGGTCCCTCCTGACAACGTGTCCAAAGTATGTGAGACAGTCTCACTATCCTTGCTTCTAAGTAGCATTCTGGCTATACTTTATCCAAGATAGGCTTGTTCATTCTTCTGGCTTCCCATGGTATATCTGAAGGTATAAAAAATTTCCATATACTTTGTCAGAGGACAAATGCCACGTAATTACTTCCTGGTGCAAACTAACCTGGGAGATATTTCCCTACATTTCATGCATTTGGTTTTTCACCCCATTTTGTGCTAATATAGCCTTCGAGGAATGACTTGGGCCAGAGGAGGGTCCCTGTCCCAGCTCTGCCAGCTTGACTGGGCAAATCTTATCTTGGCTCTGGATATCGTCGTATCTGTGAAGTAGGCAGCATCATAGCCCCTCCCAGGTCTGCATGAGCTTGGAGTGGATCGTTTACATACTGCCAGGTACAGGCAGGCCTCCAATCAACATCCCCTTCTAACAAATTCAGAATATCCAAAGCTACTAAGCTGACAATCAATACGGATTACTTACAAACAATAGACATTTTAAAACTTAGGACACGTTCTTCTGCTTGGTTCTTCAAACCTGGTGTCCCAGGAGCCTTCGGGGTTTGCAAACAGAGCCTCAGACTGACGAGGGGCCAGGTTGATATCTGGTCCAAGGAGCAGCTCTCAGCGTGGCTCCTCGGAAGGCGCGGGCTGGACTTTGGGAGCACAGCTACCTCCAAGGGCAGTGGAGTCGGGAGGCGGCAGGGAGGGGCCTGCCACAGAGGTTGTCTGTTGTAGGGGAGTTACCATGGGGAGTCCCTGGTGGTGCAAACGGTTAAGTGCTCAGCTGCTCACCAAAAGTTTGGAAGTTCAAGTCCACCCAGAGCTGCCTTGGAAGAAAGGCCTGGAGATGTACTTCTGAAAAGTCAGCTACCATAGCCACTGTGGGGCACAGTTCTACTCTGGCACACATGGGGTCGCCAGGAGCTGGGGTCGGCTCAACTGGTGAGTTACTAGGGAACCTTCTGAGACCTTCCCTGACTATTGCTCAGGCGATGTTTGAGCGTGGCTCCGCTGACATCTTGCAGGCTGCTCCCTCCTTCCTTCTCCCACCTGCTCACAAGGACTCACCGTGCCAATATGGGTGGAAGCAGCTCCCGGAGGCCAGGGCACTTGGTGCTCACAGCCCGCCCTCCAAACATCCCCATGAGCAGCCTGGCAGAAGGACAGGGATGATGACAGCTTGGGGTGATACAGTGTTGACTCCCAGGCTGTACCCCATGAGCAGAAGGTGTTCAAAGATCAGACACATAAATAACCGTGCTCACACAAGTTTTATTACAATGCCTAATAGCTGTGTCAAGATCTGAAGAAAGACAGTGCATCCTTTATGGCATCTTAAGTTTAAAAGAAAAGTGAGGGAGGAGAAAGCTGCCCTCAAAAACTGTCCACACTTCTCTGGAAGTTGGTGCTGTATATGGTATGTGGTTATTGCTGGTTGTCATATTATTTTAAACACTCTGCCTTCCTGGAATCTTTGCCCTCCTGGCCAGACGTCTGTTCCCCACAGTCTGCCCTCCCGGTGCGTTAATTGAGTGTCCCCATGCCCAGGGAAGGCTCATGGCACTGCTCCATCAGGGCGATCTTGGGGTTCAGACAGGCAGCGAGCGGCCGGGCGGCGTGGCAACGCGGCCGCAGCGCCGTGGGAACGGTGGCAGACAATGACGGAGTTGACAATGGGGCACGCGGAGGCCACCTTTGGGAGAAGCCGTATCGCGGCAGGAGGGCGGGAGGGCGAGCCATCGCGGCAGATGCTGCCGGGACCGGAGCAACAGATGCCTTCTGGCCAGGGTTCAGCCGTCCGAGCCCACCATTCACATGTGGGGACATTCTCCCCGCCCCCTCTCTTTGTCACAGGCCGGGAGCAAGTACAAATATTGCGGAGGAATTAAAAACAGCAGATGGTGGCAGCAGGATTTGATGAGAGCAGGGTCAGGTACAGCTCACACTAGGCCGTGGCATTAATCATCCTTTCCCCGGGGGAAACGGGAGCTCAGGCCCCCAGCACGGCGTTAAACCAGCCACTGTGGGGCTGTTTTACTTACTCAGCCCCCTGCCGCCCCCGTCCTGGAAGGCGCTCCTCTCAGCCTATGCCTCTGTTTCAGCCGCCAACCCCATAGATCAGCATTTAGACGTGTGGTCAGATTTAGCAGAGTTTAAAGAGAACATATGTTGAATATTTTGTTAATTCAATTTGTGTTTAAATAATTGATGTTGGCCAATTCCAAATGTGAGGTTTAAAAGCCTCATGTGTTTGCTTTGATACATTATCTATCATTCCATTGTGTGAAGCCAGTTGTTTTCATTTAAGACAAATGCCTGCTCTCCTTTTAGGATGGACTCAGATGCATTTTGCCAGCCTCTGTGAGTTCACCCAGCCTGGCGTTCCCAAGCTTCTGTCGTTGTAAGTGTTCAGAAGGAGGTTCGTGTGGATCACGCAGATTTCCAACAGAAGGGTTGATGGACAAAGGGAAGGGCTGGCGTCTTCATGGTGGCCAGGAAATGGCAGTTGTGTTTGGCCAGTTTCTGAGGGGACATTCTTATCATCACTGACAGGAACAGGGGCTGAGGGAGGACAGAACAACACAAGAAGAGACTTGGTTTGTGTGTCTGTGCTGTTGGGCATGTGCTCAGGACATGGACCTCATTCATCAGGGCGCTTGCGTGAGGTGCTTTCAAGTGTGTGCATGGATGAGGTGTTTTGTGTGTGTGTGCGTGTGCGTGTGTGGGTGTGCACGAGCCTGCCTTAGTAATGTAGTCTCATAAAAGTAAACCTCATGATTTAGAAACTTTCTAAATGAGGAGGAAGGTTCTCTAAGGATGTCACATATCTGTGGTCAACTGTCAGACAAAATTTCTATGAGGTTTGTGTTTCATGTTTTGGACTGACCTGCCTAGTTTGCCCAGCACAGGCCTGGTCTCTCGGTCAGGCTGGGGGACCCTCTTGGAGGCGGTTTTGCGGGTTTGTGAGGGTGTGTTGGCCGGTCACTCTTATTTGATCTGGATGCTGCTTCCTAGAGCCCAGTGGTCCAGAACCAGGACCTTGCCGGGGAGACGCACCTGCTGTGCCACCCACCGACCATGCTACCTCCACAGGGAAGCCAGGCTCAGGACTGATCAGGTCTCCCATCTTTAAGAAGAAGGTTCTTTCCTTGAGGTGGGAGAAATCCAGGTGCTATTTTCATACTTAAAAATAATGTTTGTTCCTATTCAAAAGTTCAAAAATAATAGCTGCGCATTCTAGAAAATACAGAAATAAAGACAAGTAGAAAAATACACTCATCTTTAGTCTCACCATCAGAGGCAACACTGGTGAGTCTTTAGTGTATACAGAGGGTGCCCAGCTCTCCAGAGGGTTCAAAGCACTTTCTCCTCTCCTCTGTGTGAGTGTTTAAGTCATGGTGACATAGAAGCAGGGGCTGACTGGACTTGAGCAGGCCTTGCAGCTGTATGTCCAGCCCTCTTCTGTGCCTCATCCTGCTCACTGCCTCATGGTGGGGTGTCCGGCTTCTGCACAAACCCCTGCTGTGACTGGGAGCTCAGCTCCAGCTGATCTAGTATGGGACTTCATGCTGCACATGAGATGCCGTGAGGAGCTGGGAACATAGCGACAGATCCACATGCCCCTTATGGACAAGCAGTCAGGCTGGAAAGACCCAGGCGGCCTCACTGATCATGTAGCTGTGGTCAGTTTGAGGCAGGCTCAGCACAGCAGCCACGAGACACCATGTGAAGGGTCCGGGCCTCGCTGAAGGTGGAAATGGTCAAGGAGGGCGTTCCAGAGAATGTGATGGTTGGACTGAGACTGGAGGAAGAACAGGCACTGGCCAGTCAATCCCTGGAGTGAGATCCTTCCAGGGAGAGGAAACAGCTTGAACAAAAGCCCTATGGCACAGTGCAGCCTAAGGATCAGAAAACAGAAGCAGCCTTTCATCCCCACAGGCCTTGGCTCTGTTGTCCAGGGCAACACACAATCAGCCACATCTCTCTTCTGCCAAAGGCACCGAGACCCTCATCTGTCCCACAGGACATGACTGCTGTCCGGTATGCCACCCAGGACTGCACGTGTTTTCCCAGGTGGTGTCTCCAGGCCCCAGTGGAATAAGACAATCCCTCGAGCTCTACCTCTGCAGGTGGAGCTCGAGGCTGAATTACACCTGCGGCCACCACCACGGGCTCAACCACTGCTCAGCCACGGCTTCTCATTGAGTTGATGTTTGTCTTTAAGAATGTGCAACAATGGCACTTTCTACAGGCACCTCGTAACCACACCTTGTAAGGCCAGGCCCCTGTTTTAGGGCAAGAGGTCAGTTGGAACCCAGGTTCTTCTTGAAAGGCCAAGAAAGACTCCTGTCTTTTGCGCCTGCTGGCTAGGAGGCCCCTCCTGAAGATCTGGCCCTGATTCTCAGGGGTTCTTTTTTCCATTCCAAAATATTATAGACCCAGAACCCCAATGATTGCTGCTGCTTCAGAGTGACTGTTGTGTTAGTCTCCCTAGATGGGTTCTGGTATGAGCTACTTTTATTTCTTCCATATCTGATGGAGCCCAGATATTACTGACATCTTCTCTGGTGCCCACCCCTTCTACTCTGTGGTGTCCATTCCTTCTTACTCTGTGGAGTCCCATTCCTTTTTACTCTGTAGCATCCTATTCCTTCTTACTCTGGGGTGTCTCACTCCTTCTTACTCTATGGTGTCCCATTTTTTTCTATTCTGTGGTTGTCCATTCCTACTTACTCTTGGTTTCCTGTTCCTCCTTACTCTGTGGTGTCCTGTTCCTTCTTACTCTGTTTCCTGCCATTACTTTTTCTTACTCCTTGGTTTCCCTTTTCTTCAACTCTGTGTGTCCAATTCCTTCTTACTCTCTGTTTTGTTCCATTCTCACCTTTTGATCTGTAGTTTCCCATTCCTTTTACTCTGTTGTGTACTATTCCTTCTTTTATGAGGTCTTACTACTTTTTTAAAATGGGTTATTACTTTTTTCGCTCTGTGGTGTCCTACTGGAATGACTTTCACGTTACTTAAATCATAATCAGCACCTTGTCAGTTTTTCTCACTGAGAGTCTTGAGACAGGGTTGAACAAGCAGGAGACATGTTGGTATCGACAAGATTCTCCTGTTTTGGTTAGTGAGAAGTGATCATTTTAAACGAGAACTCCCGTGTTCATTTCATTTAATGTTAACAGTACAGATGCTTTGTGTTAACAGAACATCTTTTATTTGGCTGGAAGGTGGTAGATATCTGCTGTACAACAGCTAAGCTTTTGATGCCTACTTGCTTTGTTGTTAATGCTCAATAAGTATGTTTCTAACTCTCAAATGACATTTGAGAGCCATCCTCCAAATCTCTGCTGTGTTGTGCCCTTGGTTTGTTAAGACCTTCCCAGGCGTGTGTTAGGTGACTGGGACATGGCTGTGTGCATGTGTTGGGGGATCTGCAGCTCTGCCAGAGTGAGTGTGTGTCACTTCAGCCTGTTCCGGTGTGTCGCACTGGCAGAACAGATTCTTTCCTCCTAGTAAGGCTCGTCACTGTTCTGGACTCTGCCGTTTGGAGGGGATCCAATCCTTCATGTTGTGTGTGTACCAGGGATGTGATGCTGGGCCCACATCTGTGCCTCCACCACCTCTCTGCATCCTGGGCTGTTTCACCATCAGGGCAGTGGTCAGACCCTTGGGTGGAGGGGCTCCGTCCTCATTTGATTTGTTTGTTTCTGGCTGAGACTAAAAGGAACGGAGATGTTTTCTTTCCCTCCCCTCTGGCCAACAGGCTATCTGTTCCCATGGCCAAGGTGTGAAGAGTCACAGGGGCCAGAGGGGGAAAGGGTAGGGAAGGAAGAGCAGCCCCAGAGACCAGTCCACTGGGCCACATGCTTCTTATCCCACCGTGTACCAAGCTTGGTGTTCTTGGGGCTCAGTCATTGCCCTTCAAGTGGGAAGAATGACAGAAAAGGTAGAGAGGGGCTCCAGAACAGGAGTGCAGGACAAATGTTTCCGGAGCAAGAACATGTCATGATCCTCCCTGGTGTCCGCTTCCTGAGGTTCTTGTGTATGAGCCCGAGGCTAGCTCTGGGCTGCGTCTCTGCTTAGCTATGCTGGACTTGTCAGTTTCTCTTAGCTACTTTCCATAAAATGGGGCTGAGCCCCCCCGCACCCCGCACCACCCCAGTAGATGCACCCCTAGGGCAAAGTGAATGTTCAGAGCTGCCCTGGTGGGTGAAAGCCACCTCCCCTGTGTGATTTCGTGTACCCAGGAGAAACTGCACTATTGGTAAAATGATGTGAACTGGCAGAATAGGAAGCTACTGTGGGCTGGTTGAGTGTGTAAATCATCAGGTTTTATTCCTCTGCATCCAATGGGAAGTTTCTGTTTTAATTTCCTCTGTTGGGGCCAATTAATTCAATGTCCCCGCACGCAGCTCAGGCCTCTGACTGAAAGGCTGTCCCATCAATCCCTGTCACATGAATGGAAATTAATCAGCGCCGCCAGAGAAAGCTCCCACTTAAACGGCAGCGTCCTTTCTTTCCTGCCCTTAGTTGTGAGGTCACACCTTTTATGTAAAGCAGACTCATAGCTCTCACCTATTTAAGGAATTTTTCAATTAACATTTCTTTTCCTAGAGGGTGACCACAGCTTTTTGGCTTACCACAAAAGGCTGGCTTTACTTTCATACAACAAATGTGCCAGGTCAGTTGCTTCAGGCTGGAGGCCTATTCTTGGGCATTGATGATTTCAGAGACCGACGCCCTCCCCCTGATCAATAGCTGATAACTGCACAGCAGGGAAGAATTTTTGTTTCAGTCCACGCCTCTTCAAACAACTGAAAGTCTCCTTTGAATAAAAAACACCTCGCTGATTCTTAAATCCATCTAATTGGCATTTTTTTTTTTTTTAAAGAAAAGAAAAAAAAAAGGAAAACAAAAATCTCCGTGGGTTCTAATGGTTTTCCTACTTTTGGTGGAATCTTATGTTTGATTCCAACATATGTTTTTATTGCCACATTTTTTTCTTGAATGTTTTATTAATTGATTAAATATTTTAATGGAGTTGTTAGCTCAAACAAAACCCCATCATATTAAATCCTTCATGGACTTCAACATCCTCTCTCCAAGCCTAGTGGAAGCAAAGACTTAATGATGATGGGTCTGGACAAGGAACATTCAGTGGAGAAGCTAAAACATGGGCTGAATTACTTTCAGGGGCTTCTAATACCCATGTTCAGAGCTAAGGGTTCCTGGTCTGTCGTGTCATCTTTAAACCACGGTTTGAGCAAGTGGGACAATAAAGGGAAGGAACAGCAGGAGACAAAAGACCTAAACCGAAGGTGTGAGATGGATGCCCAGCTGTGCCCTGGCCTCCATGACGGGCATGGAGCACCCAGGAGACCGCAGACAAGCAAGGAGAGTTGGTACATTTGCATCTTGAGACCCCCAGCGTGATGCACACTGGAGTTTTATTCAGATCAGACTTGGAACTGGGCTACCCTGACCTTAGAGAAGAGACGGAGCCAAAGGACTGACTGTCCCTGTGTGAGAAAACCAATATTTAATGCTAAAATAGAGGCACTTTGAGTTCAGGAATTGGTCCTTTTTTCAAAACCAAAAAGCGAACTTGGTTTATGAAAAATCGTATTTACGGTGAACTTTCTGCACTAGAAAGCTTGATACATTCTAGTGGTTCTTGTATACAAGACTATTTCATATATTTAAAGTAAACTATTTTATAGTTTTTCGTTAGCCTTCAGTATGGATAACACTTCAACATAAAGAAAACAAAAATCCCCACAACTGGACCAATAAGCAACATCCTGAGAAATGGAGAAAATATTGAAGTTGTGAAGGATTTCATTTTACTTGCATCCACAATCAACGCCCATGGAAGCAGCAGTCAAGAAATCAAATGATGTATTGCATTGGGCAAATCTGCTGTGAAAGACCTCTTTAAAGTGTTGAAAAGCAAAGATGTCACTTTGATGATTAAGGTACACTTGACTCAAGTCCTGGTCTTTTCAGTTGTTTCATATGCATGCAAGAGCTGAACAATGAAAAAGGAAGGCCAAAGAAGAATTGACTCATTTGAATTACGGTGTTGGCAAAGAATATTCAATATATCGTGGACTGTCAGAAGAACGAACAAATCTATCTTGGAAGAAATACAGCCAGAATGCTCTTTATACTCAAGGATGGCAAGACTTTGTCTTGCTTACTTTGGGCTTGTTATCAGGAGGCATCAATCCCTGGAAAAGGACATCATGCTAGGTAAAGAAGGTTAGCAAAAAAGAGGAAGACTCTCAATGAGATGGTATCCCAGTTGTCTAGTGCTGCAATAAGACAAATATCACAAATGGATGGCTTTAAAAAAAAATTTTTTTTTTGTGCTTTAAGTGAAAGTTTACAAATCAAGTCAGTCTCTCACATAAAAACTTATATACACCTTGCTACATGCTCCCAATTACTCTCCCCCTAATGAGACAGCTCGCTCTCTCCCTCCACTCTCTCTTTTTGTGTCCATTTCACCAGCTTCTAACCCCCTCTACCTTCTCATCCATGCTCCAGGCAGGAAATGCCAACATAGTCTCAAGTGTCCTCCTGATCCAAGAAGCTTACTCCTCACCAGCATCCCTCTCCAACCCATTGTCCAGTCCGATTAATGTCTGAAGAGTTGGCTTTGGGACGGGTTCCTATCCTGGGCCAACAGAAGGTCTGGGGGCCATGACCACCGGGATCCTTCCAGTCTCACTCAAACCATTAAGTCTGGTCTTTTTATGAGAATTTGGGGTCTGCATCCCACTGCTCTCCTGCTCCCTCAGGGGTTCTCTGTTGTGTTCCCTGTCAGGGCAGTCATCGGTTGTAGCCGGGCACCATCTAGTTCTTCTGGTCTCAGGATGATGTTTTTTTTTCAAGATGATGTAGTCTCTGGTTCATGTGGCCCTTTCTGTCTCTTGGGCTCATAATTACCTTGTGTCCTTGGTGTTGTTCATTCTCCTTTGATCCAGGTGGGTTGAGATCAATTGATGCATCTTACATGGCTGCTTGCTAGCATTTAAGACCCCAGACGCCACTCTTCAAAGTGGGATGCAGAATGTTTTCTTAATAGATTTTATTATGCCAATTGACTTAGATGTCCCCTGAAATCATGGTCCCCAAACCCCTACCCCTGCTATACTGGCCTTCAAAGCATTCAGTTTATTCAGGAAACTTCTTTGCTTTTGGTTTAGTCCAGTTGTGCTGACCTTCCCTGTATTGTGTGTTGTCTTTCCTTTCACCTAAAGTAGTTCTTATCTACTAATTTTTTTTACCCTCCCTCCCTCCTCTCATAACCGTAAAAGAATGTTTTCTTCTCAGTTTAAACTATTTCTCAAGTTCTTATAATAGTGGTCTTATACAATATTTGTCCTTTTGCAACTGGCTAATTTCACTCCGCATAATGTCTTCCAGGTTCCTCCATGTTATGAAATGTTTCACAGATTCCTCACTGTTCTTTATTGATGTGTAGTATTCCATTGTGTGAATATACCATAATTTATTTAGGTAGTCTTTTTACTCTTTTGGTGAAGTCTTTGGATGAGCATAGGTGTTTGATTTTTAGGAGCTCCCAGTTATCTAGTTTTTCTTCTGCATTCTTAATAATGTTTTGTATACTGTTTATGCCATGTATTAGGGCTCCTAAAAAAAAAATTAACGTCGTCCCTATTTTTTCTTCCATGATCTTTATCGTTTTAGATTTTATATTTAGGTCTTTGATCCATTTTGAGTTTGTTTTTGTGCATGGAGTGAGGTATGGGTCTTGTTTCATTTTTTTTTTGCAGATGGATATCCAGTTATGTCAGCACCATTTGTTAAAAAGACTGTCTTTTCCCCATTTAACTGTTTTGGGGCCTTTGTCAAATATCAACTGCTCATATGTGGATGGATTTATGTCTGGATTCTCAATTCTGTTCCATTGGTCTATATGTCTGTTGTTGTACCAGTACCAGGCTGTTTTGACTACTGTGGCGGTATAGTAGGTTCTAAAATCAGATAAAGTAAGGCCTCCCACTTTGTTCTTCTTTTTCAGCACCAAAAAAAAAAAAAAAAACCAAACACAATGCCATAGAGTCGATTTCGACTCATAGCGACCCTATAGGCCAGAGTAGAACTGCCCCATAGAGTTTCCAAGGAGCGCCTGGCGGATTCGAACTGCTGACCCTTTGGTTAGCAGCCGTAGCACTTAACCACTAATGTCTTATTTATCCGGGCCCTCTTTCACTTCCATATGAAGTTGGTGATTTGTTTCTCCATCTCGTTAAAGAATGTCATTGGGATTTGGATCGGAATTGCATTAAATGTATAGATCGTTTTTGGTAGAATAGACATTTTTATAATGTTAAGTCTTCCTATCCATGAGCAAGGTATGTTTTTCCACTTATGTAAGTCTCTTTTGGTTTCTTGCAGAAGTGTGCTATAGTTTTCTTTGTTTAAGTCTTTTACATCTCCGGTAAGATTTAAGTATTTTATCTTCTTGAGGGCTACTGTAAATGGCATTGATTTGGGGATTTCCTCTTCGATATTCTTTTTATCGATGTAGAGGAATCCAACTGATTTTTGTATGTTTATCTTGTATCCTGACACTCTGCTGAACTCTTCTATTAGTTTCAGTAGTTTTCTTGAGGATTTCTTAGGGTTTTCTGTGTATAAGATCATGTCATCTGCAAATAGAGATACTTTTACTTCTTCCTTGCCAATCTGGATGCCCTTTATTTCTTTATCTAGCCTAATTGCTCTGGCTAGGACCTCCAACACAATGTTGAATAAGAGTGGTGATAAAGGACATCCTTGTCTGGTTCCTAATCTCAATGCAAATGCTCTCAGGCTCTCTCCATTTAGCGTGATTTTGGCTGTTGGCTTTGTATAGATGCCCTTTATTATGCTGAGGAATTTTCCTTCTATTCCTATTTTGCTGAGAGTTTTTATCATGAATGGGTGTTGAACTTTGTCAAATGCCTTTTCTGCATTGATTGATAAAATCATGTGATTCTTATCTTTTGTTTTATTTATGTGATGGATTACATTAATTGTTTTTCTAATGTTGAACCATCCCTGAATACCTGGTAGGAATCCCACTTAGTCATGGTAAATTATTTTTTTGATATGTTGTTGAATTCTATTGGCTAGAATTTTTTTTTTTTTTTTTTTTTTACCCGGTTTTGGTATCAGGGATGTGCTGGCTTCATAGAATGAGTTTGGTAGCGTTCCGTCCTTTTCTATGCTCTGAAATACCTTTAGTAGTAGTGGTGTTAACTCTTCTCTGAAAGTTTGGTAGAACTCTGCAGTGAAGCCGTCTGGATCAGGGCTTTTTTTTTTGGTTGGGAGTTTTTTGATTACCTTTTCAATCTCTTCGTTTGTTATGGGTCTATTTAGTTGTTCTACCTCTGTTTGTGTTAGTTTAGGTAGGTAGTGTGTTTCTAGGAATTCATCCATTTCTTCTAGGTTTTCAAATTTGTTTGAGTACAATTTTTCATAGTAATCTGATATGATTCTTTTAATTTCAGTTGGGTCTGTTGTAATATCGCCCATCTCATTTCTTATTCAGGTTATTTGCTTCCTCTCCTGTTTTTCTTTTGTCAGTTTTGCCAGTGGTTTATCAATTTTGTAGGTTTTTTCAAAAAACCAGCTTTTGGTCTTGTTAATTCTTTCAATTGTTTTTCTGTTTTCTATTTCATTTAGTTCAGCTCTAATTTTTATTATTTGTTTTCTTTTGGTGCCTGTGGGTTTCTTTTGTTGCTCTCTTTCTATCTGTTCAAGTTGTAGGGATAATTCTTTGATTTTGGCCCTTTCTTCTTTTGTATGTGGACATTTATTGATACAAATTGGCCTCTGAGCACCACTTTTGCTGTGTCCCAAAGGTTCTGATGGGAAGTGTTTTGATTCTCATTGGATTCTATGAATTTCTTTATTCCATCCTTAATGTCTTCTATAATCCAGTCTTTTTTGAGCAGGGTATTGTTCAGTTTCCAAGTGTTTGGTTTCTTTTTCCTGCTTTTCCTGTTATTGATTTCTACTTTTATGGCTTTATGGTCAGAGAAGATGCTTTGTAATATTTCAATGTTTTGGATTCTGCTAAGGCTTGCTTTATGACCTAATATGTGGTCTATTCTAGAGAATGTTCCATTGCACTAGAAAAGAAAGTATACTTGGTTGCTGTTGGGTGGAGTGTTCTGTATATGTCTATGAGGTCAAGTTGGTTGATCGTGGCATTTAAATCTTCCGTGTCTTTATTGAGCTTCTTTCTGGATGTCCTGTCCTTCACCGAAAGTGGTATGTTGAAGTCTGCTATTATTGCGGAGCTGTCTATCTCACTTTTCAGTGCTGATAGAGTTTGTTTTATGCATCTTGCAGCCCTGTCATTGGGTGCATAAATATTTACTATGGTTATATCTTCTTGGTGTATTGTCCCTTTAATCATTATATAGTGTCCTTCTTTATCCTTTATGATGAATTTAACTTTAAAGTCTACTTTGTCAGAAATTAATATCGCCACTCCTGCTCTTTTTTGATTGTTGTTTGCTTGATATATTTTTTTCCATCCTTTGAGTTTTAGTTTGTGTCTCTAAGTCTAAGGTGTGTCTCTTGTAGACAGCATATAGACGGATCTTGTTTTTTAATCCATTCTGCCACTCTCTGCCTCTTTATTGGTGCATTTAGTCCATTTACATTAAGGGTAATTATGGATAGGTATGAATTTAGTGCTATCATTTTGATGACTTTTTTTGTGTGTTGTTGACAGTTTCTTTTTGCCACTTAATTTTATTTGCTGAGTAGATTATCTTTATACATTGTCCTTTCCTCATATTTGTTTTTGTTGATTTTGTTTCTGCTGAGTCTCTATTTTTTTCTTGTATTTAATTTTGATGAGTAGGATAGTTTGTCTCTTTTGTGGTTACCTGATTATTTACCACTGTTTTTCTAAATTTAAACCTAACTTTTATTTCTTTGTATCGCCATATCTCCCTCTCCATGTAGAAGGTGTATGGTTACATTTTTTAAGTCCCTCTTCATTATTTCTTACATTTCTTAAGTCCCTCTTTATTATTCTAATGTTGTCTTCTTTTATATAATAACATTGCTGTTATCCTGTTTTGAGGTTTTTTTTTTTTTTATAATCTTGCTTTGTTTTTTTGGATTTTCCAGCCTGGGTTGACTCCTGGTTGCTCTGCCCAATGTTCTAGTCTTGGGTTGATACCTGATATTATTGATTTTCTAACCAAAGAACTCCCTTTTTAGTATTTCTTGTAGTTTTGGTTTGGTTTTTACAATTTCCCTAATTTCACCTTCATATTTAAGAGACAATTTTGCTTGGATATATGATTCTTGGCAGGGAATTTTTTTTCCTTCAATTTCTTAAATGTGTCATCCCCTTGTCTTCTTGCCTGCATGGTTTCTGCTGAGTAGTCCAAGCTTATTCTTATTGGCTCTCTTTTGTAGGTTACTTTTCATTTAACCCTTGCTGCTCTTATAATTCTCTCTTTATCTTTGGTTTTGGCAAGTTTGATTATAATATGTCTTGGTGACTTTCTTTTAACATCTACCTTATGTGGAGTTCGATGAGCATCTTGGATAGATATGTTCTCATCTTTCGCGATATCAGGGAAGTTTTCTGCCAACAAATCTTCAACATTTCTCTCTGTATTTTCTGTTATCCCTCCCTGTTCTGGTACTCTAATCACTAGTAGGTTATTTCTCTTGGTAGAGTCCCACATGATCCTTAAGTTTTCTTCATTTTTTAAAATTCTTTTATCTGATTTTTCTTCAACTATATTATTGCTAAGTGATTTATCTTCAAGTTCAGAAATTCTAGCTTCTACTTGCTCAGTTCTGCTCCTCTGAGTTTCTACTGAGTTGTCTACTTCTGTAATTTTACTGTTAATCTTCTGAATTTCTGATTGCTGCCTGTCTATGGATTTTTCCAGCTTATTAAACTTTTCATTAGGTTCCTGGATAATCTTTCTAATTTCTTCAATTGCTTTGTCTGTGTGTTCCTTGGCTTGTTTTGTGTATTGTCTCATTTCCTTCCTGATGTATTGAAGAGTTCTGTATATTAAATTTTCGTATTCTGCATCTGGTAATTCCACAAATGTACTTTCATCTAGAAGATCCCTGGATTCTTTGTTTTGAGAGCCTGTTGAGGTGATCATGGTCTGTTTCTTTATGTGACTTGATATTGACTGTTGTCTCAGAGCCATCAGTAAGTTATTGTATTAGTTTATGCTTGCTTACTGTGTTGTAGCTTCTTGCTTTGTTTTGTTTTGATATACCCGTACGGGTTGCTTGAGTGAGCTACCTTGATTATTTTCACCTTTGGAGCTCTGACGTCCTGTCCCCAGCTGGCTAGAGCTGTTATCAGGTTTATCAGTCTAGGAGTCCATTCAGTTTTCTTGTATGAATTCAGCTCAGGTTTCCAGGTAGCTGATCATCAAGTGTGTGGTACGGGCTCTGTCCTGCAGTCCTAGAGGGGTGGGGTGATTGGCGTATATACCGGTATCAGGTTGCAGCAGGGGGTCACGGCTCTGAACAAGGCAGGGAGCTGAGAACTGACCCCCGAGTGTGTCTGAGGAAAGTGCATCCCTGTTCCCTAGAGTGTGCAGGTGGGGGGTTCTGCAGATGGACCACGGGTACCCAAAGTTTTTGGTTGTAAGGACTGGGAGGTACCAGTTATCTTTGGACCCCTGTCGTGGGTGGCTGGGTGACCTGAGTGGAGCTACCAGTACTTAGGTCCCTGATGTGGGTAGGTAAGGACCTTGTTTAATAGGCAAAGCAACATCAAACATCAATCACCCACCTCTCCACCGCACAGCTGAAATGGTTGGAGTCTGCCAACAAGAGCCTATTCTCCCGAAACAGGCCCACACAGGTCCATGCAGAAGGGAAAGGTGCTCAAAGTCCACGGTAGGTTTATGCCTGGACAGGAGCTACTCCTGTCCTGAGCTCCCCTGGTTAGTGGAGCTAGCAAATTATCTTTTCCACCAAATGCAAATTTTTTTCCTTTCCCAAGGCTGGGAGGATGGCTGTAAGTGCTCAACAGGGCTTATCCCAGGCCCAGGGGATTCAGCCGCTGAAGCTGGTTTGCGGGCGGCAGGGTGTGTTAAAATATACTCAAGCACTTAGCTTTTGCCGAGAGGGCCGTTCTCCTCAGGTTCTGGAGGTGTGAGTAGGCTATGTGGCTGGCTGCTTCTTCCTGAGGAAATTGCAGCCGAAGGCTAGTACCAATCCACCACCACCACTTTGGGAATGGTGCCTGAGAGCTCTCCGCAATTCAGGTCTGGTAACGCCGCTCCACTTCTGAACTGTCTCTTCCTCCCCCTGCCCCTCAGTTCATTTTTTAAGTTTGCCTTTGACGCTCAGGGCTCCCAGCTTGTCACAAATATACTCATTTCACTTGTTTTTTCAGGTCTTTGTTGTAAAGAGGGCTCGCTGGAAGCGTCTGTCTATTCCACCATCTTGGCTCTGCCTGGATGGCTTTACAAGGAGAAATTTATTCTCTCACAGTCTAGGAGGCTAGAAGTTCGAATTCAGGGTGCCAGCTCCAGGGGAAGGTTTCTCTCCCTCTCAGCTCTGGGGGAAGGTCCTTGCCATCAATCTTTCCCAGTCTAAAGGAGCTTCACAACCCAGGAACCCTGGGTCCAAAAGATGTACTATTCTCCTGGCTCTTGTTTCTCAGTGGTGTGAGGCCCCCAATGTCTCTCTGTTTGCTTCTCTCTTTTACATTTCAAAAGAGATTGATTTAAGACTCAACCTGATCTTGTAGATTCAGTCCTGCCTCATTAACATAATTGCCACTAATCCTGCCTCATTAACATCATAGAGACAGGGTTTATAACACATAGGAAAATCACATCAGATGACAAAATGGTGGACAATCACACAATACTGGGAATCATGGCTTAGTTGCCAGATATTTTTGGGGATACAGTTCAATCCATGACAGATGGATTGACACAGTGGCTGCAACAATGGTCTCAAACATAGCAATGATTGTGAGTATGGTGCAGGACCGGGCAACATTTTGTTCTGTTATACATAAGGTCTCTATGAGTCAGAACCAACTTGATGACCCATAACAACAACAATATACATTTTTTTAGTTGAACGAGGCCTATTTTCTAAGCAACTTTGGAGCTTGCTTCATAGATAGGTAAATCAGTCTACAATAGTTCCTTTGTATTTCTCGATTTTTATGTTTTTGCAAAGCTGCTACTTTAGCACGGCACCATGAAAATGGGGTGCAGGGTGGCCCAATGACTGAGGAAAACCCATGTACGTTGCTCATGAAATGGAGGGCTTTGCAGTGTGTCCTATAAGGGAAGGGCTCAGTAGTGTCCTTTGTCTGATGCCAGACACGGTGCCATTTATTGAGTGCTTTGTGTTTGCCGGCCACTGTTCTAAAAACTAATTACCTTGGTCATCTTAATCTTTATGAGGCCTGTAAAGAGGGAACTTTCCAAGTCCCGTTTTGCATGCTGTGGATACTGAGGCTGAGAGAGGAACTGACTTGCAGAGAGTCACATCATTCGATGTGGGAGGTAGGGGCTGGGTCTGGTCTGTCTACCTCCAGACCTGCTCCCGACATTCACTCTGCCTCTCCTCTCCCATTGTCTCAGGATTGGTCTGACCACTTGACCCCATGGGTGATTGTCTATCCACCCTGCTGACTTCTTAAAAAAAAAAAAAAAGGCTCCTAATATTCCCCTGCAGAGATTGGCACACATGAAATAATGTAATCTAGGGATTGGGGAATAATATTAAAACCACAGACGGTGTTTTGAAAGAAAACAGGGACTTTCATGGTACATCTTTGAAATGTACACACTCTCCTGGCTCAGGAGTCCCTGGATGGTGCAAACAGTGAATGCACTTAGCTGCTCACTGAAAGGTTGGAGGTTTGAGTCTACCCAGAGATGTTTTGGCAGATAGACCTGGCAATCTGCTCCCCAAAAACCAGCCACTGAAAACCCTGTGGAGCACAGTTCTACTCCGACACACATGGGAAAGCCATGAGTTGGGGTCAATTCAATGACAACTCATTTTTCTCCTGACTCATCTGGGACTAGCGGTGTCATGTCTGGCTGTTCCTGCCAGTGCTTAATTGGGAAGAAGAGGTGATGCTGTAGGAAGAGCCCTCTCCAGCAAGAGAGGCACCAACGGAAAGGCTAGACCCTATGACTGAAAGACTCAAGGCAACCCTGGGCCAATTTATCTGAATTGAAGAAACACCCAAAGATGGCAGGTGACAAGTGCTGAGACTCACACAAATTGGCTCGTAGGTTTGGGATGTCAGGTGTGTAAGTTTGAGTTGAAACAATTCCAGAGAAGTCGCCAGATCAGCTGGCTGGCTGGTGATGTGATTATTCACAGAACAATGGGCCTCCCGGCTGCTGGAAGTCTGGTGGAGAGCTCACTGGCCCATGGGCCCTCTTGCAACACCATGGGAGAGTTTCCCATCTCTGGGGCAGGAGTGACCCCTGGGCTGAGGGAGAGGTAATGGATCAGGCATTCCTTCTCAAACTTTTTTTTGTGACCTTGGCTTAATAACACCTTTCGGGGTTTCTTTCACGTAAGGATCGGAAATACTCCTCTCACAGTAACTAATTAACCCATTAAAAAAAAAAAATAACCCATTACACCCTACTAATTACTCTGGTAGGTGGGAAGAACAGAGGGCTAATTAATGTGCTCTGATGCACTGCACTTGGGTTCACCCTGGCCCCACACGCATCTTTACTGGGGAGCAGGAGAGACATGCTTCCCAAGGTGTAATCGTCGTCGTGCTAAGATGGAGTGCCTCAGGCCTCCTGCCTTAGGGCGGCTCGACTTGGTAAAGTGACCAGTGAGTTTTGGCATTAGAGAGACCCAATATTATCTGCTCCCACGTCCTACACCCTAGGTGGGGTGCCACTGTCTGTGGCGGTTGGTGAAATTGCAATTAGGGTTCATTGGTATCAGTAGCCTTCCCTGGTCTAAATCTTTGTGCTTTCTGAACCACCGTGGGTGCTGGAGAAAGTGGCTTAAAGCAGAGAAATTGCCAGAGCTAGCCTCGCTCTCATGAAGTCATTCTGGAGCAGGCTTTCTCACATGCTCAGGAAAGAATCTCACAGTGTCAGATCTATACAGTAAGGAGCTGTACGGAGGCTGCAGGGGAGAAGAAGAAGGTTGGCCTTTTCTGATCCGCAATGCTCAACTTGAAAGGCAGCTTGGAACACCTCATTGTCTGGGGCAACGAGAAACAAGGAAATACCAGTGGAAACAGAGAACTCAACCCATGCTCAGAACCTCAGGACCTAGAGCTGAGAGAGTGTCGTGTTTGGACACCTGTTACTGGTGAGGGGAGAGAGCCAGAAAGAGTGACTTGCTGGAGGTCTCTGGCAGCACAGCGGCTTTACTTTTAGTCCCAGCACCCCGAAGCACCAACAAGGAGCCACTTGGCGAGTGCGATTTGACTCCTCTCAGCTGTGTATACTATGAGATGCACTGAACGAAGGTCAGTGCTCAGAAAGAGGGCTCTGAGAAAAACGGAAGAAGGAAGATTCTGGAGGTGAGAAAGCACACCCTAAAATTAAACTCTTTGGGGCATTTGACATAACAAAAAAAGGCTGCCTCTGGGCCTGAACTTAAATTCTATTTTCAAAAGCCTGTTGTACTCTCAGAAGTTAACCTTCATACATACCAGACTTAATCTGGTATCTAAAGAAATGTTTGTCCTCATAACCAAGTTAAGAAAGAGTGTTATCAGTATGTTCCCAGAGAAACAACATAGCAACCAATCAACTAAACCCACGTCTAATCTTTGAACAAATCATGGAAGGATCCCTGCTTTGAGATGTTCCACCTCACTCCCCTCTGAATCATTGAACACCAATCAGAAATTTTGTACTTCTAGTTCCTGATTTCATATTTATAAGGATTTCACTGGCCAGTTTTTTCAGAAGTAGATCACCAGGTCCTTTTTCCTAGTCAGTCTTAGTCTGGAAACTCTGCTGAAACCTGTCCGCCATAGGTGACCCTGCAGGTATTTGAAATATTGGTAGCAAAGCTTCCAGCATCACAGCAACACACAAGCCACCACAGTAAGACAAACTGACAGACACGTGGTACAGATGACACAGCTTTGCTTGTTGAAACTGAAGAGGACTTGAAGTACTTACTAATGAAGGTCAAAGACCACAGTCTTCAGTATGGATTACACCGAAACAAAGAAAAAAAAAATGTTTACAATTGGACCAATAAGCAACATCATGATAAATGGAGAAAAGATTGAAATTGTCAAGGATTTTTTCATTTACTTGGATTCACAATCAACACCCATGGAAGCAGCACTCAGGAAATGAAAGGACGCATTGCATTGGGCAAAGCTGCTGCAAAAGACCTCTTTAAAATATTAAAGAACAAAGATGTCATTTTAAGAACTAAGGTGTGCCTGGCCCAAGCCATGGTGTTTTCAATTGCCTCATATGCATGCGAAAGCTGGACAATGAATAAGAAGACTGAAGAAGAATTTACACCTTCGAATTATGGTGTTGGAAAAGAATATTGAATATACCATGGACTGCCAGAAGAACGAACAAATGTGTCTTGGAAGAAGTACAGCCAGAATGCTCCTTAGAGGCAAGGATGGCGAGATTTCATCTCACATATTTTGGACATGTTATCAGGAGGGACCACTCCCTGGAGAAAGACATCATGCTAGATAAAGTAAACGGTCGGCGAAAAAGAGGAGGACCCTCAATGAGGGGGATTGACACAGTGGCTGCAACAACGGACTTAATGATTGTGAGGATGGCACAGGACTGGGCAATGTTTCGTTCTGTTGTACGTAGGGTAGCTATGAGTCGGAACTGATTTAAATGGCACCTAACAACAACAAAAACAACAATAGTTTCTGATTTAAGCATATAAATACATCTTGTGACCGCACCACTTGGGAGTGTTTGATTTCACTCTGTGAGATCTAGTGTGTCCCCAGTTTAACTGCTTCAAGCCTTCAGTAAATCTCCTTGATTTTTAACAGAGTACGAGGTCTTACTCTGACTTTTCTTAGTGCCAGAAGTTTTTACTCTTGACAGGAGGGTGCTGCCCTGCAGCAGATGGGCAGATGGACTTCCAGCCCTGTGTTCCCCACAGCAAGCCCTAGACAGTGCTGAGAGGAATGGTGTCCCCCTGCAAACATGGGGGAAGACAGATTCTATGTGAGAACTATCTACAAGTCAAGGGCCCAAGGAACACTCAAGGCTGCCAACCAGGAGGAAATTGACATGGCCCCGACCCTGATTTGGACTTCTAGCCCCCGAACTGTAAGACAATAACTTTCTGTTTGTTAAAGACACTTGTGCTGTTTCTGTTACAGCAGCTTGGCAGGGGGGCTGAGTTCTTGGAAGTAGACTGCCAGCCCTTTCTTCCAAGTCATGTTTGGATGGACTCAAACCTCCAGACTTTGGGTTAGCAGCAGAGTGCATTAGCTGTCTGTGCCACCCAGGAATAAGATATAGAGACAGCCCGATGACATCTAAATGTCATGTTTTGTGTTGCATTTCACAGCTGTCCTGGAGGTTTGCAAATATTCCAGCCTTCGCTGCAGAGGGTATGCCAGCTTGTCCCCGACCACATGAGGCTGCGTGATTGCTGTGGGGCCCCGGTTCTGCACCCTGCAAGCCATCACTTTGGGTCTTGGGACCTCGCCATAGGAACACTCTGCTCACCCCTGCAGCTTGTGTGGCATCTATTGCTGTCACACAGATCTCTGGCTGAAGTGGCATTGTTTACACCTCAGACCGTGTGTGCAGATGGCTGTGACCAGCTGAAGACCCACACGCTTCCTGGTGAATTAGACTCTTGAGAACTGGTTCTGCAGAGGCCACAGACAGCCTGCAGAAGGGGCTGAGGGCCGCAGATGGCCTACAGAAGTGGTTGAGTGAGGCACCTCTGTGCGTACTTCCTCCAGTGCAGCTCCTGGGCCCCGCTGCCCGACCCTTGCTGACCACTGCCTACATGGGAGGTACAGCATGTCGGCGGAGGTGGGGGGGGGGGGGTGGGAGGGGCAGAGATACAGATCTTGGCTCCAGAGGCCTCACTTTCTAGGATTAAGTGAAGACGGGCACCCTGGTGGCCAATACAAAGCCTGGGATCTCTGGGCAGCCCCTGGCCCTTGTGCTGGTGGCCATGGGGACAGCCAGCTCAGAGCTCGGGTTACTGCCAGCTGCCTGCAAAGGTGGCTTTTGTCAGCATGTCTCTCCTAGGGTACACTGTGGCCCAAGGTCACAAGGCCCTGTCGTGCAAGGGCCGGGGGCAGCACCCCAACGCGCCTGCTGAGAGCAGCCTTCATCTTGGGTGGCCCAGGCTGGGGCCTTTTCCAGTCCATGGCTGAGGGGTTTCCCCTGGAGGGAGCCCCTGGCCCTGTGATGACTCCAAACATTCCCTCTGTTTCAAGCACCCAGACATCATGCTGATACCAGGGCCCAAGGGCCACTAGGCTCCGGAAGCTTCTAAAACGACACACGAGGGAGCTGTCACATCAGGTCCATGGCTCCTGAACAGAATTCACGGGTAAGTGAATGAGATCCACTGAAACTCTCTGACAGCTTAGGGTGAGGTCCCTTCTGTCCTCGAAGCAAAGCTCTGTTCCTGCAGACAGAGGACAGTGGGGCAGCTGCAGCTCAGAGTCCTGAGTGACCAAGGACTCACCCAGGAGTGAGCAGGACCAGAGATGGTCCTGCGATTGTTAAGAACAGGTCCCAACCCTCATTCTCAGTTGGATTGCCTTGTTCTCTCTCTTTTGGTTCCTGTTGAGGGGAAGTAGAAATACATTCTTGCGGGATTTCCTACCTCCTTCTTGTCGTTAGTTGTTGTCAAGTTGGCTCTGACTCGTGGCGGCCCCGTGCACAACAGAAGGAAACACTGCCTAGTTCTGCACCATCTTCATGGTTGTGGGCACGCTCGGGTTCATTGTTGCAGCCACTGCATATTTGAGTGTCTTCCAACCTGGAGGGCTCATCTTCCAGCACTATGTCAGTTTTCTGTTGTGATCCATACACTTTTCATTGGCTGATTTTCAGAAGTAAGCCACCAGGCCTTTCTTCTGAGGTGCTTCTGGGTGGACTTGAACCTCCAGCGTTTGGGTTAGTAGCCGAGCATATTAACCACTGAGCCAGCCACCCAGGGACTCTGAGCTCTTTTGCGTCCTCCTGGGTGGTGCGTTTTCCATGTGGAGAAAGTGGTTCCATCACACGATTTCCCTGTAGGGTTGGGAGAGCTGGTATGCATTCCTCAGGACCTGTTTGGTGGTGGCTTGGGCCCCGGAGCACAGGCAGGTGAGTGCCATGGGACCTCGGAGGGAGCCCCGAAGGGTGTCGGCTCCTTTAAAGGCAGAGGGGAGAGAAGGCTTGGCCTCAGGCCTTGTTCAGCTCAGCACCTTGATTCTCTTGGGGACGAAGTTGAGAGTAAGGCAAGAACGCTGAGATGGGAAGGTCTATCACCTGAGGAGCCCATGGGCCCTGGGTCTACACTCCAGGAAAGCAGTGAGAGCCCGGTGGTGGGGAGGCCTATCACCCGAGGAGCCCATGGGCCCAGGGCCTACACTCCCAGGAAAGCAGACTCATCTTCAGAAGCTGAACTCACCCCGCTGTCTTGTAGATCATCATTTATCATTTGATTCCACATCTTGGTAAACACATGAAAGTCTGAATGTCAGCAATGGACATGAAAATATGCCACGGGGGCACGATGAGGCTTGAGACTAGGGCCCCTCCCACACAGGCACTTCGGGGGCTGGAACTGGCCCATCCAGCACTGACTGTTGGACTCCCCAGGAGTGGTACTCGGTAGATGCAGAGTGTGGCGTGCAGAGCTTGTGCTGTGTGTCCGTGTTGTCAAGCTCATGTGATGTTTTGTGTCTCTGTGAGCTCAGCCTGTTTCTTCTCTCCTGTAGTTCTTTTGGCAACTCACTGGTGCCTTTTCTTCTTTCTCTGTTTCCCTCTCTTTTGCTTAATAGTTTTCTTGTTTTTAACCCTTTGGTGGCCCATTTCTCTTCCTTCTTCCTGTTGCTCTGAAATCAGTGTGGCCACGGGCATTCCTTCCTTTCAGTTCCTCACTCCACTGGACAATTGGTTCCTTAATCTTCTCCTGTGTGTGTGAGGGTGTGTGTGCGTGCGTGCATATGTGTGCATGCATGTGTGTATGTGTGTGCAGTGTGTATGTACACATGTTTTGGTGTGCTGTGTGAGTGTGTGGTATGTGAGCATGCATGTGCGTGCATGTATGCTGTGTGTATGTGCACACATGTGCATGTATGTTGTGTGTACTTGCATGTGTGAATGTGCATGTGCCATATGAGCAAGTGTGTGCGTGTGTGTCTGTATGTGCATGTGTGTGAGTGTGCATGTGTGTCTGTGGGTGAGTGTGCACATGTGCCTGTGTGTGAGTGTGCGTGTGCACACGTGTCTGTGTGTGCATGTGTGCACGTGTCTGTGTGTGCACGTGTGCATGTATGTCTGTGTGCATGTGTGTCTGTGAGTGTGTATGTGTACGTGTGTGTGAGTGTGCATGTGTGCACATGTGATTGTGCACACATGTGTTCATGTGTGCAGGTGTGAGTTCATGTGTGCACGTGTGTCTGTGTGTGTGTGAGTGTGTATACGTATGCACATGCAGGTCCACACTTTTACATTGTTTCAAAGTCTTATTTGCTTGTTCTGTCTGCTGAGCCCAGAGTGCAGGCAGGATAAACTTCAGCCAGACTCTCCCTGGGGCCTCCCTGGCTCCGGAGCTGCTGAAATGAGATGGAAAAAGAGAGTGGTCCTGGCAGACGCCGGGCCTAATGACCAGATGGCCAGCACTCCCCGCCCAGCAGCCGGCGTGGCTGCGGCCGCCCCTGGAAACGGCCTGTGCCGGCATCTCCCCCTACTGAGCTGACAGCCTGCCATCCCGTGCCCTCAGGGGGAGAGAGAGAAAATGGAACCAACTGTGTGCCCCCTCAGCTCCAGACCCTGTGCTCTCGGGTTCAGCAGTCCTGTCCAGCCCTCCCGTGCTGACACAGGCTCGTGTGTCCCACTTTTTGATGGGGTATCTGATTCAGCCCCAGTAAGGGCTGAGAGACCAGCCAGGCCTTCCACACTGGTGGGGCGTGGGCCAAGTTACTGCAGCAGCCCAAGGCAGAAGAGCTGCAGAGATGACAAAGGGACAATTAGGGGCCATGTTTATGCATGAGCGGGCAGCCCTTGTCACCTGCTGCCTTGCTCTGGCGGCCTTTCAGATACGTCCTGCTGGCTGCATCATAGGAATTTGAGACAGAAAACCTGTTGGAGCTCCTGCCATTCCTCCTGGCTGGTGTGGGACTGTACTGTATAGAAAGAAAAATAAAATGTGTATGTACATAAAATGACACTAAAGAGGCAGCACACCCTTAGAAAGGCTTCCAGAGACTCACTCAGTCCTTACCCAGCACATGTCCTGGCTTCCCCTCTGTCCTCTCTCTGCCCTGCGCCAGAGACTGCAGTGAAGTTTAAAACACTTTGTAGAGTTCTGCTTGATGTGAGACACCTTCAGAAGACTTGACTTCAGATAGTTGGTGTGGCCCAGCACCTGTAATGGGGTTTTCCCAGGATGTGGGGCTTCCATGATAAAACCAGGAATGTCCTGGGCACCGTCAGGACGCCTTGATCCTCTGGATTAACTATTTCTCTTCCGTGTCTCACATGGGAGGAAAATGACAGTAGGCAGAGCCGCTGCAAAGTCAAAAGACTTCCGTCAACTCTGGCTCACCCACGAGTGGCCATTTGGGAAGTGTTCTGTGTAAGTTAAGGAAAACAAAGCCTCCTTTCGGAATCTTCTTGAAAAACATAAACTATGAGGTAGAGGTCAAGGACCACCGGTTTCTAACCCCTAGGCGTATTGTGGGAGAACGGACAATGGTAAGAAAAGGTACTTTCATACCCCACTTACTCTCATACCCCACTTACTCTCATACCCCAGTTCCTGTATGTGGCAAACCTGACTGTCTTAGATTCCTAGCATCTCATATCAGAAACACCGCAAGTGGCGGCTTTAAAGAGCAGAAATTTGTTGTCTCACAGTTCTGGAGGCTAAATGTCCAAATCAGGGTCTTAGCCGTGTTGATTCCTTCTTTATAGTTCTTCTCAGTGGGCAGAAGACTTACACGTCACATCTCTCTTCTCCTGTGTGTGCCTGATCTGCTCTTCTTATGACTTAGAAGTGATTAGATTTAGAACCCACCCTACTCATGTATGATCTAATTAACATAACAAAGAAAACTGTATTTCCAAACAATATTGTAGTGGCTGACAGCTTGGCTGTTAACCAAAAGGTTGGCAGTTCAAATCCACCACCTGCTCCTTGGAAACCCTATAGGGCAGTTCTACTTTGTCCTATAGGGTTGTTGTGAGTCAGAACCTACTCGATGGCACCTAACAACAACAACATCACATCCAAAGGTACAAGGACCAGGAATTAAACACATGTTTTGGGGGGGCACAATTCAATCCATAGCACTATCTTTCACGAATTTCTCAAATGCTTCTTAATTTCAAGATTCAATCATTTTCTCCTTTGAATTGTTTGTTAGTGCCATGTGTTTTCACTAATGAAAAGCATGCTGATTAAAGGACCAATTCAGAATTTTGTTATGATTTATGAATTTTGATACCCATTAGCTGGGATCACATATGTCCCATGTGACCCTGGATATTGTAAATCCTGCTGATATGAGTCAATGATAATAAGAAATTTTATTTCTTGAAAATTTGCAAAACATGAGGTAAAGCATGGAGGTACCTGGCAATGACTGCATATACATTTTATTCTAGTCTCCCTCTTAGCGTTTTTATTATTTCTCATGAAACTTTTCAAAACATGGTACGATGCATTCTTCTTTACTGCAGTACTTATAGACTAGCTAAATAAAGCCAAGGAATATTTTTATCTCAGGAAAATTACCACAGCAATGCACTCTTCATTTTCGCAAAGGCAGTACTGACAGGCTAAATAAATAAAACTAAAGGAATTTGAGTCTTAGGAAAATTACCACTACTGTGTATTCTTCATTATAACAAAAGCAGTACTAACAGCTAAGGAGCAGAAACAGCTGCCCTGGAGCACTGCAGAACTATTCACAGTGGTGCGTTCCACCTGCTACACATGGAAGCAATGACTGGACCCTAAGGTTAAATGCAGGGTAAGAGTAGCTTATAGGAGTTCCAATCTCTTGAAAAGTACCACCGCAAGGCATTTTTCTTTCTAGGAAAGGCATTATTTACTGTTTAGAAGCTAGAAAAGAAGGGAGACAGTAACACCTGGAAACAATGGATGATGTCAAGGAGAAAATGGCCACTATGACTGAACGAAGACCCAGAACAGCATATTCTCACAGTAAGTACATTCTCACGAGAACATAGTAACAGGGAAACACAGTGAGGAGGGTTATCTCACAGAAATAAAGGCGAGCCTGTCAAAAGTTTGGAAAATTCATACATCTAGGAGGCATTACCTAAGACAGTGCCCAATCAACACAAAAATAAGGTTCCAGCTCAGGTTTCTTGAGTTTCAGGCATTTCAAAAGGCTCCCACCTTCAGGTTAAACTCATTAAAATTGTGCTGCCTCCTTCCCAAAGAACTCCAGAGGCATAAAAATCCGCTGGGATACTGTATGTCCCATGCGTCAAGAAAGGGTTAAATCTACTTGTACTTTTATGCTTACTGACCAAAGACTGCTAAATGACAGAGCGGTGAGAACTACGAGTGCAGTTTTGGAAAAGCACTCTCCCTCCAAGTCCCTGGGCTCGGCAAATCAACATAGAACGTGAGGACACTCAGTCCTCACAGGTCAGATGCTAATACAAGAGAGACTGAGGTGCCAGGAGTAGTGATAGCTTGACAGTAAGATTCCACTCAGCAAGTACGAGCTTGCTTACGATTTACAAAGAAGGTTTACAAGGTAGATTAGAATATGATTTTCATGATCACTACTCATCCCATTGGTATGAGCCGTTTGCGGATGTGACTTGGCTTTTAGTTTGACAACATCCAGAAGGCAGGGTGGAAACTATAGCATGGTCAGATGGCTGGTGGAGCAGAAGCAGCCCATCTGGGTTTCCTTATCAAGGACAGCTTGAAGTTTGCACTCTAGCGTGGAAATCAACAACATAATCCCAGCTTTCCATGGACTGATTTGTGACTGTGGGGCAGCCATTCAGTAATTCTCGGCCTTATTTTACCCAGTGTAAGACGAGTATGCTGTGGGTCTCTTCCTGCTCCCCAAATTCTACATTTTTAGTGATGGCTTGACATGCAGCAAGGTGTTGATCCTTAATCACGCTGTGGCTTTGGATGGGTGATGTTGGGCTTGGCTTTCTGGTAAATGGCAGCTGGTTGGGAGAAATGGGAACTAGGATGGTCCTAAAAGACCCACCCTCTAATTGTAAAAACTAGATGGAAGACTAAATTAAAACAAACACAACTACATTTACAAAGTACATTCATTTAAGGAACTCAGAAAACCATATATTTGGTCCATTTAATCTCAGTGATGTCTTTAGTGCGTGGATGATGGTGAAGGGGGTGCCCTGCCTGGGTTAACAGGTGAGACCAGGGGCATCCACCCACCTAGCTAGTCCAGAGTGCCCCGGCCAGCCCGGCCTATCTCCTCTCCTGTTCAGGCTCAAATGCTGTGGCTGGGAAGTTGGGCGGGTTGGGAAGCTCCCCAAGTACTGGGAGTCAGCCTCCAGGCATGCTTTGAACAGGTAAACACACAGCGTGTGCCTTCAGGGAGGGAGCGGCCTGCCTTCAGGAGATGTTGGGGTAACTTCTCTTTTTGTAGGTGCCGGCCCCTCTGAACCTGTTGATTTTGGAGTTGTACTTCTGCATGCTTGGGTAGATCTCGACTTGTAATCTTGAGCCCTTCCCCACAGATAACATTCCTGAGCAATGACAACATTCCTGGAGTAGACCTGGCAGCTTGGAGCCCTGCTAGGATGCATACCTGGAAGAAGGGTCCAAACAGAAAACCCAGCCCAGGTCCTGTGCCTTCTGGCACATGGGGGGAGGGGTCTCTCCTCAGAAGCCAGGGTGCAATGCACTCATCCTCCTGCATTTGATGTTCAGAAATAGGGGTCACCTAGCTTTGGGGCACAAGAGGAGTGGTCTGTAGCTGGGACTCCCCTCCGTGAGCCAGGCCTGCTGGCTGCGTCCAATCCAGAAATACCTGAGCAGCAGATGGGCCTCTATGCCCACGGGCCTGCAGCTCAGGCTGGGACAGGCCTGGGGAGAAAGCGAATTCCTGGGCTGTGTACTGTCTTGGTGAAGAGCCCGCCCCCAGCACCTAGGAACGTAGGGTTGGAGGTGAGCGGGAATGCAGGGCAGAGGGAAGGGACCGGTCTTTGGGGGGTGGCCCAGCATAGGAGCTGCCCTACGGGGTCCATCTGCCTGCCCTCCCACCCCCGTGACCCCACCAACCATCACTGGCCTGCCAGTCCTTGGGGCCTGAGGGCGTCTCCTGGGGGTGGGGGCAGAGCCCTACTCCGAGGTCACCATGTGGAGGCTAGGGAAGGACAGGAAGAGGGAGAGGTCTTGGTCCCTGGGACCAGTGCGGGGAGATGGCCTTTTCTGGAGGGAGCTCCTTGGGGCCTCTCAGTGTCCGGGGCAGCTGTGACGGCCCCACACAAGGGGGCTGCCAATGACAGAATCTATTCTCCCATGGTTCTGGAGGTGGGAGTCCAAATCCAGGGTCTCAGCTGTGTGTCGATTCCCCTGGGGGCTCTGAGAGAGGACACTTCCCGGGCTCTCCTCAGTTCTGGTGGTTCCCAGGAGTGCTTGGCACCCTTTGCTGCTTGTAGGTGCATCTGCCTCCATCATCACATGATGTTCTTACCCTAGCGTGTGACTGTTTCTGTCCTCTTTTATAAGACACCACTCAGAAGGGACTAGGACTAGGACCCACCCTATACTGATAAGACCTCATGGTAGCTGATAACAGAAGAAAAACCTGTTCCCAAACAAGGTCTTGTTTGTAGGTACAGGGGTAGGGCTTGGGCATATCTTTCTGGGGGACACCATTCTACCTATTGCAGGGCTGGGGCACACCACATCTCCATCCTCCAGTGCTGGTGCAGGGAGAAGCCCAGGGGACCAGCCACAAATGATGTTGGGGGACAGGCTGGCCAACTGCCAGAGCTGCTGGTCTTGGGGCCTGGGGAGCCCTAGCCATAGGCACAGGCCACACCTCAACCTCACAGCATCCACAAGAAAGGGCATTTACAGCCGTGTCACCATAAAGAAGAACGCCTTAGTTTTATTCATTAAAATATTTTTTTTGGGGGGGGGCTAAAAGTTCATTTTCCATTCTTATTTTAAAAGAAATGCAAATATTTTCATGGGTTCCTAAATGTACTGAGGGCCCTCGGCACTGGGGCTCGTGTGCCGAGGGAGAAAGGGGCCAGGTGGTAAAAGCTGGGGGCATCAATGTGAAGACTGAGTATGCTTGACTCTCCTTGCCTCTGTGACCCGGGAAGGTATCCACTTTTCGTGTGGCTGTTATGGGTTGAATTGTGTCCCCCCAAAAGCTATCCAAGTCCTAACCCTGGTACCTGTGAATGTGACCTGGTTTGGAAACAGGTCTTTGAAGATATTGCCAGTTAGGTTACTGTGAGGCCATGCTGGGGCAGGGTGAACCCTTATCTCATATGAGTGGTGTCCTTATGAAAGAGGAGAGACTCGGACATGGAGAAAGACCTGTGGTGCTGGAGGCAGATTGGAATGATGCTTCTGCAAGCCATGAATCCCCAAGGATTGCTGGCCATCACCAGAAGCCAGGAGATAGGCATGGAGAGGGTTCTTCCTCAAAGCCTCAGAGGGAACCAACATGGCTGATGCCCTGACTTGGACTTCTGGCCCCTGAGCTGTGAGGCAGTGAATTTCTGTTGTTTTAAGCTGCCCGTTTGTGGTGCTATGCTTTGTGGTGCTGTGTTACAGCGGCCCCAGGGGCTGAAGACAGTGGTTTGGTGTCTTCACCTGTAAGATAGGCTTCTCCTTGTTGGCCTCAGGCTTCTAAGTAAACCAGATTCGCAGCAGAGAGTTTCATGTAGATGTGAATGAACCCGATGCATGCTTAAAACGACAGGGACTGTCTGGGGTTGAAGAGGGCAAGGATCTGCCCTTTCACTGGAGGCATCCTGGTGTGCTCCGGCTCCGTGTGTACCCCTGAACAGCCTGGCTCACCTGTCTGAGACCCAGGGAGTGGAGTGCCCACATTGTGGTTTGGTGGCCGCTACGGCACCGCTGCAGTGCTAAGGGCATTAAAGGAGAATATTCAGCAGGATTTACTTTGGAATGTGGAGGTGAAGGCAAAGGCGCTTCTCCAGGCCTCCCTCCCTCCTTCACTGTTCATCAGTTCCCCCTCTCCTCCCCTCATCATCTGTCTGCCTTACTTCTTGCCTTCTCTCTGAAGCTTTTACTCTTTCCTCTTTCCCCTTCTATTTTGAGATGCGTTGTTAAAAGCATTCGTCTTTGTTATAGTTGTCATGCTGTGTGATGGGGCCACAGTCCGAACGTTGAGGCAGTTCCAGGAGCCAGGAGGCGTCACCTCTGCTTCCAGAAAGGACAATGTTTTAATGGAGGCACCCTTAAGCTGTTGGCCTTGCCCGCCCAGAACTTCCACCCTATTATCCGTCTAGCTAACATGCTGACAGTGAAAGCCATCTCTAACTGGATCATAAGGAAGGGGACCTGCAGCCATGCTCTGGAAAGCTGTCTGGCTTGCCATGCGGTGGCAGATGACGCTCAGGTGAGCACATCCCGGCTGCCCCTGAGCAGTAAACCACGAGGCTGGGGCTGGGGCAGAGAAGGTGTGAGGAGTCCACTGCAGCACCGCAGCCCGGCAGGGAGCCTGGCCTTCTTGAGAAGAGGGCAGGGAACAGGTGGCCCGGCTTTTCCGCACGAAGGGCTGGTAAATATTTGTCGGCAAACAGCCCTGGCACCGTCTACAAGCCTGGGCAAGGGCTCCATTAAACACAGTTTCTGCTTCAGATCGTTAATTTGCTTTAATTAGGTGTCCACCGGTCCGAGAGGATTGCACAACAGACTCGACATGAGCGGAATGCTGGGACAGGGCTCATACCACCAGCCTGGCTCTGTTGAGGCTGGGGAGGGGGTAGAGCTGGGGAGGGAGTGGTGAGGAGCTCCCTGAGGAGTGCCCTAAAGTTCCAGAAATGGCAATGTCCCAGCAGATACCCATCCTGGTCTGGCCTGGGCTCCCTTTTGGCACAATGGCACTACCACTTTGGGATGGGTGCTGGCAGGGATTGATGGCTGCAAGGTTGGGAGCCTTTGTGCCTTCAGCCACCTCCCCTCCTGACCCACCATCAATCCCGAGAAATGCTGTTACTTTCTCTACTGCCTAATGAGCCTGGGTGTGCTGCGTGTCCATCAGTTCTGAGCTCCGTGATATGAACTTCTTCTTCAAATGTGGAAGAGGAGGGTGGGGGCAAGGAAGGAGACCAAACGCCCACGTGGTGTGTTGTCCTCATACACATGTGGAAGCCGGACAATGAATAAGGAAGACTGAAGAAGAATTGGTGCCTTTGAATCATGACATTGGTGAAGAATATTGAATATGCCATGGACTGCCAGGAGAACAAACAAATCTATCTTGGAAAAAGTACAGCCAAAATGATCATTAGAAGCAAGGATGGTGAGACTGCCTCTTACATACTTTGGACATGTTGTCAGGGGGGATCAGTCCCTGAAGAAGGACATCATGCTTGGTAAAGTACAGGGTCAGTGGAAAAGAGGAAGACCTTCAAAGAGGTAGATTGACACAGTGGCTGCAACAACGGGCTCAAGCATAACAACAATTGTGCGGATGACCCAGGACTGCGTAGTGCATAGGGTCACTATGAGTCATAACCTACATGAAGGCACCAAACAACAACAAATGGATTTTGAAAACATTTTAAGTTGTACACATATGTCCCTCTGTACTCTGAGAGTAGGGTTGTGGGACGGGCAAGAAAAAAATCCATGCTACCTACCAAAAATTCAGAGACACTCAATGATTCAGCTTGCTTCCATTAGTTAAAACACATGATAACAACAAAAAATTCAAAGCAGAAAATAATTGGGTATTGAAAAGATTATAAATGGGCAGGACAGACATAACACAGGGAAGCACAGGGGAAGACACCATGTGAGGATCTGTCTACAAACTAAAACGCCTGGGGCCAGCAGAGGCTGGAGAGACGAGGAAGAACCGTTTGCTAGTGCCCCAGAGGACCACTGCACGCTGACACCCTGGATTTGGACTTCAGCATCCAGAACTTTGAGACAATAAACGTTTGTTCTTCGGAGCCCTCCTTTGTGTTGTTTTGCTATGGCAGCCGCAGGAGACAGAGACATTACTCAGTGCTCTCTAGGTGACTTGAATAATGCATAGATTCTAATTTTGATGGTGATTTATGTGTCAGCATGCGTTGAAGTTGTGTACCCTGCTTCCACTGAATGAAAAAATGTCGTCTCGAAGGCTGGATAAGGAGCCCACACCTGGGGCCAATCCTTACCAGGCCCTAAACCATACCTTCCACTGCAAGTGAACGTGGGGCCCTAAGTGTCCTCGATCATCTTGGAAAGGGTAACGCTGCCCCTTCTGTGTCTCCAGCTTCTTGGTCAGAGAACAGTCACGGCCCAAGGGAGGGAATGGATATGTCCTTCGGACGTCGTTTTCAGTGATCTCTGCCCCATTTCTCATCATCACCATGGGAAATAGAAACTCCCAGAGAGCTTGCAAAGGGTCCTCAGCCTCAGCCCACTGCCCTGGATGTTTCCATAACACAAATGCTTGGCACAGAAGCTTGGCTCTGTTCCATCAGCTGCCAAGGGTCGAGTCCAGGGCCCATCATCTCTCTGAGTCCAGGACTCTCCCCATTGTGCTATCATCTCACAGATCCACTGATTAACTCACTCCCTTTGGGATCAGCCCCTGTGTGCAGCCCCCTGCTGCCCTGGGCCTGAAAGCAGACTCAGCTCTGTGATGGACAGACAGACAGAGGTCCTAAAGCTCACACGTATGTCCCTGTCAGGGCCTCTGATGTCCTGGTGTTGGATTACAAAGCTCTAAGCCGAGTGTCTGAGCTGAGATGGCCCGGCCTGGGATCATAGCGCTTCACCCTGCAGTGCCCAAATTACAGCTGGAACCCAGGAATGTGCTGGACACCGCTGGGGAGCTAGAGGGACCTGTGACGGGGTGACCCACCTGCTGTCAGATCTTTCCCAGTAGACGGATGGTGGGGGTCTCCCCAGCTGTGCCCCTTTCCTGTCACATAAGAGCCCTGCCTGCTCTCTGCTCTCCAGAATGAAGTCCACAGGCTTTCCTGGGTGGGACTGTTCTTACTTAATTGCTGAATGACATGTAGGCACCTGTTCCAAGAGAGGGAAGGGATCTTGGTCTTATTTGTCTGTCAGACCCTTGTCTGGTGCTCTGTGCACTTTTCAGATAAATGTAAAGCATTTAGTTCTCTCAACAGCTCTGAGGGAGGCACTGCTCACATCTCCATCTTGCTGTTGTTAGTTGTGGTTGAGTTGGCTCCAACTCATGGTGTTCCCATGGACAACAGAACGAAACCCTTCCTGTTTCTGTGCCATCTCCGTGGCTGTTGGTAGGTTTGAGTCCGTTGTTTGGGCTGCTGTGTCATCTTTGAGGGTTGCCCTTACCTTCACTGAGCCTCCCTTTACTGTCCTCCCAGGTAGCCTAACTGTGGTACTTATGGTGGTGATTCTGCCCAGGATAAGCCCCCATATCCTGAGCTCTCTCCATCAGGCATGTGCACCCACTCCTAGAAGGTGTACGCATCCACTAACAGCAACGGTGCTGAACACTCTGGCATCCCAGGATCAGCCCTCAGCAGGTTGTGGGTGGAGGTGGTTGGCGCTGAGGCCCTGGGATACAGGCGTGGATGGAGCATCACTGCCTCCTGACTACTGTCGCTGGACGCCTCCAGCCATCATGCTGTGGATGCTGCCCTTGCTCCCAGACTCATTTCCTCAAATGCTCATAGCCTTGTCTCCAGGGAAGGGGCTGGGTTTCATCGTTTCCTAGTTCTTATTGGGAACAAAAGCTGCAGGAAGCTGAATGGTGTAGAAGGCTGGGGTAGATGCCGAGTCATGTGGCTGTTGAGTCCTGGATTTGTCTTGCATTGTTTTCTGTGTGACCCTGTCTTCTTCTGATGGTGACAGCTGTCACACCAAGCTGTGATCATGGAGTCTGGCCCACTCGCCCCTTTGGGGATGTGCCAGAAGGAAGCTAGCCCATTCCCCTTCTCCCCTGCAGTTCTCCTGGGAACCAGGATGGGAGGGGTGCCATGGGAGAGCAGTGTCTGCAAAGGAAACCAGGGCCACTGTTATGGAGTCTGCAACCACTGTGTGACCTGGACATAGTAGTTTGGGACTGCTGGCCAGGTACTCCCAGGAAGGGGGTCAAGAGACTTGATGGGACCACACACCAGAAGTTATCTGGCTCCATCTTCCAAGTCCTTAATTCTCCTCGAATGTCCTAGTCCCAAGATGTTGACTCACCTACTTTTATGGACTGAATTGTGTCCCCCCAAAACATGTGTTGTAAATCCTAGCCTCTATGACTATGGTTATAATCCTGTTTGGGAATGGGTTGTCTTTATTACATTAATGAGACAGGATTAATGTAGGGCAGGTCTTGAGTCAATCTCTTTTGAGATGTAAAAGAGATTAAGCAAGCAAGCCAGAGAGGCAGAGATGGTGGGAGAGAGATGACAAGCCACATGAAGATTGCCCAGGAGCAGAAGCTCGAAAAAGACAAAGACCTTCCTCCAGAGCTGAAAGAAAGAGAAAGGCTTTCTCTAGAGTTGGCACCCTGAATTTGGACTTCTAGATTCCTAAACTGTGAGGAAATGAATTTCTGCTTGTTAAAGCCACTCGCTTGTATTTCTCTTGCAGCAGCACTAGATCAGTAAGATACCTACTAACTTTTCTGTGAGCCGAAGGCTGGGCACATGCTAAGTGCAAAGAAAGTCGGCAGCAACTTGTTAGCTGAAAGTCTTATTGCTCACAGACAGCCTTGTGTCTAGGGGCTGCAAACTCACCATTTCTGACTCCCACTGGAGGGCCATCTCTGTGCTCCCTTTCCATTAGCAAGCTGGGCACTGCTGTCAACCCCCCAAAGCCAAGCTCAGACCACCTGCAGGGGACTCCCCTGGTAGGACACGCATGGCCACATCTGTTCCTCCTGTGGCTCCTGCCATCTTCCTCCAGGGGAGCCAGGCTGCAGCTGTGTCTGCTTTCTCACACATCTCTCCACGAGCCCATGGATCCTGTCCTCTGTGTTCCCTGCGCACACACACTCACATGCAACAATGCATGCACTTACAACCACACACATGCACACATGTTCACACTCACATACCTGTTCACACACACTCACATACACACACTCAGGCATGCATACACATGCACACAGACATACACACACACACTCACATGCTCCCACACACACTCACGCACACATGCTTGCGCACACACCCAATGCTGTTGCCAGTTACAGGGGCTGCGCGACACAGCATCAATGCCGCCCTTCATCTTGCTCCTGGAGCTGGCCCCGGCTGCATGGCTGTTAGCGGGGACAATGCCAGAGGGACAGATGCAGAGCCCAGACCACGGGGATGAAAGGAAAGAAGAAAAGTCTGTTTACCGCAGCCAGCAAAGGGGGAGGGAAAACGACTGAAGGCTCCACAGTTAGATTTTTCCCTGTAGACAGGACTCACCCTGTACGCTAACAGGAGACCCTGCCTTGCTTCAAGGCTAACTCTCCCACATCACCACCCAGGGTCTGCGGGGCACTGGACAGCTTCCGGGGCGGGGGCGGGGGGGGGCGGTTTATGGTCATGAAATTGAACCTTCGTGTCAGAAGTAAATCTTTAAAAAGGTGGATGAGACAGCAACAGCTCCTTCTCTTGCTCTAAGGGAGATTCTTGTCAATAAAAAGGGGATAATTGTTACAGTGTTTTAAATGTAAGACTATGCTGGACGATATAGCTCGACAGTACCACCACCATCGCCACCACCAACGCTGGACGATGTGGAAGCCACGCATGGGAGACACCTGAGTGTTTTCCTCCTGCTGGCTGCCCTGGAATTTGAAGTACAAGCTGCCACTATTCCAGTAACCCTGCTTACAGACTGGCAGGGTGTCCCAGATGTTCCCTTTCACAGACTCCTCTACTCAACCTCCCATCAGGCTGTTGGAATGGCCCCACCCAAAGCAAACCCAAAAGCTCCCATCTGAGGTGAGGCTGGGGTGCCAAGAAACTTGTCTGTGCCCCACCAGGCTAAGGGTGACTGGTTGGCTTAGTCACCCAGTTTACATCTTAGAGGATGATAGGAGCTGATACAACCACATTTCAATCTGTGTTGGGAGTGAAGGCCATGTGAGAGGTGTTTATATCTGGGTATGTGCAAGTGCGTGTGCACGTGTGTGCACTTGCCTGTCAGCGTGTGTGAGTGTATACGCATGTGTGTATGTCTGTATGAGTGGACAGTAATCCCCCCTTATCCATGTTTTCGGTTACCTGCGCTCAACTGTGTTTCGAATATGTTAGATGAGTTTGTAACCTGATGAAATCTTAAGCCATCCTGCTCCATTATTCACATAACTTTTATTACAATATATTGTCATAATTGTTCTATTTTATTATTAGTTATTATTATTAATCTCTTACTGTGCCTAATTTGTAAATTGAACTGTATCATAGGTGTGTACGCATAGGGCAAATCATAGTGTCTAGGGTTCAGTACTATCTGAAGTCTCAGGCATCTGGGGGGGTCTTGGAACATAGCACTCACAGATAAAGTGGACTACTGTTTGTGGGTTGTGTGTGTGAGTGTGCGTCTGTGTGTGTATGAGTTTGTGTGTGTGTGAGTGTGCATCTGTGTGTCTGTGTGTACATGCATGTGTGTGTGTCTGTGAGTGTGAGTATATGCGAGTTTGTGTGAGTGTGCATCTGTGTGTCTCTGAATGTGTGCATACGTGTGTCTGTGAGTGTATGTTCCTGTGAGTGTGTGTCTCTGTGTGTGTGGGTATGTAAGTGTGCATTTGTGTATGTCCGTGTGCATGTACGTGTGAGTTTGTGAGTGTATGAGTGTATATGAGTTTGTATGAGCATGCATCTGTGTGTCTCTGTATGTGTGTGCATGTATGTGTGCAGGGGATCTAAGGCAGGCAGGAGTCTCCCGTGTTGTTTCCTTCAGACAACTACAACTGTCTACTGTTCCCTCAGCTCTGTGTAAGGCTGCCCCCTGCCATCTTCATACAGCACCACTGACAGAACCTTCTGTGATGATAGGCATGTTCTCTATCTGTGCTGTCCAACAGGACTTCCTGGCCACATGCAGGTATTGAATGCTTGAGATGTAACTCATCTGACTGAGGACCTGAATTTTAATCTTACTTAATTTTAATTAATTCATATTTAAATAGGCATCTGTGGACAGTGGCTATCCTCTGGGATGGACAGCTGTGTCAGCAGGTCAGGTCTAGAAATGAGTGCATGAGAGGTGAGAGGTGGGCACCTCTCTCTCTCTAAGACCCCCAGCCTATGCCCACCTGTGCAGGTGAGAACTCTGGGTGGGGGATCCTCTGGGTTTCTGGGGGTGGAAGTAGCCACCATCAAGAAGGACTTAGGGTGTGGCCTGCAGATGGTCTGGGCCCTGGGCTGTCCTCTTGGCCTTCCATAGGAGGACAGGCAAGAGTGCCTTTGTGTGTTCTCTTCCTCAGGGAGATGTTATTGACGACAACATCTATGGGGTTTTATGGGGTGCCGGGCTCTGAGCAAAGCCCTGTAGCAAGTCACTGGAAAAGCCGGGAGCTACAGAGGTGTGCAAATGCCCTGTGGTCTTCCTTCCTCAGAGAGTGGTCTCTGAGTGGAATCTTCACCCGTGAAACCCGGCCTCAAATTGTGGAGAAGCTGTGTCGACATGCGGCGTTTGGAGGCGGGAGGCCTTTCTTTGCCAACACCATGTTGCGTTCACAATGTCCTGGAGAGCCAGGGGTGGATACCCAACCTATTTCTGCTCCTACAGGTGCATTTTAGGATAAAGTTATCAAATTCCACAGGACTTTGTAGAAACTATATTATTAATTACGAATTCTTTGGAAAGAAGTGACATTTTAAGATATTGAAACTTACCATCCTCAACTGTGGTACATATTTCTAGTTAGGCATTTTAAATGCTCTCCTATAATGTTTCCTAATTGTTTCCCATAAAGGTCATTCCTACTTTTTGTTTTTTTTTTATCTTAGATTTTGTTGCTATTGTGAACATCATTCTTCCCCTGTTACTCGTTTATATTCGCTGTCTCCACTCCTCTCTGCCTACTCTCTCAAGCACATTGATGATTGTTTGCTAAGTTCATCAGTCATTGTCCAGGCCGACGCTCCTTGACTGTCAGGAGGATTCACATACTACACCTTCTCCTCCTTGAAACGCTGTTTCTGCTGGCTCCAGTGTGTCCCACTACCCCGTCTCATTTCTTCATGGTGTCTTCTCATCCCCCGATCACTTGCTACCGCAGAACCCTTGGTGCTCTACATCTACCCAGCACCTCCATCTGCTCTTATAGCCTTGAATGTCACCTGCAGTCTCAGGTTTTCCGTTTCACATCCCCAGCCCAGGTCTCTCCCCTGCTGACCAGACTTCAAACGCCCTACTCACCGTCTCGACCTGGATATCGAACAGGAACCTCAAATAGTGACCCGTTCATATCCAAACTCCTCATCTCCTCCCCAGCCCCGCACCTCCCTGCTCACCAAAGCCCAGTTTTCCTTGATTCCTCCCCAGAAAAGAGAGCCACCATCCTTCCAACCTGCACAGGAGATCACGAGGCCTCTTCTGGAGGAACTGATTCTTTTGGCTGATGCCCTGATTTGGACTTCTAGTCTCCGAAAACTGTGAAAATATACATTTCTGTTCTTCAAAGCCACCACCTGGTGGTTTTTTATTTTATTTTTTTATGGCAGTCCTAGGAAACTGTTATGGATTGAACTCTGTCCCCCAAAACTTCTGTTGTAAACCCTAGCTTCTATGCCTGTGGTTGTAATCCCATCTGGGAACGGGTTGTCTGTGTTGCATTAATGAGACAGGATTAGTGTAGGGTGTGTGTTAAGTCAATCTTGTGTGAGATATAAAAGAAATTAAACATGCATGTGAGAAGCAGAGATGCCATCCATGTGAGGAAGAGATGCCAAGCCACATGAAGGTCAACCAGGAGCAGAAACTCAGAAGAGACAAGGACCTTCCTCCAGAGCTGACAGAGAGATAAAGCCTTCTCCTAGAGCTGGCACCCTGAATTTGGACTTCTAGCCTCCTAAATTGTGAGGAAATAGGTTTCTGTTTGTTAAAGCCACCCACTTTGGGGTATTTCTGTTACCGTAGCACTAGATGACTAAGACAGAAACTAACACAGCTGGATTCTTTTTTATAGGATTTTTTTTCTTAAGGGTTTTTGCATAAATGAGATTACCTAAATTTTTCTTTTCTTCTACTTCCCTTGTCTAATTTTGGTATCAAAATATAGATACCATGTAGCAGCCTCGTAAAGTAAATTGATTAATATTTCCTATTTTTCTATTCATTGAAACAGTGTATGTAGGACATGAGCTGTTGGGTCTTTAAGCTCTGATGAGACTTTTCAGTATCACTATCTAGGTCTGGGACCTTCTGACAAAGGAGATTTTTGATTGAATTTTCATTTAGTATTAATGATTACTGTATCATTTAGGTCTCTATTCCATCTTAGTTTATTTTTGACAATCTTTATTTCTAAAAATACTATCAATTTTATTGAAGTTTTCAATTTATTGTTACCCAGTTGTTCATCGTGTTCTCTTGTGATTTTTGGAACTTTCTAGTGCATTGTAATCATGCTTCCGTTTTCATTCTAAATAATGAATGATGTGACTTATCTTCTTTTTTTCTTGGTCAGCCTTGCTAGGATCTTGCCTTTGTTGTTGTTAGGTGCTGTTGAGTGCGTTCCAACTCATTGAGACCCTATGTACAATAGAAGGAAACAATGCCCAGTACTGCACCATCCTCACAATCATTGCTATGTGTTTGAGCCCTTTGTTGCAGCCAGTATGGCAATCCATCTCCTGGAGGGTCTTCCTCTTTTTCACTGACCTTCTACCTTATCAAGCATGATGTTCTCTCCGGGGACTGGTTCCTCTTGATGACATGTCCAAAGTACCTTCAAAGAAGTCTTGCCATCCTTGCTTCTAAGGAGCATTCTGGCTGTACTCCTTCCAAGACAGATTTGTTTGTTCTTCTGGTTGTTCTTGTTGTTTGGTGTCATCGAGTTTGTTCTGACTCATAGTGACCATATGCACAACAGAACGAAACACTACCTGGTCCTGCTCCATCTGCACAATTGTTGCTATGCTTGAGCCCATTGTTGCAGCCACTGTGTCAATCCATCTCATTGAGGGTCTTCCTCTTTTTTTGCTGACCCTCTACTTTACCAAGCATGATGTCCTTCTCCAGAGACTGATCCCTCCTGACATGTTCAAAGTATGTGAGATGCAGTCTCACCATCCTTGCTTCCAAAGAGCATTCTGGTTGTACTTCCTCCAAGACAGATTTATTCATTCTTCTGGCAGTCCATGATATATTCAATATTTTTCACCAGCACCACAATTCAAAGGAGTTAATTCTTCTGTTTTCCTTATTCATCATCCAGTTTTGCATGCATATGAGGTGATTGAAAGCACCATGGCTTGGGTCAGGCACACCTTAGTCTTCAAGGTGACATATTTGCTTTTTAACACTTTGAAGAGACCTCTTGCAGCCAATTTGCACAATACACTATGTCTTTTGATTTCTTGACTGCTGCTTCCAGAGGTGTTGATTGTGAATCCAAGTAAAATGAAATCTTTGACTATGCCAATCTTTTCTCTGTTTATCGTGATGTTGCTTATTGGGTCAGTTGTGAGGATTTTTGTTTTCTTTATGCTGAGGTGTAATCCATACTGAAGGTGATGGTCTTTGATCTTCATCAGTGAGTGCTTCAAGTCCTCTTCACTTTCAGCAAGAAATGTTGTGTCATCTGCATAATGCAGGTTATTAATGAGTCTTCCTCTAATCCTGATCCCCCGTTCCTTTTCGTATAGTCCAGCTTCTCAGATTATTTGCTCAGCATATAGATTGAATGTTGCTGTTGTTGTAAGGTGCCATCGAGTTGGTTCCGACTCATAGTGACCCCACCCAGAACACAATGAAACACTGCCTGGTCCTGCGCCATCCTTACAATCGTTGTTGTGCTTGAGCCCATTGCTGCAGCCACTGTGTCAATCTATCTCGTTGAGGATTTTTCTCTTTTTCGCTGACCCTGTACTTTACCAAGCATGGTGTCCTTCTCCAGGGACTGATCCCTCCTGACAACATGTCCAAAGTATGTAAGACGAAGTCTCTCCACCCTTGCTTCTAAGTAGCAACCTGGTTGTACTTCTTCCAAGACAGATTTGTTCATTCTTTTGGCAGTCCATGGTATATTCAGTATTCTTCGCCAACACCACAATTCAAAGGCGTCAACTCTCCTTCGGTCTTCCTTATTCATTGTCCAGCTTTCACATGCATATGATGTGATTGAAAATACCATGGCTTGGGTCAGGTGCATCTTAGTCTTCAAGGCGACATTTTTGCTTTTCAACACTTTAAAAGCAGATTTGCCCAATGCAACGAGTCTTTTGATTTCTTTACTTCTCCTTCCATGGGTGTTGATTGTGGATCCAAGTAAAATGAATCCTTGACAACTTCAGTCTTTTCTCCATTTATCATAATGTTGTTTATTGGTCCAGTTGTGAGGATTTTTGTTTTCTTTATGTTGAAGTGTAATCCACACTGAAGGCTGTGGTCTTTGATATTCATCAGTAAGTGCTTCAAGTTCTTTTCGCTTTCAGCAAGCAAGATTGTGTCATCTGCATAATGCAGGTCGTTAATGAGCCTTCTTCCAATCCTGATGCCCCATTCTTCTTCATATAGTCCAGCTTTTCAGATTATTTGCTAAACGTACCAATCGAATAGGTATGGAGAAAGAATACAACCCTGATGCACACCTTTCTTGACTTTAAACCACTCAGTATCCCCTTGCTCTGTCTGAACAACTGCCTCTTGATATATGTACAGATTCCTCATGAGCACAATTAAGTGTTCTGGAATTCCCATTCTTCACAATGTTATCCATAATTTGTTATGATCCACAGAGTCGAATGCCTTTGCATAGTCAATAAAACACAGGTTAGCATCCTTCTGGTATTCTTTGCTTTCAGCCAGGATTCATCTGACATCAGCAACGATATCCTGGTTCCACATCCTCTTCTGAATCTGGGCTGAATTTCTGGAATTTCCCTGTTGATATACTGCTCCAGGCGCTTTGGAATGATCTTCAGCAAAATTTTGCTTGAGTGTGATATTAATGATATTGTTCTATAATTTCTGCATTCAGTTGGATCACCTTTCTTGCGACTAGGCATAAATATAGATGTCTTCCAGTCAGCTGGCCAGGGAGTTCTCTTCCGTATTTCTTGGCAAATACGAGTGAGCACTTCCAGCACTGCATCTGTTTGTTGAAGCATCTCAATTGATATTCCATCAATTCCTGGAGCCTTGTCTTTCACCAATGCCTTCAGTGCAGCTTGGACTTCTTCCTTCAGTACCATTGGTTCCTGATCATATGCCACCTCTTGAAATGGTTGAACATTCACTAATTCTTTTTGGTATGATGACTCTGTGTATTCCTTCCATCTTCTTTTGATGCTTCCTGCGTCACTTAATATTTTCCGCATAGAATCCTTCACTACTGCAACTCAAGACTTGAATTTTTTCTTCAGTTCTTTCAGCTTGAGAAATGCCGAGGGTGTTCTTCCCTTTTGTTTTTCCATCTCCAGCTCTTTGCACATGTCATTTTAATACTTTACCTTGTCTTCTCGAGCAATTCTTTGAAATCTTCCGTTCAGTTTTTTACGTCATCATTTCTTCCTTTTGGTTTAGCTGCTCAAGTTTCGAAAGCAAGTTTCAGAGTCTACTCTGACACCCACCTTGGTCTTTTCTTTCTTTCCTGTCTTTTCAATGACCTCTTGCCTTCTTCATATATGATGTCCTTGATGTCATTCCACAACTCGTCTGGGCTTCAGTCATTAGTGTTCAAGGCGTCAAATCTATTCTGAGATGGCCTCTAAATTCAGGTGGGATATACTCAAGGTCATATTTTGGCTCTTGTGGACTTGCTCTGATTTTCTTCAGTTTCAGCTTGAACTTGCATATGAACAATTGATGGTCTGTTCCACAGTTGGCCCCTAGCCTTGTTCTGACTGATGATATTGAGCTTTTCCACTGTCTCTTACCACAGATGTAGTTGATTTGATTCCTATGTGTTCCATCTGGTGAGATCCATGTATATGGTTGCTGTTTATGTTGGTGAAAAAAGCTATTTGCAATGAAGAAGTTGTTGGTCTTGCAAAGTTCTATCATTCGATCTCCAGCGTTGTTTCTATCACTAAGGCCATATTTTCCAACTACCTATCCTTTTTCTTTGTTTCTAACTTTTACATTCTAATCACCAGTAATTATCAATGCATCCTGATTGCATGTTTCACCAGTTTTAGACTGAAGAAGCTGATAAAAATCTTCATCAGTGGTTCGTGCGTAAATTTGAGTAATAGTCATATTAACTGGTCTTCCTTGTAGGTGTATGGATATTATCCTATCACTGACAGCACTGTGCTTAAGGATAAATCTTGAAATGTTCTTTTTGACAATGAATGCAACACCATTCCTCTTCAAGTTGTTTTTCCCAGCATAGTAGACTATATGATTGTCCGGTTCAGCATGGCTAATACCAGTCCATTTCAGTTCACTAATGCCTAGGATATTGATGTTTATACATTCCATTTCTTTTTTTTAACGATTTCCAATTTTCCTAGATTCAGACTTTTGTACATTCCAGGTTCTGATTATTAATGGATGTTTGCAGCTGTTTCTTCTCATTTTGAGTCATGCCACATGAGCAAATGAAGGCCCTGAAAGCTCTACTCCATCCACATCATTAAGATCAACTCCACTTTGAAGAGGCAGCTCTTCCCCAGTCATCTTTAGAGTATTTTCCAACCTGGGGGGAGGGGGGACTCATCTTCCAGCTGTATGTCAGACAATGTTCTGCTGCTGTCCATAAAGTTTTCACTGGCTACTTCTTTTCAGAAGAAGACTGCTGGGTCCTTCTTCCTAGTCTGTCTTAGTCTGGAACTCAGCTAAATCCTATTCTCCATGGGTGACCCTGCTCATATCTGAATACTGGTGGCATACCTCCTAGCATCACAGCAATGCACAAGCCCCCACAGCACGACAAACTGACAGACAGATTGAATAGGTATGAGGAAATAATTTCCGCATTCAGTTGGATCACCTTTCTTTTGAATAGGCGTAAATATGGTTCTCTTCCATTCTGCCAGAAATTCAAGCCGAATTCAGAAGAGGATGTGGAACCAGGGATATCACTGCTAATGTCAGATGGATCTTGGCTGAAAGCAGAGAATACCAGAAAGATGTTTACCTGTATTTTATTGACTATGCAAGGGCATTCGACTGTGTGGGTCATAACATATTGTGGATAACATTGCAAAGAATGGGAATTCCAGAACACCTTAATTGTGTTCATGAGGAACCTGTACGTAGATCAAGAGGCAGTTATTTGGACAGAACAAGGGGATACTGTGTGGTTTAAAGTTAGGAAGGATGTGCATCAGGGTTGTATCCTTTCACCATACCTATAAGATTGAGCAAATAATCTGTGAAGCTGGACTATATGAAGAAGAACGGGGCATCAGGATTGGAAGAAGGCTCATTAACAACCTGCATTATGCAGATGACACAACCTTACTTGCTGAAAGTGAAGAGAACTTGAAGCACTTATTGATGAATATCAAAGAGCACAGCCTTCAGTATAGATTACACCTAAACATAAACAAAAATCCTTGCAACTGGTCCGACGGGCAACATCATGATGAATGGAGAAAAGATTGACATTGTCAATGGTTTAATTTTGCTTGGATCCACAATCAACAGCCATAGAAGCAGCAGCCAAGAAATGAAAAGACACATTGCATCGGGCAAATCTGCTGCAAAAGAGCTCTTCAAAGTATTGAAAAGCAAAGATACCACCTTGAAGACTAAGGTGGACTTGACTCAAGCCATGGTATTATCAATTGCATTATATGCATGCAAAAGCTGGACAATGAATAAAGAAGACAGAAGAAGAATTGACACCTTTGAATTGTGGTGCTGCAGAAGAATATTGAATGTACCATGGGCTGCCAGAAGAATGAACAGCTCTCTCTTGGAAGAAGTACAACCAGAATGCTCCTTGTAAGCAAGAATGGCGAGACTACATCTTACATAACTTGGACACGTTGTCAGGAAAGATCAGTACATGGAGAAGGGCATCATGCTTGGTAGAATAGAGGGTCAGTGAAAAAAACAAGGACCCTCAATGTGATGGATTGAGAAAGTGGCTGCAACAATAGGCTCAAGTATAACAACAATTGTGGGCGTGGTGCAGGACCGGGCAGCATTTCTTTCTGTGGTACATAGGGTTGCTATGAGTCGAAACCAACTTGATGGCACTTAAACAACAACAACAAACCAGTTGGGTGGTCAGGTAGCTGTCTTCCAAATTTCTTGGCATAGATGAGTAAGCACTTCCAGCAGTGCATCTGTTTGTTGAAACATCTCAATTCATATTCAGCCAATTCCTAGAGCCTTGTTTTTGCCAATGGTTCAGAGCGGCTTGGAGTTCTTCCTTCAGGACCATCAGTTCCTGATCATATGTTACCTCCTGAAATGTTTGAACGTTGACAAATTCTTTTTGGTATAGTGACTGTGTATTCCTTTCATGTTCTCTGGATGCTTTCTGCATCATTTAATATTTTCCCCATTAAACTCTTCAGTATTGCAACTGGAGGCTTGAATTTTTTTCTTCAGTTCTTTCAGCTTGAGAAATGCTGAGCCTATTCTTCCCTTTGGTTTTCTATCTCCAGGTCTTTGCACATGTCATTATGATACTTTACCTTGTCTTCTCGAGACACAGTTTGAAATTTTGTGCTCAGCTCTTTTACTTCATCATTTCTTTCTTTTGCTTTAGCTACTTGGTATTCAAGAGCAAGTTTCAGAGTCTCTTCTGACATCCAGTTAGGCCTCTTCTTTCTCTCCTGTCTTTTTTTTTTTTATTAACTTTTATTGAGCTTCAAGTGAACGTTTACAAATCAAGTCAGTCTGTCAGATATAAGTTTGTATACATCTTACTCCTTACTCCCACTTGCTCTCCTCCTAATGAGTCAGCCCTTCCAGTCTCTCCTTTCGTGACAATTTTGCCAGCTTCCAACTCTCTCTATCCTCCCATGCCCCCTCCAGACAGGAGATGCCAACACAGTCTCAAGTGTCCACCTGATATAATTAGCTCACTCTTCTTCAGCATCTCTCTCCTACCCACCGTCCAGTCCCTTTCATGTCTGATGAGTTGTCTTCAGGAATGGTTCCTGTCCTGTGCCAAAGGAAGGTTTGGGGACCATGTCCGCTGGGATTCCTCTAGTCACGGTCAGACCATTAAGTATGGTCTTTTTATGAGAATTTGGGGTCTGCATCCCACTGATCTTCTGCTCCCTCAGGGGTTCTCTGTTGTGCTCCATGTCAGGGCAGTCATCGATTGTGGCTGGGCACCAACTAGTTCTTCTGGTCTCAGGATGATGTAGGTCTCTGGTTCATGTGGCTCTTTCTGTCTCTTGGGCTCTTAGTTGTCGTGTGACCTTGGTGTTCTTCATTCTCCTTTGCTCCAGGTGGGTTGAGACCAATTGATGCATCTTAGATGGCTGCTTGTTAGCATTTAAGACCCCAGATGCCACATTTCAAAGTGGAATGCAGAATGTTTTCATAACAGAATTATTTTGCCAATTGACTTAGAAGTCCCCTTAGAGCATGGTTCCCAAAACCCCGCCCTTGCTCCGCTGACCTTTGAAGCATTCAGGTTATCCCAGAAACTTCTTTGCTTTTGGTCCAGTCCACTTGGGCTGACCTTCCATGTATTGAGTGTTGTCCTTCCCTTCACCTAAAGCAGTTCTTATCTACTAATTAATCAGTAAAAAACCCTCTCCCTCCCTCCCTCCTTCCCACCCTCGTAACCACAAAACTATGTGTTCTTCTCAGTTTATACTATTTCTCAAGATCTTATAATAGTGGTCTTATACAATATTTGTCCTTTTGCCTCTGACTAATTTCGCTCAGCATAATGCCTTTCAGGTTCCTCCATGTTATGAAATGTTCCACAGATTCATCACTGTTCTTTATCGATGCGTAGTATTCCATTGTGTGAATATACCACAATTTATTTACCCATTCATCCGTTGATGGACACCTTGGTTGCTTCCAGCTTTTTGCTATTGTAAACAGTGCTTCAACAAACATGGGTGTGCATATATCTGTTTGTGTGAAGGCCCTTGTATCTCTAGGGTATATTCCGAGGAGTGGGATTTCTGGGTTGTATGGTAGTTCTATTTCTAACTGTTTAAGATAACGCTAGATAGATTTCCAAAGTGGTTGTACCATTTTACATTCCCACCAGCAGTGTATAAGAGTTCCAATCTCTCCGCAGCCTCTCCAACATTTATTATTTTGTGTTTTTTGGATTAATGCCAGCCTTGTTGGAGTAAGATGGAATCTCATTGTAGTTTTAATTTGCATTTCTCTAATGGCTAATGATCGAGAGCATTTTCTCATGTATCTGTTAGCTGCCTGAATATCTTCTTTAGTGAAGTGTGTGTTCATTTCCTTTGCCCACTTCTTGATTGGGTTGTTTGTCTTTTTGTGGTTGAGTTTTGACAGAATCATGTAGATTTTAGAGATCAGGCGCTGGTTGGAGATGTCATAGCTGAAAATTCTTTCCCAGTCTGTAGGTGGTCTTTTTACTCTTTTGGTGAAGTCTTTAGATGAGCATAGGTGTTTGACTTTTAGGAGCTCCCAGTTATCTGGTTTCTCTTCATCATTTTTGGTAATGTTTTGTATTCTGTTTATGCCTTGTATTAGGGCACCTAGGGTTGTCCCTATTTTTTCTTCCATGATCTTTATCGTTTTAGTCTTTATGTTTAGGTCTTTGATCCACTTGGAGTTAGTTTTTGTGCATGGTGTGAGGTATGGGTCCTGTTTCATTTTTTTTGCAAATGGATATCCAATTATGCTAGCACCATTTGTTAAAAAGACTATCTTTTCCCCAATTAACTGACACTGGGCCTTTGTCAAATATCAGGTGCTCATATGTGGTTGGATTTATATCTGGGTTCTCAATTCTGTTCCACTGGTCTATGTGCCTGTTGTTGTACCAATACCAGGCTGTTTTGATTACTGTAGCTGTATAATAGGTTCTGAAATCAGGTAGAGTGAGGCCTCCCACTTTCTTCTTCTTTTTCAGTAATGCTTTGCTTATCCGAGGCTTCTTTCCCTTCCATATGAAGTTGGTGATTTGTTTCTCTATCACCTTAAAAAATGACATTGGAATTTGGATCAGAAGTGCATTGTATGTATAGATGGCTTTTGGTAGAATAGACATTTTTACTATGTTAAGTCTTCCTATCCATGAGCAAGGTATGTTTTTCCACTTAAGTAGGTCCTTTTTAATTTCTTGTAGTAGAGCTTTGTAGTTTTCTTTGTATAGGTCTTTTACATCCTTGGTAAGATTTATTCCTAAGTATTTTATCTTCTTGGGGGCTACTGTGAATGGTATTGATTTGGTTATTTCCTCTTCGATGTTCTTTTTGTTGATGTAGAGGAATCCAAGTGATTTTTATATGTTTATTTTATAACCTGAGACTCTGCCAAACTCTTCTATTAGTTTCAGTAGTTTTCTGGAGGATTCCTTAGGGTTTTCCATGTATACGATCATGTCATCTGCAAATAGAGATAATTTTACTTCCTCCTTGTGAATCTGGATGCCCTTTATTTCTTTGTCTAGCCTAATTGCCCTGGCTAGGACTTCTAGCACTATGTTGAATAAGAGCGGTGATAGAGGGCATCCTTGTCTGGTTCCCGTTCTCAGGGGAAATGCTTTCAGGTTCTTTCCATTTAGAATGATGTTGGCTGTTGGCTTTGCATAGATGCCCTTTATTATGTTGAGGAATTTTCCTTCAATTCCTATTTTGGTGAGAGTTTTTATCATAAATGGGTGTTGGACTTTGTCAAATGCCTTTTCTGCATCAATTGGTAAGATCATGTGGTTTTTGTCTTTTGTTTTATTTATGTGGTGGATTACATTAATGGTTTTTCTGATATTAAACCAGCCTTGCATACCTGGTATAAATCCCACTTGATCAGGGTGAATTATTTTTTTGATATGTTGTTGAATTCTATTGGCTAGAATTTCGTTGAGGATTTTTGCATCTATGTTCATGAGGGATATAGGTCTGTAATTTTCTTTTTTTGTAATGTCTTTACCTGGTTTTGGTATCAGGGAGATGGTGGCTTCATAGAATGAGTTAGGTAGTATTCCGTCATTTTCTATGCTTTGAAATACCTTCAGTAGTAGTGGTGTTAACTCTTCTCTGAAAGTTTGGTAGAACTCTGCAGTGAAGCCGTCCGGGCCAGGGCTTTTTTTTGGTTGGGAGTTTTTTGATTACCGTTTCAATCTCTTTTTTTGTTATGGGTCTATTTAGTTGTTCTACTTCTGAATGTGTTAGTTTAGGTAGGTAGTGTTTTTCCAGGAATTCATCCATTTCTTCTAGGTTTGCAAATTTGTTAGAGTACAATTTTTCGTAATAATCTGATATGATTCTTTTAATTTCATTTGGTTCTGTTGTGATGTGGTCCTTCTCGTTTCTTATTCGGGTTATTTGTTTTCTTTCCTGTATTTCTTTAGTCAGTCTAGCCAATGGTTTATCAATGTTGTTAATTTTTTCAAAGAACCAGCTTTTGGCTTTGTTAATTCTTTCGATTGTTTTTCTGTTCTCTAATTCATTTAGTTCAGCTCTAATTTTTATTATTTGTTTTCTTCTGGTGCCTGATGGGTTCTTTTGTTGTTCACTTTCTATTTGTTCAAGTTGTAGGGACAGTTCTCTGATTTTGACTCTTTCTTCTTTTTGTATGTGTGCATTTATCGATATAAATTGGCCTCTGAGCACTGCTTTTGCTGTGTCCCAGATGTTTTGATAGGAAGTATTTTCATTCTCATTGCATTCTATGAATTTCCTTATTCCCTCCTTGATGTCTTCTATAACCCAGTCTTTTTTCAGGATGGTATTGTTCATTTTCCAAGTATTTGATTTCTTTTCCCTAGTTTTTCTGTTACTGATTTCTAGCTTCATTGCCTTATGGTCTGAGAAGATGCTTTGTAATGTTTCGATGTTTTGGATTCTGGAAAGGTTTGTTTTGTGACCTAATATGTGGTCTATTCTAGAGAATGTTCCTTGTGCGCTGGAAAAAAAAGTATACTTTGCAGCAGTTCGTGGAGAGTTCTGTATAAGTTAACGAGGTCAAGTTGGTTGATTGTTGTAAGTAGGTCTTCCGTGTCTCTATTGAGCTTCTTACTGGATGTCTTGTCCTTCTCTGAAAGTGGTGTGTTGAAGTCTCCTACTATAATTGTGGAGGTGTCTATCTCAGTCTTCAGTTCTGTTAAAATTTGATTTATGTATCTTGCAGCCCTGTCATTGGGTGCATAAATATTTAATATGGTTATGTCTTCCTGATCAATTGTCCCTTTTATCATTATGTAGTGTCCTTCTTTATCCTTTGTGGTAGATTTAAGTCTAAAGTCTATTTTGTCAGAAATTAATATTGCTACTCCTCTTCTTTTTTGCTTGTTGTTTACTTGATATATTTTTTTACATCCTTTGAGTTTTAGTTTGTTTGTGTCTCTAAGTCTAAGGTGTGTCTCTTGTAGGCAGCATATAGACGGATCGTGTTTCTTTATCCAGTCCTAGACTCTCTGTCTCTTTATTGGTGCATTTAGTCCATTTACATTCAGCGTAATTATAGATAAATAAGTGTTTAGTGTTGTCATTTTGATGCCTTTTTATGTGTGTTGTTGACAATTTCATTTTTCCAATTACTTTTTTGTGCTGAGACGTTTTTCTTAGTAAATTGTGAGATCCTCATTTTTGTAGTGTTTGACTTTATGTTTGTTGAGTTGTTATGTTTTTTTTGGCTTTTATCTTGAGTTATGGAGTTGTTATACCTCTGTGGTTATCTTAATATTTACCCCTATTTTTCTAAGTAAAAACCTAACTTGTAATGTTCTGTATCGCCTTGTATCACTCTCCATATGGCAGTTCTATGCCACCTGTATTTAGTCCCTCTTTTTGATTATTGTGATATTTTACATTTTGACTTCAGTGATTCCGTGTTATGAGCATTTTTTTTAATTAATCTTAATTTGTTTTTGTGATTTCCCTATTTGAGTTGATATCAGGATGTTCTGTTTTGTGACCTCGTGTTGTGCTGGTATCTGATATTATTGGTTTTCTGACCAAACAATATCCTTTAGTATTTCTTGTATCTTTGGTTTGGTTTTTGCAAATTCTCTAAACTTGTGTTTATCTGTAAACATCTTAATTTAGCCTTTGTATTTCAGAGAGAGTTTTGCTGGATATATGATCCTTGGCTGGCAGTTTTCTCCTTCAGTGCTCTGTATATGTCATCCCATTGCCTTCTTGCCTGCATGGTTTCTGCTGAGTAGTCTGAACTTATTCTTATTGATTCTCCCTTGAAGGTGACCTTTCTTTTATCCCTGGCTGCTTTTAAAATTTTCTCTTTATCTTTGGTTTTGGCAAGTTTGATGATAACATGTCTTGGTGTTTTTCTTTTTGGATCAATCTTAAATGGGGTTCGATGAGCATCTTGGATAGATATCCTTTCGTCTTTCATGATGTCAGGGAAGTTTTCTGTCAGCAGATCTTCAACTATTTTCTCTGTGTTTTCTGTCCTCCCTCCCTGTTCTGGGACTCCAATCACACGCAAGTTATCCTTCTTGATAGAGTCCCACATGATTCTTAGGGTTTCTTCACTTTTTAAAATTCTTTTATCTGTTTTTTTTTCCAGCTATGTTGGTGTTAATTCCCTGGTCCTCCAGATTTCCCAGTCTGCATTCTAATTGCTTGAGTCTGCTCCTCTGACTTCCTATTGCATTGTCTAATTCTGTAATTTTATTGTTAATCTTTTGGATTTCTACATGCTGTCTCTCTATGGATTCTTGCAACTTATTAATTTTTCCACTATGTTCTTGAATAATCTTTTTGAGTTCTTCAACTGTTTTATCAGTGTGTTCCTTGGCTTTTTCTGCAGTTTGCCTTATTTCGTTTCTGATGTCTTGAAGCATTCTGTAAATTAGTTTTTTATATTCTGTATCTGATAATTCCAGGATTGTGTCTTCATTTGGGAAAGATTTTGATTCTTTTGTTTGGGGGGTTGTAGAAGCTGTCATGGTCTACTTCTTTATGTGGTTTGATATCGACTGCTGTCTCTGAGCCATCACTGGGAAACTTGTTTTTCCAGAAATTCCGCTGACTGGGATGCTGGCTCCAGTCTCCGAAAACAGTCGCTTCTTCCCCGTATTTGTTTGTTTTCAGTCTCTAAATCTGTGTTTGTTGTTCAGGATTTGTAGATTGTTATGTAAGTGATCGATTCACTTGTTTTTCTGAGTCTTTGTTGCAAGAGGGATCCAGGGTAGCATCTACCTAGTCTGCCATCTTGGCCCCTGTATTTCTCTCCTGTCTTTTTAATGACCTCCTGCTTTCTCCATGTATGATGCCCTTGATGTCATTCTACAACTAGTCTGGTCTTTAGTCATCAGTGTTCAATGAGTCAAATCTATTCTTGAGATGGTCTCTAAATTTCGGTGGGATATACTCAAGGTTATACTTTGCCTCTCATGAACTTGTCCTAATTTTCTTCAGCTTTAACTTGAACTTGGATATGAGCAATTGATGGTCTTTTCCACAGTTGGACCCTAGCTTTGTTTTGACTTATGATATTGAGCTTTTCCACTGTCTTTCTCCACAGATGTAGTTGATTTGATTCCTGTGTATTCCATGTGGTGAGGCCCACATGTACAGTCACTGTTTATGTTGGTGAAAAAAGATGTTTGAAGTGAAGAAGTTGTTGGTCTTGCAAAATTCTACTATGGGATATCTGGCACTGTTTTATTACCAAGCCATATTTTCCAATTACCAGTCCTTTGTTTTCAATTTTCCAGTTCCAATTGCCAGTAATCATCAACGCATTCTGATAGCACGTTGGATCAATTTCAGACTGCAGAAGCTGGTAAAAATCTTCAATTTCTTCATCTTTGGCCTTAGTGGTTGGTGTGTGAATTTGAATAATAGTCATATTAACTGCTCTTCCTTGTAGGGGTATGGGTATTATCCTAACACTGACAGCATTGTACTTGAGGATAGATCTTGAAATGTTCTTTTTGACAATGAATGCAACGCCATTCCTCTTCAAGTTGTCATTCATGGCATCAAGAAAAAGAAAAAAAAGAAAAAAAAAACCCAAAAAAAAACCAAACCCAGTGCCCTCAAGTCGATTCCGACTCATAGCGACCCTATAGGACAGAGTAGAACTGCCCCCATAGAGTTTCCAAGGAGCGCCTGGCAGATTCAAACTGCTGACTCTTTAGTTAGCAGCCTTAGCACTTAACCACTATGCCACCAAGGTTTCCATTCCCAGCATAGTAGACCATATAATTGTCTGATTCAAAATGGCCAATCCTAGTCCATTTCAGCTCACTAATGCCTAAGATATCGATGTTTATGCTTACTGTTTCATTTTTGATGATGTCTAATTTTTCTAGATTCATACTTCATATAGTCCACATTCTGATTATTAATGGATGTTTGCAGTTGTTTCTTCTCATTTTGAGTCATGCCACATCACCATAAGATTGTCCTGAAAGCTTGACTCCATCCATGTCATTAATTTTGACCCTACTTTGAGGAGGCAGCTCTTCCAACCTGAGTGCCTTCCAACCCAAGAGGTTCATCTTCCAGCACTATATCAGACTATGTTCTGTTGCTATTCATAAGGTTTTCACTAGTTAATTCTTTTCTGAAGTAGACTGCTGGGTCTTTCTTCCTAGTCTGTCTTAGCCTGGAAGCTCAGCTGAAACCAGTCTACCATGGTTGACCCTGCTTGTATTTGAATACCAGTGGTATGTCTTCTTGCATCACAGCAAAACACAGGCCTCCCCAGTATGACAAGCTGAGAGATGCACGGGGACATTGAGAATAGGGTTTTCTTATTATTTTAGTGAGCCAAAATATTGAATGATGCAGGAAGCACAGAAAGAAGGTGGAAAAAATACACAGAGCCACTGTACCAAAAAGAATTGGTCGATATTCAATCATTTCAGGAGGTAGCATATGATCAAGAACTGATGGTACTGAAGGAAGAAGTCCAAGGTGCACTGAAGGCATTGGAAAAAAATAAGGCTCTAGGAATTGATGGAATACCAGTTGAAATGCTGCAGCAAATAGATGCAGTGCTGGAAGTGCTCACTCATCTATGCCAAGAAGTGTGGAGGACAGCTACCTGGCCAACTGACTGGAAGAGATCCATATTTATGCCTATTCCCAAGAAAGATTATTCAACCGAATGCAGAAATTATTGAACAATATCATTAATATCACAGACAAGCAAAATTTTGCTGAAGAAATTCAAAAATGATTTCAGCAGTACATCAACAGGGAATGGCCAGAAATTCCAGCTGGATTCAGAACTGATGTCAGATGGATCCTGGGTGAAGGCAGAGGATACCAGAAAGATGTCTACCTGTGTTTTATTGACTATGCAAAGGCTCAAAGACTCTGTGGATCATAAGAAATTATGGATAACATTGTGAAGAATGGGAATTCCAGAACACTTAATTGTGCTTATAAGGAACCTGAACATAGATCAAGAGGCAGTCGTTTAAACAGAATAAACAGATACTGTGTGGATTAATGTCAGGAAAGGTGTGTGTCAGGGTTGTATCCTTTCACCATACTTATTCAAATATGCTGCAAAAAACCTCCTTAAAATGTTAAAAAGCAAAGATGTCCCTTTAAGGACTAAGGTGCACCTGACCCAAGCCATGGTGTTTTCAATTGCCTCATATGTATGTGAAAGCCGGACATTGAATAAGGAAGACTGAAGAATTGATGTCTTTGAATTGTGGTTTCAGCGAAGAATATTGAATATGCCATGGACTGCCAAAAGAAGGAACACATCTCTCTTGCAAGAAGTACAACCAGAATGCTCCTTAGAAGCAAGGATGGTGAGACTACATCTCACATACTTTGGACATGTTATCGAGAGGGATCAGTCCCCAGAGAAGGACATCATGCTTGGTAAAGTAGAAGGTCAGCAAAAAAGGGGAAGACCCTCAATGAGATGGATTGACACAGTGGCTGCAACAATGGGCTCAAGCATAACAGCAATCATGAGGACCGGACAGTGTTTCGTTCTGTTTTACATGGTGGCTATGAGTCGTAACTGACTCGATGGCACCTAACAACAACGAAACATATCAGTGTAGGGTGTGTCTTAAGCCAATCACCTTCAAGATATAAAGCAGATTAGGCATCGGGGAGAAAGCAGATGTGGGGAAAGACAGATGCCATACCACGTGAAGATCTCCAAGGAGCTAAGGAACAAAGACCTTCCCCCAGAGCTGACAGAGAGAGAGAGACTTCACATAGAGCGAGAGCCCTGAATTTGGATTTCTAGCCTCCAAACTGTGAGAAAATAAATTTCTGTTCATTAAAGCCACCCACTTGTGATATTTCTGTTACAGCAACACTAGATAACTAAGACACTAGGTATTTTATTCTTTAAGGTGCTATTATAAATGGAATTGTTTCCTTAATTTCCTTTTCAGAATGGTCATTGCTGATGTATAGAAACCAGGCTGATTTTTGTGTGTTGACCTTGCACGCTGCCACTTTGCTGCTGTGTCATGTTTGTCAGGGAGCCATGCTTCTACTTGCATTTACTGCTTGTCTCCATCATTTCCCGGTTTGAGGTACAGATGGGGAGAGACCTTAGCTTATGCTCAGTTGACAGTCATAAAATTGGGAGCATTTGTATTCTTTTAATATGTGATTAATTAGCTATATTCTGTGAAAAGGGGCCCTGGCTTCTTTTAAATATGGTTTTACTATAGGGCTAATTTTGTGTATTCTGGAGGCATTTGTTCTTCGAGGCATTGATGAAGAGACCAATAGTGTGCTAATATATACATATGTGCTTGAAAGGAGATAAATTTGTTAGCAAATTGATCGTAAAATTCTCTTCTGCTTGAACAATGGTCTTCCAATGGAGGAAAGTAAAAACACACTAAAAAAATGACTCGTACTGGCTGAATATCTTGTGAGGAATGTTACCTAATCTTTTCATTTCTTGACATTTTGTTCTAAATTGTGTGTTATGCATTTTAATTTAGTAATTCTGGCAATTCATTTTGCTTAATGGATTTAATCAGAAGAGGTTTTAAAAATAAAAATACATAATTGAATGAAAAATCGGGCTTATATTTTAACTAGTGCCAGGCACAAAGTCTTGTTTGATGGGTGGACAAGAAACACCAGGGAAAGACTGCTATCATGCCTTGGCGGGAAGCAGCCTCATGGTGAATGAGAACAAGGGATGGACAGGGACATTTCCTGGGCTGTTGGTCTCTTCTGCAGCCCTGGCCTGACAGCCCAGGAGAGGGCAGGGGGAGCGGGACCCAGGCACTGAGCCTTGGGAGCTGCCTGACGCACAGTCACAGCAGGTCAGAGGTCTCAGCTCCACATTCAGGCCCATTGCAGGCACAGTCGGCCCTGTCCTTCGTTCTAGTCCGTAATCAGGTCCCTGGAGCTCCTTGGATCTACTGGAGTAGCTGCTCGTAGCTGGGTCAGGCACAGAGGCCAGTACTCAGAGCAGATGGCTCCCCCCTCATCTGCTTCCTCCACCCCCACCTCCTCCACTGAGGTAGGAGAAGAAATGGCTTTGTCAGAACCATCTCCTTCGTGCATACTCTGCTCCTTCTTGTCCCTCTCTTCCTAGATCGCCCCACAGGGCTGATGATGCAGAGCTGGCTTGCTGACGGCAGGGTCCTGCTGGCGGGGTAGCCTCACCCACTAGGATGCAGGAGCCCAAAATGATATGTGCCCACCACATGAGGTCATGCCTGGTGGGCACATGGTGGACAGGAAGGCTGCTCCAGCCTCCAGCCTGCACCTTGGCCGAGGACACCCGCTGTCTACTGTGCATGCCCCCTGCCCCTGTGTAGCAACCCTGCCTGGCCTCAGGCCCTCCACTCCTGCTCTCCACCAGACGCCCTGCGCCCCTGTCTCCTCCTTCCTCCCCTCCTATCCTTCCTCCACCCTCCCTTCCCTTCTTGTCCTCATCTCCTTCACCTCCTTCCTCCACCTCCATCTTCTTCCTCCCCTCACCTCCCTCCTCCCTGTCACCTCTCTCCTCCCCCTCACCTCCCTCCTTCCCCTTCCCTTTATCTCCCTGCTTCCCCTCACCTCCCTCCTCCCCCACACCTTCCTCCCCCTTACCTCCCGCCCCCTCAATTCCCTACTCCTCCTCACCTCCTTCTTCCTCACCTCCTTCTTCCCCTTCACCTCCCTCCTCTCCCACACCTTCTTCCTCCCCCCTCCTCCTCCTCCTCCTCCGTGGCCCCTCTTCCAGGCCCTGGGCCTTGGCCCTGGTCTTCAGCTCTCTATCCTATGCTCTGTGCTCCTGTCCCTTTCTTCTCCACCCACACCATATCAGGGGGAAGCTGGGTGATTTTCCCAGAGACAAAGTCTGTGGGTTGGCTGTGGGGATGGGGCCTGGGAGACAGGACTCCTGACCCAGCTGTTGCGGCTCGGCTCATGTGGCTGAGGCAAATGGGATTAAGTTGGGGGCCCTTCTCCTTTGAAATACGAAGGAGTTTGCCCCATCTTCCTCTTGCTCCCTCCAGAAGTTATTTTTGTCCTTCAGACTCAGTACCAGCCCCCAGGATCTTAGAGTAGGCGCAAACCGAGGAGAGGGGTTGTGCCCTTCATGCTCCCTGCCCTATGGTGTCAAACTGGACTCCAGAAAGGGCCATCGGGGCCATTTGTTTAGTCTATTGACATGATTTGTCTGCAATGACTTAAAAAATCTCTGAAGCTCAGACTCTAAAAAGGGAGCCTTAGCTCAAAGACCTGTGATCTGTGTCCCGTGTCCCTTGTCCAGTACTCTGTGACTTTTGTCCCATGACCTATGTTCCATGTCCTTTGCCCACTGTCCCCTCTATCATGACCTATGTGCTGTGTCCAGTGTCCCATGCCCTGTGTTCCATGTACTATGTCCCATGTCCTGTGTCCAGTGCCCCATGTCCTGTGTTCTACATTCTGTGTCCTGTGTCCCGTGTCCCATGACCTATGTGCTACATCCTGTGTCCCACATCCTGTGTCCCATGTCCCATGTTTCATGTTCTGTGTCCCGTGTCCTGTGTCCGATGTCCCATGTCCTGTGTCCCATGTTCCGTGTCCTGTGTCCTATGTCTTGTGTCCCATGTCCTGTGTCCTGTTCCCTCGTCTTGTGTCTGGTGTCCCATATTCTGTGTCCTGTGTGTCCTGCGACCCATGTCACTGTGTCCCATGTTCCCATGTCCTGTATCCCATGTTTTCATGTCCCGTGTCCTACGTGCTGTGCCCCATGTCCCATGTCCCATGACCTTTGTGCTGCGTCTTGTATTCCAAGTCCTGTGTTCCCATGTCCTGTGTCCCATAACCCATGTCTGTGTTCTGTGTCCCAAGTCTTGTGTTCTGTGTTCTACATCCTGTGTCCTGTGTCCCATGTCCCGTGTCCCATATCCTGTGTCCCATGCCCTGTATCCTGTCCTGTGTCCCATGTCTTGTGTCCTGTGTCCCATGTCTTGTGTTCTGTGTTCCATGTCCTGTGTCTTGTGTCCCATGTCCTGTGTTCTGTGTCCCATGTCTTGAGTTCTGTGTTCTGTGTCCTGTGTCCCATGTTCCCACGTCCTGTGCCCTGTATGTCCTGTGTGCCATGTTCTCATGTCCTATGCCTCATGGGATCACCTCTAGCAGGTCCCTGTGTCATCATGTGCTGCACAGTGTCAAGTCCTCATGTCTGACAAACCTGCCGGCTCTGCTATGGTTCGGTCCTGTGTGTTGGCACAGCCCCGAGGCTTCGGGGGCCCAACGCAGGGGTCCCAGTGCAGCACGTGTCGTTGTCTGTGGACAGGGTGAGAGCAATCGCTGAGCCAGTGATTCCACACTCAAAATTCCTAAATCCAAATGGGCACTGAGAACGTGGTGAAGGCATGAACAGCTCCAGGGGCTCCAACACAAGGCCATCTCAGAGGCCACATGGAGGTGTTGGTGGTTGAATGCCTGAAAAACACGTGAGTGGTAGCTGCACACATGGTAACTGCATGTGGTAGCCACACATAAGTGGTAACCACACATGGTAGCTAAACACACGTGGTAATCACAGGTGTGGTAGCTGCACACGTGGAGGTGTTCTGTGCTGCTAGGTGCCTGGTCTGTGGGCTTTCTGATACCTGCTTACCCTGCTCAGAAGCCTCGACCCTGTCCGGAGCTGTCCGGGTCTGGGAAGTCTGTATCAGGTGCCTGGAGTCCCAGTGGAGACCCGGCCTGTCCCCCAGAGATTATTAGTGGGACTTAGTTATAGCACAAAAGTCTTTCTGTTTTAGCTTGGCTTGTTTTGGGCCTCGTGGGGGGTGGATAAGTCCATGGTGGCAGCGAGCCAAGTCAGGCGGGGACCCCAGGTGAGGAGGGGCAGCCAAGGACCCTTCATCCCATGCTTGCTGCAGCCCCAGTGCCTGTGGTCGCAGAGGAAGGGTGACTTTGCCTGACTTTGCCACAGTCAGAGCTGGCACAGCACTCTCTTCTGCTGAAAGAGGAACTGTGAGCTGCAGACAAGAAAACTGAGGGTAGGGTGGGCTCCTTCACCAGCGTTTCACAGCTTCAGAGAACCTTTGTGCTTCTTTCTGAACGTTAATTTCTAAGGCATCTATAAATCGGGTTTTCTGGTGTGAAGAAAGAGGGTCGAGCCTGAGAGAAGAAAGCAGTTTGGTCTTTGGCGTGATTACCACTAGAAGCCATCTCCCACCCCTAGGCTGGCTCCTGGGCCCTGGGCCTCACCTAGACCTCACCTGAGCCTCCTCTGAGCTGGAGTCCCTTCCCCAGAACAAGCCTTACTAATTTCCTCCCTCCTCTCCCCCTTCTGGCCTCAGTTCCATCACTGCTGATCTCTCCGCCTGGTTTCCAGGAAGCAATTGTGATGATGGGGTGGATTACATTACAGCTGCAATCCATCCACAAACATTTAAAAGGTTCCCTTGAAATATTCATGGCAACCATGACCTCATCGGGGCCGACTGCTGTGCACCTCCTTGCCCGGCTGCTGAGGAGCCAGAGGGCCCATTTGAACGAATCAAACACTGGGCCCCAAACGACCCTATGAGCCCTTCCTGCTTCCTTCCTCATTTTTATTCCTGGGACAGTGGTGATGGTGGCCCATTTCCAAGCACAGGCGATGCTTCACCAGCCACTAGATGATGAATATTTCGTGGGAGAGCAACACAGCCAGTGAAGAATTAGAAGCTTCGTGTCATTAGAGGGGAAGGGAGAAAGCGTTGTTTTGTTTTATGAGTCAGCTGGTGTCCTCTTGGGCAGAGGTCAGCAGATTGAAGTTTTGGGGTAAATTATTTAGCAGGCTGGACTCTGGTCTTGGGAGTATACCCTGAATGGAGACCCCCTTCGTGAGGGACAGCAGAAATAGCAGAGTGGGTGGGAGTTAAGTCCGGGACGCAGAGGCGGGTCATCTAGCAGCAACCTCCCTCAATGTCCCCGTCCAATGCTTGGCACACAGTTGTGAGTGAGCTGGGTGATGCTAGTGGTCTTTGCTGCCGTCTGAGGCTGAGTTTGTGAATTAGTCGAAGTCCGATCCTGGCCTCTATAACTACTCATTTACTTTCTTTTTTTTTTCCTGGAGGTCAATAGGAAATCATAAATAAGCCCCTTATTTTTAAAAAATTTTTAGAGAAAAATCAGGAAATTTTGCAGTGAATGTCTGTGTAGGGCAAAGCCAGCAGGGGCATGTTCACAGGATGCGGACAAGGAGAGTGGCTGTGAGGCTCGGGGCTTTGGTCAGGGCCCTGGTAGACTCCTCCTGGCAGGATCTCCTGTGGCATGGTCTCAATTGTCTGCGGCACCAACACGTCACAGATCAGGGGTGGCAGACTGGGAGAACCGTCTCTGAAGGCCGTCTTCCAGTGTAGTCAGGCCAAGGGTCTACCTTCATTGACTGACTTGACTAAATTTAAATCCACCAATATCCACTAACTGCCTGTGATCTGCTGCTGGTGGGGAGGGAGATATCAGACAAGGGGCGTGAGATGCTGTCTTGTGAGGTAGGAGAAACAAGGAACTCAGAACACTCTCAGTTACTTGTGGGCACAGGGAGGTTGAGTTTTGAGGCAATGGTTTCTCTCTCTGTGTCTTTGTTTCTGTCTATCTGTCTGTCTTTCCCTTTAAACATCCTTTCGGCCAACTCTTTGTAACAAAGTAGACAGACTAGATTTAGTACGTCCCTTTGGAGCAACGGGCTAATGGACGCCACTCACCCAGCTGAATTCTAGTCTCGGGCTTAGCATGTGCTGTCCCTATGGAGCCATCCAGGGGCCAGACACCATGACGGTGTCCACCGATGACCCGTCGTAATGGCTGAGATGCTTTAGGAGCCTTGGAGTGACACTGCTGGCTGTCTGCTGCTCAGAGTTAGAGCACATTCCCCTGGGGAAAGTGGAGAGGGCAGAACAGAGACTCTGGACCTTGGAAGAAGAAACTGGTACTTCCTCCTATCCACCTTTGCGTTTATCCAGGTGGTGTGTTTATAAGTGTCAAAACAAACTGCAAATCTCTGTATTTTTGTTTACAATTTCCAGACAAAGGAATTTTTGGCCTAAAAAGATTGATGATTATTGTTCATTTTGGCTAAATAAGGCCACAAGCCATGCCTTTCCCAATTCTTCATTTTACCTGAAGCTTATACATGTATGTGTGCATGTACAGGTGATAGACACGTACTTGTACACAGCCCCATGCAGGTACAGGCAGCCCCCAGATTACGAATGAGTTCTGTTCCTAAGTCTGTGTTTAGGTCAAATTTGTATGTAAGTTGGAAAAATTAGGTTCAGTTAGTCAAATGTTTGTTTTAGTATATAGTATATAGTGCACTTTTCTATGGATAAAAAACACTCCCAGGTACACTAAAACATCTTTAACATAACAAACAGTAATAATAATAATAATGTTTTAATGCACACCTCAAAGTAGTGCCCATTTGTTATTGTGAACCATTGTATGAACTTTGAATTTTTAATATCATAGACTTTATGGGGGTTGGTTCGTAACCTGGGTACTGCCTGTTTGTACTTACCTAGGTAACTGCATCATTTATATACATTAGTCCAAAGAGATGTGATAAATACAGCTAGTCTCTGTTATAAAGGGTTGGCAGAAAGGATGCTTACAAAGAGAGAGAGACAGACAGACAGAAACAGGCAGAGACAGAGAGAGAAGGAGGCCTGGTTTGAATCCTAGATTTACTATTTACTAACAGGTTTTCCAACCTCTCATAACTAGTGTTTGCTGTGTAAAATTGGTTTAATAATAAGTAGTACCTATTTCATAGGGTTGGACAAAAATATCAAATAAAGTGTGCACTGCTTAGCATAGTGGTTATCACATGGTAAGTGCTTGATAAACGTTATTTCTTAATTTCTCTCATCTTGTGTATTTGCATTGGTTTCAAGCTTGAGCCTCAAACATCTTATTTTTAACCACCTACCCATGATCTAGTTGGAGAAAATAATTGAATAATTATGATGATTTAAAAAAGTAAATTAAAAGGCCATTTATATGACAAAAAACAGGATGTTGGGTACTTTGTGTTATGGGAAACTCTTTGCAGTAGGAAGAAGAGCCAAGTATAGCCAGCATTTTTCCCAGCACAAGTACATCAGAAATCTGATTTAAGAGGACTGATAGCTTGGGGGTGTTTTAAAGCAAAAATAAAACAAGCAAATACACCAAGCAACGGATAAAACTGCACGGTTTGTGAACGGGCCTGGTGCTCAGCCAGTACTCCTGGGTGTGGCTGAGTCAATGCCTGTGCTGCGAGAATGCTAACGAGTTTGACCTTGAGCTTTGATTGGAAGACAACACGTGTGTGCATGTGCACATGTGTGTGGTGTGTGAATGCACTTGTGTGTATGCATGTATGCCTGTGTGTGTCTGCATGCATGTCTGTTCATTTGCACACACGTGCATACCAGTGTATGTACATGCAGATACATGGGTACATGTGCGTGCCCATATGTGTGGGTGCATGTTTCCATGTGTGTGTGCATGTGTGCGTTCTGTGAGAGGAGGTGTCTTAGTCTCCTAGAGCTGCTGTAACAGAAATACCACAAGTGGGTGGCTTTAGTGAACAGAAATTTATTTTCTCACAGTTAAGAGGCCAGAAGTCTAAATTAGTGTCTTGGCCTTGTGGATTTCTTCCTTGTTGGTAGCCCAGGCATTCTTTGGCTCCTTGGGGATCCTCACGTGGTGTCTGTCTTTCCCTGTGTGTGTCTCTGTATCTCTTCTGCTGTTTTTCTGACTCCAAAGAGATTAGGTTTAGGACCCACCCTACTCTGGTATGGCCTTATTAACATAACAAAAGAAAACCCTACACCCACACAGGGTCATTTACACAGGTACAGGGGCCAGGACTTCAGCACATATTTTGCAGGACATAATTCAGCCCACAAAGTGCCCAAGGGTCTTTTACTGCCTGGGTGTCACAGGACGGAAGCAGCTAGTGCCCCCCACTCCGAATTAGGTTCCACTCCAGGACAGCACGTAAGGATGGGTGCGGCCAGGTCCTCCTCACTTGGTGTCGTGTTGTTTGTGGTGGACGCCTTCACATTGCCAAGTCCTGTGCCCCTCAGAAGCTCTGGTCAGATTGTACTTTCCGACCAGCAGAGGGAGGGTTCTCATGGGTCTGGTCCACAGAAGGACAGGGGGAGGCCCTGGAAAGCACCCAGGTTGGAGCCAGGATGGAGCCAGCCATCTTGGGAGCTGCATTCTCCTGGCCTCTGGCTGAAGCTTGCAGGTCTTGTTCCCATCGCCAAGGAGCAGCCAAGGAAAGGGTGAGTGAGGGGGCTGAGGATAGCCATCAACCCACAGAGGGATGACTCTCGAGTCCCAGGCAGGACAGGGGGCGCCAGATGTCAGAAGAGATGGAGGAAGAGCCTAGAGGGGAGGGCTCCAGCTGGTCATGGGGCTGGCACTCTGGGGTGTCTTAGCTTCCCAGCTGTCCTAACAGAGTAGCAAACACTGGTGGGCATACAGGGGCAGAGATGTATTCTTTCACTGTCCTGGATGTGGGGAATCTGAATTCAGGGTGTCGGCAGGACCGAGGTTCCTCCAGAGGCTCTAGGAGACAACCCTTCCTTATGTCTTCCAGCTTCTGGTGGCACTGGGTGATCCTTGGCTTGTGGCAGCATCATTCCACCTCTGCTCCGTCGTCACACGGCATGTCCCCCACATCTGTGTCCACGTCTCCCTCTTCTCATAAAGACACCAGTCACATTGGGTTAGAACACACCCCACTCCAGTGTGGCCTTGTATGAACTGACGACACCTTCAAAACCCTATTTCCAAACACTGTCACGTTCACAGGATTGGGGGTTAGGACCTCAGCACATCTTCTTGGGGACACAGTTCAGCCCTTAACAGGGGCTCTGGGGAGACTGGGGGGCCCCAGTTCTGGTAGTCCTAGAGCTGGTTGTGTAAGCATATGCATGTGTAAGTATGTGAGAGTGAGTGTGTATAGGTGAGTGTGTATGTGAGTGTGTGAGAGTGAACATGTGTGAGTATGTGAGTGTGTATGTGTGCATGTGAGTGTGTGAGCATGTGTGAGTGTATGTATATGAGTGTGTGAGCACGTCAGGGGCTCAGGAATGGAGACAGGGTACCCTCTTCTGTAGGCATCAAAGCCGCTGGCATCAGGAGGCCCGTGCCCCAGCCTGTGCCCAGCCTCACTCCACACCTGAGGTGTTGGCGGCTGGAGCACACCCCCGGACCACACCCCTCCCTGCAGGTCAACCAGCCCCCCCTCCGGGAGAGCTCCTTGAGAGCCCACAGTGCTGGGGGGCTCCTGCTCCTCACTAGGTTCATGAGAACCGTCACTTCATGGTTTCTCCTCTCACTTTGGACAAACGTGACCACTCTTGTAGTCATTCCAGACATCACCTGTGGAGTAAAGCACTGTCAGCATCACCTCACTCAGCTCAGCTTTCAGGATTTCTCTGTTCTAGAGGCAGCAGGATGTTGGGACCCTTAGTTGTTCAAAAGTGATATTGCACTTGTAGGGAGGGCACTTGGAGAGTAAAGATAAAATATCTAACTGTTATCTCAGATTTTGCCTAGTTTCTCTCCCTCTCCGTGACATAAGCCTGTCTAATCTCTTCTGTTTACATGATGTATCAAGCCAGATCCCTCTGTTCCTGCCTCCACCTGCATTTCTGATGCTCCCTAAGCAACGCACGGGTGCCTGCCCTCACCTGACACTTCTCCCTCCCTTGGCCAGCCATGTGTGTAGATTAGTCTGCACACAGCCCTGATGCTGCAGCTGTGAGCCCCCACACAGTTCCCACTATGGTCAGGTGCTGGACCACACACCTCAGGGCTGGGCAGTGCTGGGGCCACCTTAATCAAACTGAGGCCAGGCCCACCATGTACCCCCACCTGGCTTGGGCTCTGCCAGGACCCCACACGGCTCTCTGAGCCCAGGAGCATGTGTGTGTGTGTGTGTGTGTGTGAGTGTGGACATGATCGTGAGCATATGTATATGAGGGTGTGTGAGTGTGTGAGCCTGTGAAAGTGTGTGTATGTGCTTGTGTGAGAGTGAACGTGTGTGAGCATGTGAATGTGTGAACACATGAGAGTGTATGTATGTGAGTGTGTGTGTGTGCATAAGGGAGTGTGTCCACAGTGTGTATGTGAGTGTGTGCGAACATGTGTGAGTATGCAAGTGTACGTGAGCATGTGTATGCGTGATTGTGAGAATGTGAAAGAGCTTAAGAGTGTGAAAGTAAATGTGTGTGAGCATGCAAGTGTGTATGTGAGAGTGTGTGTGAGCATGTGAGAGTGTGTAAGTGTGTGTGTGAGTATGTGTGTGTGCGTGTGTAAGTGGAGTCCACCCCGCAGGGACACGGGAGCAAGCCACAGTGGAACCCCTGCCGTGCCAGACGGAGTCCTCAGAACGGCAGGCTCCCTTTGCTTTCGCTCAGCTGTGCTGGGTATGGGGCTCCTCGCCACAGGCCCTGTGGGTGTTGGGGTGGCAGCCGCCCCCGTAAATCACACTTCTGACTGTGCTGCACATCCTGTCTCTGATCAACTCCTCACCGTTCCTCCCTCACCACCTACAGCAGTTTTGAGCCAGAGGAATGCTGTTATAAAAATGAAAATATGTAAAACGAGAAGACATCTAATGCTACTCTTTCGGAGGAGAGCAGATTTAGGCTTCAGACAGCTGGTGCCAGAGCATTTGTGGGGTAAAGCCTGGGGCTCGGGAATGCTTTGCAAGGGTTCCCCGGGCAGAGGATCAATTAGCGGCCTTAGAAGCAGCACTCGGACATTTTTCTGTTGACCTGGTCTTTCTGTTGCCTGGAGAAGCACATTTTATGGCTTCCCATACTGGCTGTGCAAGGCACTATATATACACACAGACATGCAGGCATATGCTTGTGATACTGGTGGAGTGTAGTTAAAATTGTCAAAAATTGTCAGCGTGGTAAGAACAGACATCAGATCTTAATCTTCAGAGATAAAACTTCCCTGTTGGAGCTGTGTGGGGTAAAGGACCTAGTTTTATCCTAAGAAGGGGTGGGCTTTGTCCTTTGCTTGGGAGAAATAACCCTTGGAGGAATTGGGGTACCTTGGTCTGGGACTTCCAGGCCACAGCTGAGGATTTGTGCTAGAGAGTGGGGACTGGCCAGACCAGAAAGATTCACCTGGAAGGCCGATATCAACTTGCCTCAGGAGGCATGACTTAGCCTGTCATGGAGGACCGGCCAATAAAAGCCCTGAACATTGAGGCACAGAGAGCTTCCTGGTTGACAAGAATGTCTGCTCTCAGAAGGACAGCGCATCCTTTGGGACACGGGAACCCTCCCTGACCTCACTCTCTCTCTTCTTTTGTGTCCTTTTTGGACTACTAAATCTGTAGTCCTAAGTATGGTATGCTCACCAGGAATTCTGTGAGCTGTTCCAGTGAATTATCCAACCCAAAGGGGCATGGGAGACAGCAGGTCAGAAAGTAAAGGTGTTGTGTGACTCCCCAAAATTGTGGTTCACGCCTGCCTATTTGGCAGTCTGAAGGACAGTGTCGTTTGAACTCATGAGCTCTGAACTAGCTCCGGGTGTCTAGGGTCAAAGAGAAAGAAAGAGCAAGTGAGTCAGGGGGTGGCTGGTGACAAGGATGAAGTGGGAAGGTGGAGCTGGACCGATCTTCACATTTTGGGGGTCGGATTCATGCTGGATCCAGTTGTATTTGCTGCGCAAGCAGAATGTTCAGCGTGCAGTGGCTGAAGGAGACGTGGGGACGGAGGTTGCTCTTCATGATGGATTGGGGAGAAGCGCAGCCTTGAGGAAGAGCAAGAGCTGTGTCAGGAAAAATCTGGGCTCAAACCCCGCTAAACCCTCCGGACGTGTGGCCTGGAGCGAGGGCCTCAGCTTCTCCTTTGTGGTTGAAATGGTCACTGCTCCTCAAAGGGCCACCACTGTGACTCCTCTGTGCCTGAGGCTCTTAAACGTGTCTGGCACACGCAGTCTCACACCTCTACGGTGTTTATTCACTGCCACAAACACTGTCCCCACCCACTGAATCCTCCTCCACGCCCCACCCATGGGAAGGGTGACCTCTCATGACCCAGCACATTAGAGACATTCAGCAGGGTCTCCCATCCTCCCACTCACACCTGTGGGGTTCCCCATCCTCTGCTCATACCTGTGGGGTCCCCATCCTCCGCTGACAGCTGTGAGGTCCCCATCCTCCCACTCACACCTAAGGGGTTCCCATCCTCCCATTCATACCTGTGGGGTTCCCATCTTCCCACTCACACCTGTGGGGTTCCCATCTTCCCACTCACACCTGTGGGGTTCCCACCTTCCCACTCACACCTGTGGGGTCCCTGTCCTCCATTCATACGTGTGCAGTTCCCATCCTCCACTCACACCTGTGGGGTTCCCATCCTCCACTCACACCTGCATGAGAGGAAGGAAGTGCTGTTCTTGATGTGTGCCCCCTGCTCTGCCTGTAGGGCTGGGGGATCCTCTGGCATCCTGGCAGGGTTGCCTGCAGTGCCGGGTTCCCCCTTCCTGTGACTTTGCTTGTTTTCTCTGGTCTGGTCTTATCTCCCCAGCACAGTGTGACCTTGTGGATGCAGGCTGCCTCACCCCTCTTCTGCTTACAGTATCACGGCCTCTACACACAGAAGGTGCTCACTGAGTGCGTCTCATGGGTGCCCTTCTCTCATGGGTGCCCTGTCCCTCTCTGAGTCATAAACACCCAACTTGGCTCACAGGGAGTCTTTGGGGCTCAGAGACAAGAGAGCAGGAGGGAACCTGACCTCTCAGGTTATGACCTTCAGCTCGTCCCTTCCCCTCTGTGCCCCTGTGTGTCCATTCAGGAGGTGGGGACAGAGACACCTGTTCCCCACTGCAGCAGGACATGGGACCGGGCAATGGAGGCAAGGGCATGACATTCCTGCAGAGGCTGTACAGATGGAGCTGCCACTTGACAGAGAGCAGGCACCTGCATCAGAGCCCGAGGCCAGTCCGCTGCTCCAGGGAACTCTAGGTTGGCATGGTCTGACCTGGAGGGTCTGTGCAAAGTGCTCTTGGCAAAACTCAGTGATGCCTGGTTGTGTTTGTCTCTTTAGTTTTTGATACCCCCTCCCCACCTCACCTTCCCTTTCTGGGGTGAGCTTGATGTCTTGGGCTGTCTGAGCTCTCCCTTCCCTATGCTGTCACCCCAACATGTTTGAAACCCTGGTGACATTATCCAGAAAGCAGTGGGGTTTGTTGGCTGGGCAAGCGGTGCCCTTTAATCTGTCAATTTAGGAAGTTAATTCGTGCAAGAATGCTCAGAGTCAGGGGTCAGGCAGGGAGCTCAGGTCTGCGGGGAGGTCGGCTGTCCACAGGGGGCTAACGAGGCCTGCAGTTGAGCAGACAGAACATGGACAGACAGGCCAGCTCCCTGGTCCTGCCTGGCCCGTGACACGAGGCACAGGCTGTCTGAGCAGCAGCATCTAGCCGCTGAGCCCAGACATTGAGGGAGACTGCATTTTCTCCAACAGGCTTGCACCCTTGCTGTAAAAGGGTGGGTACGGGGACATCAGAACCGTTGACCGAGGCTGGGCGGGCAGCCCAAGGGAGCAGTTATAGAGGGGCACAGCTCTCCTCCCCCTGCGCCTCGATGCTGAAACCAGGATGGAACCATCCTTTTGGCTCAGCTTTGTTTCTAGAAAATCCCCATTGAAATATAGACCTCTCACCTGGGGGGAGTTTTGTGGCTTGAACTATGTCTCCCAAAAGACATGTTGAAGTCCTGTGAATGTGACCTTGTGGTGCAGTGAGGGAGATCATGGTCTGACATTGGTGACTGGAGAACTACTGCCACGCAAGGGCTGCATGCACACTCAATGAGGCCTGACCCTTGGCCCCATGGCACCCAAATTTACACGTGCTCCCCAAGTCCTCTCATTTAACCCTCATGGCCCTTTGCACTTGGTCTCTGGTGGCTGGTCTCTGGACGCAGCAGTGTCCTCAAGTGGCTTTTTAGCTCTTATGTTTTTCTCTGGCTGGCTCCCAGGAGCAGGTTCAGCTGGTTCAGCTTAGAGAGGGTGCTTCATGGGGACAAGTGAATGCCTACACTCTTGGAATATTCTGGAAATAGAGATTTGACCTGGAGTCAATAGTTTTATATCACAGTGTGCTACTTTGCCTGTTAAGACACATTATTTTGACTACAATTGATATGGTAGAAGCTCTCCCAACACGCTCCTCTAGCGGATACGCTGGGCTAATCCACTGTTGCAGCCTCCCTGGTGCCCCAGCCCAACACCACACCTGCCACCTTGCCCACCAGCCAGCCTGTGTTCTGATGAAACCTACCTATGACAAAAAAAAATTTTTTTTTTTTTTTTAGCTGCTACTGTATTACGGCATTTAACTAAATATGAAGTAAACCGATGAACTCTGAGTGAAAGAAGAAAGGTCTTTTTCTGAAGATGGAGTTGGAAGTGTTGGAAAGAGTTGATGAAGGCCAGTTGCTAAAAGCATTGCTACAAAACCTGCTGTGGGTGAGACAACTGTTAAGGAATTTCGGAGAAAATTGTGAACGTGTGGACGCTTCTGTGCCTGGGTTGCTTTTGCCCGACCTTCTTTCTGAGGAGCCACGCTGGGGTTTGCAGTGAAGCAGAGCAGGCTGGGAACCAGGTCTGTGGGTACACATGGAAAGGAAAGGCCTTGTCCAGCCCAGAGGACGGCGTGCGTGGCAACTTCGTGCTTGGGTTGAAATGCGTAAGTTGTGGGTGCGGCATTTGTGAGTGACCCCGTTTTGGCTGTGTTGATTAAATGCCCGTCTTTGTCTCCCGGTGCTGCTAGAACAGAAATACTACAAGTGAGGGGCTTTAACCAACAGAAATTTATTTCCTCATGGTTCAGGAGGCTGCAAGTCTGAATTCAGGGCATGGGCTCAAGGGAGGGGAGGCTCTCTCTGTCAGCTGCGGAGGAGGCCATGTCTCTCTCAGTGTCTAGCGTTCCTCAGTTCCTTGAGAGCTACATGTGGCATCTGTTGTCCTCAGTGTGCTCATTTCTGTGTCTAATCTGCTCTTTTTATAACTCAGAAATGATTATGTTTAGGACCCACCAACACTGATATGATGTCATTAGCACAACAATGAAAACTCTATTCCAAGCTGGAATTCCATCCACAGGAGTAGAGGTTAGGCTTCATCACACATTGTGGGGAGCCCGATTCTATCCATAACAATACCTGACTCCCAGTCCCCACAATGGTGGATCAAAGGGCCTTGCTGGTGTGGGCTGTTTAATTCTCAGCCATCCACAATGTTCCCCTGGCCTAGCCTGGGGTGATGAGATACCTCTGCCTCTGCAGGCACCCGGAAACTGTCACCCCAACCCCACTTGGCTGGCCTAGCCTCCAGTGTACCAAGACCAGCCCTAAGACGCTGGGAGAGAACACAACCTCCTCTAGGCCACCTCCATGCCAGGCAGTGTGGCTGCACCCTGAGGAGGTTGCTGGAATGGTGGGGAGACTGCTCTGGAGAGAAGATGGGAGGGGGCAGGGCAGGACAGTGGGGCTGTGGGGGCATTGTGGTGAAGAGGGGGGCAGGAGGGCAGGAGGGTGGACTGGTGAGGAGGGGGTCAAGAGAGCAGGAGGGTGGGCTGTGGGGTGTTGTGGTGAGGAGGGGGGCTGGAGGGCAGGAGGGTGGGCTGTGGGATGTCATGGTGGAGGGTCAGGGCAGGAGGGTGGGCTGTGTGGTGTTGTGGTGAGAAGCGGGGTAGGAGGGTAGGAGAGTGGGCTGTGGGGTGTTGTGGTGAGGGGGGCAGGGCAGGAGGGTGGGCTGTGGGGTGTTGTGGTGGGGGAGCAGGAGGGTGGGGCACGGGGACATCCTGGTGAGGAGGGCAAGTGCCCTTATGCAGACGGTGACCCCAGAGGCCCACCTGTTTGGAACACACTTCCCCTCTGCTTGAGCCTCTGATTAAAACCTCATGGCCTCCTCCACAGACGAGGTGGGTGGAGGGAAGCATGGAGGGCTCACTCGGCCGCAGAACTGCTGACTCACGTTGGATAATTGGAGCGCTGGACTTGGGGCACAGGCATTGGGCTGAGCCCTGAGCACAACAGGGTCGAATCACAATTAGAGTCAGTCCTGGCTTACCTGGCGGTGGCTGGGTCATACAAGCTGCGACCACTGGCTGAGCCCCAAGTCCTGACAGGGCCTGGCTCAAGGGGCTGGAACAGAGGGTGCGAGCAGGCATGGGAGGGCTCCCACACCACGCAGCCAGTATCCAGCTTCTGTGGTCATCTCTGTCAGCGATAAGTGATGCCTTGGACATCTGCCCACCAGGACAGCCTTTCGTTTAGCCTCAGCCCCATCTTCTGATCCCTTAAACCAGGAACCTAAGGATGCAGTGGAAACTCACCAGGGCTTACTTGGGATGGGGCAGGTGTCTGGACAAATTGCCTGAGGGACGAGGGAGTGGATTCCAGGGAGTCCTTGCTTGAGACCACTGAAAGCACAAGTGACGTGTGGATGGGACAATGTTCTTCCCAGGCCTCGCAGGAGCAAAGGCGGTGTGTAGAGAGGAGAGCCTTAGAAAGTGCTCAGCAGACAGCCACTGGGGCTGAGGTGGTTCAGGGCTAGAGTTCTCACCTTCCATGTAGGACACACGGGTTCGATTCCAGGCCAAGTTACCTCATGTGCAGCCACCACCTGTCTGTCAGTAGAGACTTGCATGCTGTAATGCTGAGCAGGTTTCAGTGGAGCTTCCAGACTAAGACCAGGAAGAAGGGAACTGGTGATCTACTTGTGAAAATCAGCCAATGAAAACCCTGTGAAGTGCAGTTCTACTCTGCATACAGAGTCCTTATGAGTCAGAATCGACTCCACGGCAACCAATTTGGTTTTGGTTTGGCCCAGGCTTAGCAATAGATCTGTAGGTGATATAATTTTCTCCTGAGACCGCCCTGCTGCCCTAAGTCCTCCTTGCCCAGTTGCTGAGGTTTGGCGCAAAAAAGTGGGTGGAATTGTACCACAGACAGGCAACCGACAGGGTGAGCTGGTGGCTCCAATGAGCTAGTGGAATAGGAACGGGTAGGAAAGGCCTTCACTTGGAGGTGTGCTGGGTGAGGTCTCAGGGAGGCCTGGAGGACCCAGCAGGAGGTGCTGGCCGGACCCTTCCTCCTTGCCCCCCCTTGTTGGCCTCTGCCAAACCCTTACACTTTGCATATTTTACTGCATGTAAATTATATCCCAATTAAAAACGCAAAATTAAAGAATAAAAAAGGCCAGGGGAAGGAGACAGTTGACCGCTTGACCATGCAAGCCTGTGAACCCTGGCCCTAGGGGGACTTCCCATGGCCTCCCCAAGGGGCTGGGCCATAAGGAGAAGGGAAGGGACCCCACCCTCTCGTGTAGGAGGATGGGGCTTCGATGGCAGTCACTGCAGACCCCTGAGCCAGCCAGGCCTGCCCTCTGGGCTCCTCCAGTGACCTGCAGCAGACAGGGGCTGGGTGGCTATGGACAAAGGAAGCCTGACAGTGTGTGTGGTGCTGTTCAGGGGCTGGGCCCACCTCCCAGATGATTCAGGAGAAGCCTGAGAAGGAGGGACTTGCTGGGCTGTACCACTTCCTGATCAACTTCACTGAGACCTGGACAAGCGGCGTGTTGGGTGATTTGAGGGCCCTTGACAGAACAGTGGGCAGTTGCTCAGGATGCCTGGGAGAAGCACCCCAGCCCCTGAGTGTCCGGGGCCTCACCTGAGACAAGTCTAAGCATTCCAGAATTTCCTCTGGTCAACTAGATGACAGCTGTATCTAAGAATATAAATGAACAATCTGAGAGATGCTCTAGTTTTTCTTTAGGAGAAAGACCTGGCTATCTGCTCCCATAAAGATTACAGCCTGGGAAACCCTATGGGGCAGTTCTACTCTGTCACATTGGGTCACTACGAGTCAAAATCGACTTGACGACACCCAACAACAACTAGTTTTTTTAAAGTTCTCATTTATGGAAATAATTCAGGAAGGTGAGACAAAGTCTCCGTTTCTCACCTCAGAGTATGAAGACCCACGGTGTTTGCCTGCTGAGCAGAGAAGGGGGAGTTCCAAGAAGTGCAAGGACCCACAAGAGAGCAAGCGAAGTCCCCCACCTCCACAGTGAAGCACTCCCCAGGGGCCAGGGTCTGGGGCCAGGAGGACAGGAGATGAGAGCTGCCTACACCCTCCACCTTTCTCTCTGCACGACAAAACAGCCACAGAAACAAAAATACGCAAATCAGAACTGAATCCTTTTCAGCGGCTCCCCCCTTCTCCCAAAGTCTCTGAATGTCACTTTGTCTGCAGGTGGGTGTGTGGTCAGGGGACCAGGCTGGGGTGGACGCTCCCTGTTTGGCAGCCTCTCCAGGGAGGGGCTCATGACACAGTTGCTTCTATCCCCAAGCTCCTGATGGCGCCACGCAGCATGCTGACCGCCGCCCATTGTCCTGCTCCTGAGAGTCTGTCCTTTCAGGCCATTAGGCAACCCTCACCCTGGGGCCACCTGATCATACAACTTCCACCTCCAGATAACTCAGCACTTCCTGCCAGAAAAGGAAATTCACGGTGAGAAGCTGAGGAAGACCCTCCAGGACCTGGAGTGACACAGTGGCCAAAACAATGGACTTGAACACTCTAGCAGTCATGAGGATGGCGCAGGATTAGGCAACAATTCCTTTTATTATACACAGGTCGCCGTGAGTCTGAGCCATCTCAAGGCAACTATCAACAACCACAGCAGCAATGCTTTTCTCTTTTTACGAAGTTCGCCAGCCCATGTTTGCTCCTTCTGTCATCCTCCACCCCAGATCTGCATGGATGGCCTGTGGTGTCCCCAGGCACTGAGATTCTCTGCCCGTGAAGACAACTCCTGGTGCCTAATTTACCACTGCCCCTCCATCTGCCCCAGCCTTGTTCACTTTTAATCCATTCCGACTCTCTCCCTGACAATGGGTGGGTCTGACCTGGTCTTCCGTCCTGGGGTTCCATGGATTATGTTTCGAGGAAGCTGGGCCCAGCCTTAATTATTGCTCCACAAACACCGGCATTAGGGGGATTTGGCATTTGTTGAGTGCCCATGGCTTAGCGGGTGGTCCCCAGGCCGAGGGCCCTGCCCAGCGTGGTCTGCTGCATTTTTTTAGTGAAATCTGGGCTTTCTTCTGAAAGTTCATTCCCATTTCATCCTTCCCAATCCTCGCAAATGGGGAGGGGCCCACAGCCCTGGGGAGGCTGGCTCTGGGTCAGGGCCTTGGCTCAGTGAAGAAGCCTGACGGGTGGCCAGCCTGGTTTAGAGCCAGCGGAAGGCTTGGGTGCAGTTTGCTCTTTGATTTGACATTTTGTGCATCTGATGTTTGTATGGTCACACATGGGTGGAAGTAGAAATGCTAGGAGAAGGCAGCTAGCTGACCGCATGGCCAGCATGTGGAGGGGCCTGGGTGTCCGGGGTTGGGGCACACTGTGAAAGGGCAATGGGTCAGTGGGGGAAAGGGTGCTGGCAATGGACCTGGTGCCTGTGGAGCTTCCCTCTTCCCTGAGCCTGGTTGTGCACTCACGAGGTTTTGAACATTTAAGTGTGGGATTCACCCAGTATATATGGCTGTTGTGGGTGGGATGTGACTTCTGCTCATTCTGCCATTCTGTTGTCTCTACCTCCACCTGGCCCTCCTGGGGACCGTCTGTCACCTGTAAGAGCAGCTTGCCTTTGTGGCCGAAGACTGAGGCGGCCTGTCTTGTGCTTGATGTTTGCCGCCTCAGCTCCTGGTCCTCGCTTCTCCTTGGCCTCATCCTCACTCGCTCCAGGCTGTGGTTTGGGACTGGGCTGCTGGTCCTGGTCCTGGTCCCCCAATTATTCATCCATTCAACAAGTAGACATGGGATGCCAACTACACATCAAGCGCTGAGCCAAAAGGCAGACGAGCTGGGCACCATCCCTGCACTGGGAATGTCCAGGATGTCAGGAGAATAGAGGAGTGAGTAGAAAACTACAATGCAGAGCAATGAGTTGAGAAGATATCATTCAAGATGAACGACTCGGGGAAAACATTACCCTGATAGTGAGGACCTTTCTTCTCCAGCATAAACTGCTCATTTCGATATGGTGCTGAGTTTGGGTAACAACAGAGAGTCTTGACTTCTGTATAACTGGGAGGAATGAAGGGCACTTCAACTAGACTCAAGGTCAGAGGAGGGAGGACTCTAGCTAACAGCTGGCTGGCAATACGTATGGGGCTGTCCAGGTGCCGTGTCAGCCTAAATGAGGGGGGCCTCACCTGGACCACGTACGGGGAAAGGGTGGGCATAGCAGATACGACTTCCCAGATGTTCAAGAGGAAACACTTCCCAGTTTAGATGTGAGGCCAAGAGGGTGCTCTCGGGGCTAACCATCAGGTGGGGGCAGACAGGTGAGTACAGACAGGAGGAATGGCAGGTGCCGAGCCTGAAGGTGTCAGAGCTGGCCATGAGGGATGGAAAGGAGAACCCAGCAGTGGGGCAGCTGGGGAGACAGGGCGAGGCCCAGCCGGAGAGGCAGGAAATGCCCTTCACTGCCAGGCTTCCAGACCATGCTTGTTATCATTAGCAGCTGTCAAGTCATTCCCGACTCTTGATGACCCCAAGACAATGGAACAAACCACTGCTTGGTCCTGTGTCATCCCCATGATCAGTTGCAGATCAGACCATTGTGATCCATTGGCTGATTTTTAGTAGATAGCCAGGCCTTTCCTCCTAGTCCATCTTAGTCTGGAAGCTCCACTGACACCTGTTCAACATCATAGCAACACACAAGCCTCTACTGACAGGTGGGTGGTGGCTGCGGACGAAGTGCGTGGGCCTGGAATCAAACCCTGGTCTCCCACATGGAAGGCAAGGATTCTACCACTGAACCACCACTACCCTCAGGTTATGCCTAAGAGTGTGGATTTCTCTTTTAAGCAATGGGAAGTGATGGGGAAGGGAGGTCCTTAAGCAAAGGACAACCAAGATCAGATGTGAATTTCAGCGGCACTCCTCGAGGGTGATGCAGTGGTGGGGTGGGGTGGAGGGCCTGGCTGAGAGCAAGGAGATGTGGCGTGCGGTCCTGATGGGAGATGATCTGGTGGTGGTCAGACAACTGCAGGAAGGAAAGAGAGGCCAGCGATGTATGTTGTTGTTGTTAGGTGCCTTCAAGTCTGTTCCAGCTTAAAGCGACCCTGTATACAACAGAATGAAACACTGCCCAGCCCTGCACCATCCTCACAATCTTTGCTATGCTTGAGCCCACTTTTGCAGCCACTGTGTCATTCCATCTCACTGAGGGTCTTCCTCTTTTTCACTGACCTTCTGCTTTACCAAGCATGATGTCCTTCGCTAGGGACTGGCCTCTCCTGATAACATGTCCAAAGTATGTGGGGTGTAGTCTTGCCATCCTTGCTTCTAAGGAACAGGAACGTTCTGGTTGTATTTCTTCCAAGACAGATTTGTTTGTCCTTTTGGCAGTCCATGGTATATTCAGTGTAGTTCATCAACACCACAATTCAAAGGCGTCAATTCTTCTTCAGTCTTCCTTATTCAACACCCAGCTTTCACATGCATGTGAGGTGATTGAAAACACCATGGCTTGAATCAGGTGCACCTTAATCTTTAAGGTGACATCTTTGCTTTTTAACACTTTAAAGAGGCCTTTTGCAACAGATTTGCCTAATGCAATGCATCTTTTGATTTCTTGACTGCTGCTTCCATGGGTGTTGATTGTGGATCCAAGTAAAATGAAATCCTTGACAACTTCAATCATTTCTCCATTTACCATGATGTTGCTTATTGGTCCAGTTGTGAGCATTTTTCTTTTCTTTATGTTGAGGTGTAATCCATACTGAAGGCTTTGGTCTTCATCAGCAAGTGCTTCAAGTCCTCTTCACTTTCAGCAAGCAAGGTTGTGTCATCTGCATAATGCAGGTTATTAATGAGTCTTCCTCCAACCCTGAAGCCCTTTCTTCTTCATATAGTCCAGCTTCTCAGATTATTTGCTCAGCATACAGGTTGAATAGGTATGGTGAACAGATACAACCCTGACGCACACTTTTCCTGACTTTAAACCGCTCAGTATCCCCTTGTTCTGTTCGAATGACTGCCTCTGCTTCTACGTAAATTTTCCTCATAGCACAGTTAAATGTTCTGGAATTCTCACTCTCCGCAATGTTGTCAATAATTTATTATGATCCCCACAGTTGAATAGCAAGTGGAATTGGTAGGACCTGAGGCTTGGCTGCCATGGGTCGAGGTGGCTTTGTTGGGGGAGAGGAAATTGTTAAGGATGATGTTCTTGAGGAGGTTTGAAGAGGGAGGGCTGAGTCCAGGTTTGGACCCGCTGGGCCTGTAGTACCTGCAGGACCCACAGGTGGAGCTGTCCAGTGATGCCTCCATAATGCCTCCGTAATGGGTCTGGGAGCAGTTAGACACCAGAGCTGGAGGCAACAAGGTGTGGACTCAAGGCCTTAGTGCTGAGAGGGCATGCCTCACTCTTGAGATGTGGTAGCATGTCTCAGCCCCTCACAGGTGGTGGCTTACCTCACTCCTGAGACATGGCAGCATGCCTCACCCCCTTAAACATGGCAACACACCCCAGCCCCTCAGACATGGTGGCTTGCCTCACTGAGCCCCTCAGACATGGCAGCTTGCCCCACTCAGACATGGTGGCATGCCTCACCCCCTTAAACATGGCAGCACACCCCAGCCCCTCAGACATGGTGGCTTGCCTCACTGAGCCCCTCAGACATGGTAGCTTGCCCCACTCAGACATGGTGGCATGCCTCAGCCCCTCAGACTTGGTGGCTCACCCCCCTCAGACATGGCGGCATGCCTCACCCCTCAGACGTGGCAGCTTGCCTCAGTCCCTTGACAGGAGCAACATGGCCCACTGGCTGGTCACCTGTGTGCCAACCATCTTTACTGGGAAAGCTTCAAAGCATGGAGAGGAGACACCTTTTGGAGCTCAGCCTGGGGGTTCGGGTGCAGATTTTCGTTCAGATAGATACACTCCTGTCCACTCTCTGCTGCTTGTGAGGAACTGGGAACATGCTCCTGATGCTTCCATCTCCTCGTCTGTGGCATGGAGGTCCCCAGAGACCCGCTCTCGCAGGAGGCTGTGAGCACTCAGGGGCAGGTGTGTGAAGCTATCTAGGTGGTGCCACATGGGGTAATTGGGTGCTGGATACGTGCAGCTTTTGCCACCTCACTGGGTGCTGTTGCTGCTTTTCTGGAAGCAGTGGCTCATTGAGTGAATGAGGCCACGTGCCCTGTGACCTGCGGATGTCACACACTTCCCAGGGCCCCCTGTTTACTTGCAGAGCAGCTGCCTGTTACCCAGCATGTGTGGCTGGCCCCGATGTCTACCAGCGGAAGAATGTCAAAATACTGTGCTAGTGGGTGTGTGTGAGTGCGTGTGAGGGTGTCTGCTCATGGCCAGCTCTCTCAGTGCCGGGACAATCAAACCCCAAATAGCTTTTCTGGGGGTAACAATGACATGGAGTGGTGGGGGTAGGGGGAGTTGGGGGAGGAGGCGAAGAGTTGTCAGCAAAGAGAGCTGCTCTCAGTCAACAGAGCCACTTTGAGCTACCCGGCTGGTCTTGGGCAGCTGCCAGCACTTCGCACCTAAGCGCTGGCTGCCTGCCAGCTCTCAGCTCCGTGGGTGCCAACAGAATGTGCCATTCCACGGGCACTCCTGCCCTGTGCAGCTGGGGCAGTGAGGCTACTCATAGAAGGAGGTATTCAGGGAAGCTTCCAGGCCCAGGGAGGATGGGGGTGAGGAGCTGGCAGACCCCAACCTTCACCCTAGGGCAGCCTTCTGAAGAGCAGCAGCAAAGTCAGGCAGAAGCACTGCTGGTGCCTGGGACTCCTCCCCCCAGATGGTCACGTGTAGAGGGGGGAGTCGGAGTGGAGAGCTGACCGTGGACAGGGCTTCCTCAGGTGCCGTTTCACTGCTTGGCATAGTGACCTCGTGAGGAAGAGTGAGGTGCATCATCATGTTGCCCATTTCACAGATGAGAAAGTTGAGGCTCAAGGTGGTCAACCACCACCCTTCTGTCAGTGTGTTGTACTGTGGTGGCTTGAGTGTTGCTGTGATGTTGGAAGCTACGTCAGTGGTGTTTCAATGGTTATCCATGGTGGACAGGTTTCAGGGGAGCTTCTAGGCTAAGGCAGACTAGGAGGAAAGGCCTGGTGATCTACTGCTGAATATCGGTATGGATCACAATAGAACATTGAACAGTAGAGTGCTGAAAGCTAAGCCCTCTAGGTGGGAAGGCACTCAAACTACTCTGCAATGGACTTCAATAATAGTCTCAAGCACACTCACAATCACAAAGGTGGCACAGGGCTGGGCAGTTTTATTCTGTTGTACTTGGGGTCACCTGAGTCGAGATGACCGTTGACAACTAACAAGGGGTCAAGGGCTTTGTCTGAGGTTGCACCACAAGAAGTGGCAGACCCAGGAACAGACCAGTCTGCTGACCCTAGAATCTAGGTGTTCCTAGCACAGTCTCTGACCACGGGGAGGGAGAAGTGTTATACTCACCCTAGCCTGCTGGGTGGCAGCTGAGGAGGGGTTAGGAGGGAGGAGGCGGATGGAAGCTGGTGCTCTGCTGAAGCCCAGCATCCTCCATGGTGGACAGAGAGTGCTGGGTCCTCACTGGGGCTGTGGGTGGGCCATGGCCCCTCCTCCTGATCTCCTTCTCAGAATAGTCCTAAAGCCTTGGTGGGAGATATGATCCTCATCTTCCTTCTGTACCGTCCTTGGATGCTCCTCAGATTGCAGTTCACCCAATGACAGCACCAGGGGTGTGGGGGGCGTGGACCACACCAGGTGAACACTGTCAGAGGGAGTGACACCAAAATGACTGTCTATAAAATTTGTGTGCAGTGTTTCAGCAGAAATTTATTATTATTATTTTTTATAAAAATATCCCTGTAGTTAGTTATAAGAACAAAAAAATTTTTTGTAAGCCCAGCTTACCTGTTTCAATATACCTACCCAGCTAAATTCCAGACTTCAGAAATTGGTAAAAATATTCAGTTTCTTTATCTTTGGCCTTAGTGGTTGGTGTGTCAATTTGACTAATAATCATATTAAGTGGTTTTGCTTGTAGGTGTCTGGATGTTATCCTATCACTGACAGCGTTGTGCTTCAGGATAGATCTTGAAATGTTCTTGACGTTCTTTTTGACGATGAATGCAATGTCATTCCTCTTCAATTTGTCATTCCCGGCATAGTAGACCGTACAATTTTCCGAATCAAAATGGCCGATACCAGTCCATTTCAGCTCACTAATGCCTAGGATATCAAGGTTTATGTGTTCCATTTCATTTTTGACAACTTACAATTTCCCTAGATCCATACTTTGTACATTCCTATTATTAATGGATATTTGCAGCTGTTTCTCCTCATGTTGAGTCATGCCACTTTGGCAGATGAAGGTCCTGAAAGCTTGACTTCATTAACATCATAAGGTCGACTCTGCTTTGAGGAAGCAGCTCTTCCCCAGCCCTGTTTTGAGTGCCTTACAATCTGAGGGACTCATCTTCTGGCAGTATGTCAGACAATGTTCTGCTGTTATTCATAAGGCTTTCACTAGCTAATTTTCTAAAGAAATAGACCATCAGGTCCTTCTTTCTAGTCTGTCCTAGTCTGAAAACTCAGCTGAAACCTGTTCACCATGGATGACCCTGCTGGCATTTGAATACCTGTGGCATAGCCACACACGAGCTCCCATAGTATGACAAACTGTCAGACACATGCGGGATCAGTAGGTGGTAGTTGGAAAATATGGCTTTGATGATAGAAACAATGCTGGAGATCAAAAGATAGAATTTTGCAAAACCAATGACTTCTTCATTGCCAATACATTTTTCAACAACATGAACACTGACCATACATGTGGACCTCAGTGGATGGAATACACAGGAATCAAATCGACTACATCTGTGAAAAGAGAAAATGGAAAAGCTCAATATCATCAGTAAGAACAAAGCCAGGGGTGAAATGTGGAACAGACCATCAGTTGCTCAGATGCAAATTAAAGTTGAAGCAGAATAAAGTTAGAACAAGTCCAAGATAGCCAAAGTACAGCCTTGAGTGTATCCCACCTGAATTTAGAGACCATCTCAAGAATAGATTTGACACACTGAACACTAATGAATGACCAAAGACCAGATGAGTTATGGAATGACATCAAGGACATCATACATGAAGAAAGCAAGAGGTCATTAAAAAGACAGGGAAGAAAGAAAAGGCCAAAATGGATGTCAGAAGAGGCTCTGAAACTTGCTTTTGAATGTCCAGCAGCTAAAATGAAAGGAAGAAATTATGAAGTAAAAGAACTGAACAGAAAATTTCAAAGGGTGGCTGGAGAAGACAAGTATTATAAAGACATGTGCAAAGATCTGGAGTTAGAAAACCAAAAAGGAAGAACATGCTCTTTCTCAAGCTGAAAGAACTGAAGGAAAATTTCAAGCCTCAAGTTGCAATATTGAATGATTCTATGGGCAAAATACTGAAAGACACAGGAAGCATCAAAAGAAGATGGAAGGAATACAGAATCACGGTGCCAAAAAGAATTGATTGACATTCAATCATTCCAGGAGGTAGCATATTTTCAAGAACAAATGGTACTGAAGGAAGAAGTCCAAGGGACAGTGGGGGCCATCTTAAGACTAGCCACAACATCACGTAAGTTCCAAATAGTAAATCTTTTTCTATTTTCATTTTTTATCTTTGAACCTTTAAGAGTGCAATTTTATACGGTTGTTTTATTTGTCATTTCTCAATTGGTTTTATGCCAAGGAAGGCCCTCCCTGTCTCAAGATTATACAGATTCCTAGAGTTTTTTTTTTTTTAGAGATAGTAGAGAACCATCATCACAGGGCATTTTCTGATTTCTTTGTTTGCACTTGAAGAGTGACCGTGAAGCCACAGAGAGCAATCACAGGCACAGTGCTTCTCACCCTTGAAACAAACCCAGAAGCAAAATATTTCTGTCATCCCCAACACACATACGGAGAAACCGAGGCTCAGGGTGAGGAACTGATTCACCCATCGTCACAGAGCTGAGACCATAATTAACTCATCAACAGGGATCCCATGAAGCATAGAAATCAAAATCTAACATCATTGGAACCTCTGCCATTTGTAGGCAGTTAGTCTATGAGAAAATAATCTGACTTCTTCAGAGTTCAATTTTCAAAATTCTCTCTGGGGTTTTGGTTCTGTGTAAGATCCAGTGAGCACACTGCTCCATCTTCCTGTTGAATTCTCACTGAATGTCAAAGCTTCATGGAGTGCATGGAGCAGCTATTTAAGGACTCTGAAGAGCAAATTGTAGCAGGCAGGTTGGAGAAGACCAGGAGCCACAATGTCACCCAACTTCTAGTGAGTTCCTCCTCCCCCCACCCCTGGTATCCGCATCTTTAACTGAAAGTAGTCTCCAGCCCAGGAGTGGACACTGGAGTGGACAGAAAGCACTAGGAGAAGCCTTCTAGTTCTGGCTCAAGGAGCAGGAAAGGCAAGCCGTCACACTCAGACAGGGTGGGGAAATCCTGTTTCTTTCCCCCCTTCTCCTTTTTACTCCCGTGGTGGCTGCAGCAGCACGAGGGGCCTGCAGGGGCCTGATCCTTTGAGATGAGTACCTCTCTTTCTGATTCGAGGATCATGGTCCCATGAGGGTGGGGTCACCTTCCTTGTTTTTCTCTTTCTGCCCTTCAGCAATTGGCCGCAGTCATAGGCACAGATGTGAATAGTGACCAGTGGAGAAGATTAGCTGAAGCCCAGCTTCCTGCCCCGAGGACCAAACACGGGAGCTTCGGAGACTGACAAGCACTACTAGGGTAAGGCAGAGAGGGAGGAGACAGGAAAGCAGCCTCTTGGAGTTGTGTATGGACTCATGGACACATCCCTGAACAGCTCATGTGTGGGTCTGACCCAAAATAACAAATGCAGACTTTGAGAACTGAAGTATGGCAGACACTGCCCAGCCCCAGACTGGCGCTGGGTGGGGAGTACAGGGGACAGATCTAAACAGCATTGCAGAAGTTTTGAAAACTGAGCTGACATTGGCACCACAACCCTCTGAAGGCTGGTTGAAACTTGCAGCTTGAATCCAGCTGGGTCAACTCCCTGCTAATACAAAAACATCAACATTCTATGTAGAATTTAAACAAGATCCAGAGTCTTGTAACATAGTATTCAAAATGTTCAGGGTATAAAAAAAACTTAGCTGGCATATGAAGATGCAGAAAAATTTCAATTTTCATGGAAAAATGCAATCAAAGACCCAATGCTAAGATGACAAAACTGGTGGAATTATCTGACAAAGGCCTTAAAGCAGTTCTTATGAAAATATTCCAACAAGTAAGGGCGAACACTCATGAAATGAATGGAAAGATAGAAAGTCTCAACAAAGAAAGAGATGATATAAAGGAGAACCACATGGACATTTTGGAACTGAAAAATGCATGGATTGAAATAAAAACAAGAAATGTGCTCAATGGAGTCAATAGCAGAGATGACAGGAAAGAGTAGGTGAACATTATGAGAGATCAAACTGTCCAACAATTGAGCAACAACAAGTTGGACAACAGAGAGAGAGAAGATTCAAACATTTTAAAAAAGGAATAGAGTCTCAGGGAGCATGGGCCATTGCCAAAAGATCTAGCATTTGTTACATGAGAGTCACAGCAGGAGAGAAGAAAGAATGTGGTTAATAAAAATATTTGGAGAAATATTTTCTATTGCTGCACTACAAGCTACCACAACTTTGTGGTTTAAAAGATGCCCATGCATTATCTCCTGGAGGCCTTAAGTCTGGGTTCTGATTAGCTGGTTCTCTGCTCAGGGTCTTACACAGCTGACATGGAGGTGTCAGGCAGAGCTGCAGGCCCTTCTGAAGCCCAGGACCCTCTTCCAGGCTCATGTGCTTGTGGCAGGGTTCAGTTCCTTCCTGGCAGTCAGCTGGAGTCTGATCCAGTTCCCAGAGGCAGCCTGCATATCCGGCCCCCTCCATCTTCAAAGCTGGAAATGAAGACTTCCCCCCCGTGTTGAATCTTTCCTGCTCTCAGTGTTCCCAGAAGAGCCCAAACCCTTTGAAGGGCTCACTTGACCACAGTAGGCTCACCCAGCACGACCTCATCATCTTAAGGTCAATTGTTTTAGGATATTACTCACATCTGCAAAATCCCTTCACTGCAGCATCTAGATTAAAGTTTGATTGAATGATTGTGAGAAGGCATGTGAGCACACACACACAAAAAACAGAAACCAGTTGCTGTTAGTTGATTTCGACTCATGGTGACCCATGTGTACAGAGTAGAATTGAGCTCCACATGGTTTTCATGGCTGTGACCTTTCAAAGCAGATTGCCATGCTTTTCCTCTGAAGCAGTTCCAGGTGGCTATAAACTGCCAACTTTTAGTGAGTAGTTGAGTGCTTGACTGTTTGTGCCACCCAGAGACTCCTAAATGTGTACCAGGGAGCAGGAATCTAGAAGGCCACATTAGAATTTTTCCTACCATGGAAATCACAGCTGGAAACTCCCCAAATTTGGCAAGAGACATAAATATACAGATCTGAGATGATAAGCACACCCCAACCAGGATAAACGCAGAGAAATCCATTCAAGATTCAGCATAATTACACTTCTGAAAACTAAAGACAAAGTCTTGAAAGCAACCAAGAAAAAAAAGATACCTAGGGGGAAAACTACAAGAACAACAGTGAATTTCTCATCAGAAACCATAGAGGCTGGGAGGAAATAGAGCAATATCTTTCAAGTGCTGAAATGAAAGAACAGCCAACACAAAATTCTATGTTTGGTGAGCATTTCCTTCAGGAACGAAAGTAAAAGAAAGTCATTCTTAGATGAAGGAAAGCTATGAAAGCTTTTGTCAGCAGACCTACTCTAAAACTGCTAAAGGAAGTGCTTTAGCCAGAGGGAAAGGCACCAGAAGGAAACGGGAACATCAGTAATAAAGGAAGGGCAGAAAAAGGTAATATTTGGATCAATATAGTATTCTTCTCCTCTTGAGTCCTTTAAAAAAATGCCTGACAGGAGGTGGGGCCAAAATGGTGGAGTAGTCAGATATTTCTGATAATCCCTCTTACAACAAGGACCTGAAAAAACAAGTGAAATGATTATATTTATGACAAGCTAGGAGCCCTGAACATCAAAGGCAAAGTTAGAAAATGGACTGAGTGGCAGGGGGAGGGAGAGACGGTTCAGAAGTGGAGGGGAGTTGCCGGACCTGAATTGCCTGGAACCCTCAGGCACCATTCCTGGGAGGGACTGCTGCAGGCTGGTGGTAGTGTTCAGCCACAGTTTCCTCAGGGAGAAACTGCCAGCTGCACAGCCTACTCACACCTCTAGAACTAGAGGAGAATGGCTCTCTCCGCAAAAGCTAAGTACTTACATATATTTTACCATGCCCCCAGCCCCCAAGCTGGTTTCAGCGGCTATTGAATTCCTTGGGCCTGAGTCAGGTCCTGCTGAGTGTCTTGAGCCATTCTCCTGGCCTTGGAAAAGGCATAAATTCGCAACTGGGGGAAAGGATAAACTGCCAGGTCCACTAACCTGGGGAGCTCAGGACAGAAGTGGCTCCTGTCCAGGCATAAACTGTCCATGGACTTTGAATACATTTCCCCCCTGCATGGACCTATGTGGGCCTATTTCAGGAGAATAGGGCCTTGTTGGCAGACTGCAACTGTTTCAGCTGTGTGGTGGAGAGGTGGGTGTTTGATGTTTGACACGGCTTTGCCTGTTAAACAGGGTCCTCACCTACCCACATCAGGGGCCTAAGGACTGGTGGCTCCACTCACATCACCCAGCCACCTGCAACAGGGGTCCAAGGATAACTGGTACCTCCCAGTCCTTAAAACCAAAAGCATTGGGTGCCTATGGTCCTTCTGCAGAACCCACCAACCTGTGTGCTCTAGGGAACAGGGACACACTTTCCTCACAGACACTTGAGGGATGGTTGTCAGCCCCCTGCCTTGTTCAGAGCGTGACTCCCTGCTGCAACCAGATACTGGTACCTACACAAATTACCCCTGCCCCTCTAAAACTGTAGGACAGCGCCTGTACTACACACTTGATGATGAGCTACTTGGACACCTGAACTGAATCCATACAAGAAAAGTGAATGGACTCACTCCTAGGCTGATATACCTGATAACAGCTCTAGCCATCTGATGACAGGACTTTAGAGCTTCAAACAAGAAAATAAACAAGCTAGCTCACTCAAGCAACCTATTCAGGCATATCAAAACAAAACAAAGCAAGAAGCTAGGATACAGTAAGCAAACAGAAAATAAACTAATACAGTAACTTATAGATGGCTCAGAGACAACAGTCAATATCAAATCACATAAAGAAGCAGACTATGGTTGCTTCAACAAACTCTCAAGACAAAGAATTAAGGGGTCTTATGGATGAAGGTGCATTCCTGGAATTACATGATGCAGAAAGAAAAGATTAAACATTCAGAACTCTTCAAGACATCAGGAATGACATCAGGAAGAAGTTCAGGCAATATGCAGAACAAGCCAAGGAACACACAGATAAAGAAGTTGAAGAAATTAAAAAAGCTATTCAAGAATATAATGAAAAGTTTAATAAGCTGCAAGAATACATAGAGAGACAGCAATCAGAAATTCAGAAGATTAACAATAAAATTACAGAATTAAACAACTAAATAGAAAGTCAGAGGAGCAGAATTGAGCAAGTGGAAGGAAGGGTTGGTGAGATTGAAGATAAAGCACTTGGCACCAATATAGTTGAAGAAAAATCAGATAAAAGAATTAAAAAAAATGAAGAAACCTAAAGAATCATGTGTGACTCTATCAAGAGAAATAACCTATGAGTGACTGGAGTACCAGAACAGGGAGAGATAACAGAAAATACAGAGAGAATTGTTGAAGATTTCTTGGCAGAAAACTTCCCTGATATCGTGAAAGATGAGAAAATGTCTATCCAGGATGCTCATCGAACTCCACATAAGGTAGATGTTAAAAGAAAGCCACCAAGACATATAATCAAACTTGCCAAAACCAAAGATAAAGAGAGAATTTTTAGAATGCCTAAGGATAAATGGAAAGTCACCTACAAAGGAGAATCAATAAGAATAAACTCAGACTACTTGGCAGAAACCATGTGGGTAAGAAGGCAATGGGATGACTTATATAAAGCATTGAAGGAAAAAAATTGCCAGCCAAGAATCATATATCCAGCAAAACTGTCTCTCAAATATGAAGGCAAAATTAGGACATTTCCAGATAAACAGAAGTTTAGGGAATTCATAAAAAGCAAAGCAAAACTACAAGAAATACTGAAGGGAGTTCTCTGGTTAGAAAATCAATCATATCAGATATCAACCGAAGAGTAGAACACTGGACATAGCAATCAGATGTCAACCCAGATAGGGAAATCATGAAAATAAATTAAGGTAAAAAAAATGCTCAAAACAGGGAAACAGCAATGTCATTATGTAAAAGAAGACAACATTAAAACAATAAAGCCGGACTAAAAAATGTAGTCACAGATCTTCTATATGGAGAGGAAGACAAGTTGACATAAAGAAATAAAAGTTGAGTTTAAACTTAGAAAAATAGGGGTAAGTATTAAGGTAACCACAAGGGCAACTAACTATCCGACTCATCAAAATAAAATACAAAAAAAAAAACAAAAAACAAATAGAGACTCAGCAGAAACAAAATCAACAACAACGAATAAGAGGAAAAGACAATATACAAAGATAAACTACTCAGCACAAAAAATTAAGTGGGAAAAAGAAACTTTCAACAACACACAAAAAAGACATCAAAATGACACAACTATACTCATAACTCATAACCATACCTTTCCATAATTACGCTTAATGTAAATGGACTAAATGCACCAATAAAGTGACAGAGAGTGGCAGAATGGATTAAAAAACACGATCCTTCTATATGCTGCCTAGAATAGACACACCTTAGACTTAGAGACACAAACAAACTAAAACTCAAAGGATGGAAAAAAATATATCAAGCAAACAACAATCAGAAAAAAGCAGGAGTGGCAATATTAATTTCTGACAAAATAGATTTTAAAGTTAAATCCACTACAAAGGATAAGGAAGGACACTATATAATGATTAAAGGACAATATACCAGGAAGGTATAACCATATTAAATATTTATACACCCGATAACAGGGCTGCAAGATACATAAAACAAACCGTAACAGCATTGAAAAGTGAGAAAGACAGCTCCACAATTACAGTAGGAGACTTCAACACACCACTTTTGGTGAAGGACAGAACATCCAGAAAGAGGCTCAATAAAGACATGGAAGATCTAAATGCCACAATCAACCAACTTGACCTCATAGACATATACAGAACACTTCACCCAACAGCAGCCAAGTATACTTTCTTTTCCAATGCACATGGAACATTCTCTAGAATAGACCACAGTATTAGGTCGTAAACCAAGCCTTAGCAGAATCCAAAACATTGAACTATTACAATGCATCTTCTCTGACCAGAAGGCCATAAAAGTAGAAACCAATAACAGAAAAAGCAGGGAAAAGAAATCAAACACTTGGAAACTGAACAATACCCTGCTCAAAAATGACTGGACTATAGAAGACATGAAGGATAGAATAAAGAAATTCATCAAATCCAATGAGAAAGAAAACACTTCCTATCAGAATCTTTGGGACACAGCTAAAGCAGGGCTCAGAGGTCAATTTATAACAATAAATGTACACATACAAAAAGAAGGGCCAAAATCAAAGAACTTTCCCTACAATTTGAACAAATAGAAAGACAGCAAGCAACAAAAGAAACCTTCAGTCACCAGAAGAAAGCAAAAAATAAAAATTAGAGCAGAATTAAATGAAACAGACAACAGAAAAACAATAGGAAGAATTAACAAGACCAAAAGCTGGTTCTTTCAAAAAATTAACAAAATTGATAAGCCATTGGCCAAACTGAGAAAAAAAAAAAAAAACAGGAGAGGAAGCAAATTACCCGAAGAAGAAATCAGATGGGCGGTATCACAACAGACCCAACCGAAATTAAAAGAATTATATCAGATTACTATGAAAAATTGTACTCTAACAAATTGGAAAATCTAGAAGAAATGGATGAATTTCTAGAAACACACTACCTACCTAAACTAACACAAACTGAGGTATAACAACTAAGTAAACCCATAACAAAAGAAAAGATTGAAAAGGTAATCAAAAACTCCCAAGAAAAAAAAAGCCCTGGCTTGGATGGCTTCACTGCAGAGTTCTACCAAACTTTCAGAGAAGACTTAACATCACTATTACTAAAGTGATTTCAGAGCATAGAAGAGGACAGAATACTTCCAAACTCATACTATGAAGCCACCATATCCCTGATACCAAAACCAGGTAAAGACACCACAAAAAAAAGGAAAATTACAGACCCATATCCCTCATGAATGTAGATGCAAAAATCCTCAACAAAATTCTAGCCAATAGAATTCAACAACATATCAAAAAAATAATTCACCATGACCAAGTGGGATTCATATCAGTTATGCAGGGATGGTTCAACATCAGAAAAGCAATTAATGTAATCCATCACATAAATAAAACAAAAGAACCACATGATCTTATCAATCGACGCAGAAAAGGCATTTGACAAAGTTCAACACCATTCATGATAAAAACTCTCAGCAAAATAGGAATAGAAGGAAAATTCCTCAGCATAATAAAGGCCATTTATACAAAGCCAACAGCCTACATCATCCTAAATAGAGTCTGAAAGCATTCCCCTTAAGATCAGGAACCGGACAAGGATGCCCTTTATCACTACTCTTATTCAAAATTGTGTTGGAGGTCCTAGCCAGAGCGATTAGGCTAGATAAAGGAATAAAGGCCATCCAAATTGGTAAGGAAGAAGTAAAAATATCTCTATTTGCAGATGACATGATCTTATACACAGAAAACTCTAAGGAATCCTCAAGAAAACTACTGAAACTAATAGAAGAGTTCAGCAGAGTATTAAGATACAAGTTAACATACAAAAATCAGTTGGATTCCTCTACCCAAACAAAAAGAACATTGAGGAGGAAATCACCAAATCAATACCATTTACAGTAGCTCCCAAGAAGATAAAATACTTAGGAATAAATATTACCAGAGATGTAAAAGACCTATACATAGAAAACTATAAGACACTATTGCAAGAAACCAAAAAAGAAGTGGAAAAACATACCTTGATCATGGATAGGAAGACTTAACATTATAAAAATGTCTATTCCACCAAAAGCCATCTATAGATACAACGCAATTCCGATCTGAATTCCAACAACATTTTTTAATGAGATGAAACAAATTGCCAACTTCATATGGAAGGGAAAGGGGCTCCGGATAAGTAAAGCATTACTGAAAAAGAAGAACAAAGTGGGAGGCCTCACTCTACCTGATTTTAGAATCTATTATACCGCCACAGTAGTCAAAACAGCTTGGTACTGGTACAACAACAAACACGTAGACCAACGGAACAGAATTGAGAATCCAGACATAAATCCATCCACATATGAGCAGCTGATACTTGACAAAAACCGAAAGTCAGTTAGATGGGGAAAAGACAGTCGTCTGTTTAACAAAGGGTGCTGGCATAACTGGATATCTATCTGCAAAAAAATGAAACAAGACCCATACCTCACACCATGCACAAAAACGAACTCAAAATGGATCAAAGACCTAAATATAAAATCTAAAACAATAAAGATCATGGGAGAAAAAATACAGACAATGCTAGGAGCCATAATACATGGCATAAGCAGTGTACAAAACATTACTAAAAATGCAGAAGAGAAACTAGATAACTGGGAGCTCTTAAAAATCAAACACCTATGATCATCCAAAGACTTCATCCAAAGATTAAAAAGATAACCTACAGACTGGGAAAAAGTTTTTAGCTATGACATTTCAGATCAGCATCTGATCTCTAAAATCTACACGATACTGCAAAACCTCAACTACAAAAAGACAAATAACCCAATTAAAAAATGGGCAAAGGATGTGAACAGGCACTTCACTAAAGAAGACATTTAGGTAGCTAACAGATACACGAGGAAATGCTGAGGATCATTGGCCATTAGAGAAATGCAAATCAAAACTACAATGAGATACCCTCTCAACTCAACAAGGCTGGCATTAATCCAAGACACACAAAATAATAGGTGTTAGAGAGGCTGAGGAGAGATTGGGACACTTATACACTGCTGGTGGGAATGTGAAATGGTACAACCACTTTGGAAATTGATTTGACACTTCCTTAAAAAGCAAGAAATAGAACTTCCATACGATCCAGCAATCCCACTCCTTGGAATATATCCTAGAGAAATAAGAGCCTTTACACGAACAGACATATGCACACCCATGTTGATTGCAGCATTGTTTACAATAGCAAAAAGATGGAAGCAGTCAAGGTGCCCATCAATGGATGAATGTATAAATGAATTATGGTATATTCACACAATGGAATACCACACGTAGATAAAGAACAATGGTGAATTTGTGAAACATTTCATAACATGGAGGAACCTGGAAGACATTATGCTGAGTGAAATTAGCCAGTTGCAAAAGGACAGATATTGTATGAGATCCCTATTATAAGAAGTCGAGAAATAGTTTAAACAGAGAAGAAAATATTATTTGATGGTTACGAGAGTGGGGAGCGGGGGAGGGAGATGGGCTTTCACTAATTAGATAGTAGATAAGAACTATTTTAGGTGAAGGGAAAGACAACACACAGTATAGGAGAGGTCAACACAACTGGACTAAAAGAATTTTCCTGTATTAACTGAACGCTTCAAAGGTCAGAGTAGCAGGGGCGGGCGTTTGGGGACCATGGTTTGGTGACACCTAGATCAATTGGCGTAATAAAGTCTATTAAGAAAGCATTCTGCATCCCACTTTGGAGAGTGGGATCTGGGGTCTTAAATGCTAGCAAGTGGCCATCAAAGATGCATCAATTGGTCTCCACCCACTTGGAGCAAAGGAGAATGAAGAACACCAAAGACACAAGGTAATTATGAGCCCAAGAGACAGAAAAGGCCACATAAACCAGAGACTACATCAGCCTGAGATCAGAAGAGCTAGATGGTGCCTGGCTACAACCGATGACTGCCCTGACAGGGAACACAACAGAGAACGCCTGAGGGAGCAAGAGAGCAGTGGGAAGCAGACCTCAAATTCTCCCGAAAAGACCAGACTTAATGGCCTGACTGAGGCTAGAAGGACCCCAGAGGTCACGGTCCCCAGGCCTTCTGTTAGCCCAAGACTGGGACCATTCCCAAAGCCAACTCTTCAGACAGGTATTGGACTGGACTATGGAATATAAAATGATACTGATGAAGACTGAGCTTCTTGGATCAAGTAGACTCATGAGACTATGTGGGCAGCTCCTGTCTGGAGAAGAGATGAGAGGGCAGAGGGGGTCAGAAGCAGGCCTAATGGACACGAAAATAGAGAGTGGAAAGAAGGAGTGTGCTGTCTCATTAGAGGGAGAGCAACTAGGAGTATATATATATAAAAAAAGGTGTATATAGCAAGGTGTTTATAAGTTTTTGTATGAGAGACTGACTAGGTTTGTAAACTTTCACTTAAAGCACAATAAAAATTAAAAAAAAAAAAGCCTGACTGTCAAAAGCAAAAATTATAACATTTTATGATGGGGTTTTCAATCTGAGAACGTTATGTTTTAACCTCTAGAGCAACCACTCATGATGTGATCAAAGAGATATAGTAAAAACACAGAGAAATGAAGAAATAAGAAGAGACATACCATATTCACCTATTGGAAGATCCTGCAAAGCAAACATGCCAACTCTCCTCAAATTTGCCTACACATTTAATATAATTCCAGTCAAAATCCCAGATAGATTTTTTTTGTAGATATGGAGAAAACAAAACCAAAACCAAACCCATTGCCATCGAGTCGATTCCAACTCATAGCTACTCTATAGAACAGAGTAGAACTGCCCCATATGGTTTCCAAGGAGCACCTGGTGGATTTGAACTGCTGACCTTTTGGTTTATAGCCATAGCTCTTAACCATTACGTCACCAGGGTTTATATTCTAAAACCTATAATGGATTGATAAAAGTACTAGAATAGCAAAAAAAAAAAAAAAAAAAGTTGAAAAAGGAGAAGAAGAAAGTTGAAGGAGTCACAGTACTCAATTTAAAAAGGTGTGGTATGGTACTGGCAAAGACACAGATGAACAGATCAATGGAACAGAGCTGTGGTGAGTTAAGTTGATTCCAACTCATAGTGACCCTATGTAGAATTGACTCGACTGCACTGGGTTTTTTTTCTGGTGACCCTAGGTAGAGCCCAGAGCAAAACTGCCCAATAAGGTTTCCTAGGCGGTAATCTTTATGGCAGCAGATCACCCAGTCTTTTCTCCCAAGGAGCTGCCTGTAGGTTTGAACTGCTGACCTTTAGGTTAGCAGCCAAGTGCTTGCCCATTGTGCCACCAGAGAACAGATAGCCTGGAAATACATCCACACAGTTATAAGCAGGTGATTTTTTGTAGACATGCAAAGGCAATTCAGTGGAGAAATGATAATCTTTTCAAGAAATGCTTTGAGAATAATTGGACATAAATTTGCAAAAAAAAAAAATGACTAAATGTATAAACCTTGAACCTTATAAAAATTAACTCAAAATGTGTCAAATGTAAAAAGTAAAACCTTCAAACTTTCAGAAGAAAACATTGGAGGAAATCTTCATGACCTGGGAGTAGTCAGAGTTCTTAATCATGGCACCAAAAGCACAATCCATAAAAAACAAAATCGATAAATTGGACTTCATTGAAATGAAGAGCTTCTGTCTGTGAAAGACACTGTTAAGATGCTGAAAAGACAAGCTACAGACTGAGAGAAAATGTTTGCAAATCACATATCCAGGAAAAGGCTTGTATCCAAAATATATAAAGAACTCTCAAAACTCAGAAGTAAGAAAATAAACAACCCAATTAAAAATGGGCAAAGTGCTTGCATAGATACTTCACCAGGAGGATATAAGAATGGCAAACAAGGAGACGAAAAGATGCTTCACATTACTAGCCATCGTTATTGTGTGCTGTCGAGTCGATTCTGACTCATAGTGAACCCTATATTTGACAGAGTAGAATTGTCACATAGGTTTTCCAAGGCTGTCATCTTTATGAGAGTAGATCTCCAGGTCTTTTCTCCTTCAGAGCCACTGGGTGGATTCAAACTGCCGACCTTTTGGTTCACAGCCAAGTGCTTAGCCGTTTCTCCACCAGGGCTTCTCTATTAGCCATTAACCAAATTAAAGCCATGATGAGATTCCACTACATACTTATTCTAATGGCTAAAAAAAAAAAAAAAAATACTGATGATACTCAGTGCTGATGAGTACGTGGACAACACGGAACTCTTGTACATTTCTAGCGGAGACCTGAAACGGCATAGAACTCTGGGAAACAAGTGGGCAGTTTCTTACACAATCATACAGGTACTGTGGGATTCAACAATCCCACTTCTGTAGAGAAATGAAGCCTACGTTCACCCAAAAACCTGTGTATGAGTATTCAGAGCAGGTCTATTCATAATTGTTCCAAGCTGGAAACAACTCAAGTGTTCTTCCACAGGTGGACAGATAAACTGACAGTGGTCCGTACGTACATGAACTCCACTTGGCAGTAGCAAGGAATGGACTGTTGACACATGGGCTATCGATACACGAAACTCCATGGATGATCTCAAAGGCATGATGCTGAATGAAAGAAGCCAGACACAAAAGTTAGAGATGGCATTGTTCCATTTATACAACATTCCTGAAAGGATAAAACTATAGTGAAAGACCAATGGTTGCCAGGGTTTAGGGGCAGGGGCAGGGGATGCCTGCAAAGACTCGTGCAAAGGAGACTTCTGGGGTGACGGAACTGTTCTGTATCCTGAGCGTGGTGGCTCTTACACAAATCTATACATGTGTTAAAATTCATAGGGCTGCACACCAAGAGGCCAATGTTACCGTCTGTTATTTACCAACAACAACACAAACCTGTATCTGCAGCTGTTAACACTGAGATCTAGAGTCCTCTGTTATGGAGCTTGATGGTAGGGGGACGTTCGAAGGAGGGGGAGAAAGGGGCAGATCAAGGAAGCAGCAAGACGTGTTTACAGAACGAGAGTGAGGAGAGGACAGCCTCTGGCCTTGGTCCCGAGAACTGCCGGGAGGCCTGTGAGCTGGTGGCTCCTGCCATGTGTGGGCGGCCTTGGCGAAGCTCTCTGTGCCTCTGCCCGAGGCTCGAGTGGGGCCAGTGCCCAGAAGGGACCTGGCTGACCTAGCGCCTGTGGTTGGGAAGGGGCTCCTCATTCTGTGGGTAGTGGGGCCGGGAGATGGGGTGCTGGGCAGACCCTCTCTGGCTATGCTGGCTCCCCACTGCCTGGAATGCCCGAGGCCGGCAGCTGGTGTGTGGTTCATAGGGGTGAAGGCACCCAGTCATTAGCTGGCGGAAGGATTGAGCTCACCCAACAGAAACACCCTCCGAAGGGCTGGATGTGTGGGTCTGTGCAGTGAGTTAGAACAGAGACAGCTGCAGTGAGGATGGGTCTTCCTGGACCCCTGAGCCGTAACGTTTTCATTGATTGATTTTCAGTACATTGCCAAGCCTTTCCTCCTAGGCCATTTTAGTCTGGAAGTTTCACTGAAACCTGTTCAGCATCATAGCAATCTGCCAGCCTCCACAGACAGACAGGTGGTGGCTGTCCATGAGGTGCATTGGCTGGAAATCCAACCCCATCTCCTGGATGGAATCATTCTACCCTTGATTCACCACCAAGATGGCGCCGGCCAGATCCAGTCCAGGTCCTGCAGAGCTGGTCTTCAGGGAGGAGCTGGGAGCTGCCAAGGCTGCGGTGCTGTCACCCTCTGGGGATTCCTTCTGGGCCTTCTTGCTTGGTTAGGGCACTGTTGGTGTAGCTGCAGACCTCCAGGACCACTACCTGGACGGGCTTTGGGGGGCCAAGAAGGTAATCCCCGGCCTCGCCCTCCTCTGGCACAGGGGGCACCAGGCCGGGTTGTGTGGACAGTGCTGTGGCACCTGGCGAGGAGGAGGGGACATCACAGTCTCCGGGGGTAATGGTGTCTTAGTGTGAAAAACATACTTGACCTTACACATTATTCTCTACTTGGGAAAAAACCAAAAATACAGTTTTTCTAACACAACAAAACTCTTCAAAGTTGTCTTGGTAGTTTTGAAAGTCCCAGAGAATGTTGATTCTCTGCTGGAGAGTAGCTGGGGGTGCCAGAGGCTCCCATTAGAATTCATGAGGTGGGGGGACATCACGTTTCCTGCATGTGTTTGAGTAGCGGGGAACTGGGAGGTGGGGGAGGCCCTTGTAGTGACCTTCAGTCTCTCTAAGTGGCAGCCACTGGGCAGCTAGATCTGACAATTGGGCAAACCAGGCAGGGCAGGTACTTGAAGTGGAAAAACCATTACACAACTGCGTTTCCTGCAACAGAATTTCAGTTTACATTTGGGTGGAATGTTTCAGCTGACAACAGCTATCCCAGCCATTGGGCATATCATGTGTCAGCTCAGCCCCAGCCCACATGGGGAGTGTTATCACTGCCAGAGGTCCTCCCAGAACTCATTCAGCTCACGCTGACCTGGAAGACAGTCCCTCACCATGCAGGGCAGGGTGCAGGCAAGTGGGCAGGAGGGTTCAGGGTGGGGCGTGGGCAGGTGGGTTCAGGGTGGGGTGTGGGCAGGTGGACAGATGGGGGCAGGGTGGGGTGTGGGTAGGTGGTCATGGGCAGGGTGTGGATAGGTGGGCCCAGGTGGGGTTGGGGCATGTGGATGTGGGCAGGTGGGGAAAGGGTGGGGCTGGGGCAGGTGGGCACCGGCAGGTGGATGTGCGCAGGTGGATTGGATGTTGGTGTTTCCTGAGGAATTTGCCCCTGGAATGAACTCTTCAGACCCCTTTAAATGCAGTCCTACAACTCATGTAATGAAGCTGGTTTTTCTCCGAATTTGCCTGCAGACTCTCACATAGTTTGTATGTACGCAGACCCTCTCAGCCCTCCCAGGCTGGCACAATGGCACCACTCTCTGCTCACCTCCTCAAGTGCTCATGCAGAGACTGGTCCACAGATGCTGGCTGGGAGTCTCACCATAGGCGATGAGAAGAAACGGCATCCTGGCTGGGAGTCTCGCCACAGGCGATGAGAAGAAATGGTGTCATCACAGCTGCTGGCTGATTTTTTTTTTTTTGTGGGGGGAGGGGTGGTGTGAGGGTATGAATAGTTAAAGAGGCAAACCCAGCTCTCGGGGCACCTCCAGGAGGCAGTGGCTCAGGACCCACAGGGCCGACAGGGTTGACGGTCTGGATTTGTGAATAGCAAAGCTAACTATCCTTGAAGAAAACCCAAATCTATGGTGACAGGTCCCAGAGAACCCCTGACATTCTGTGGGGCTGAAGGTCTCCCTCCACATACTTGGGGTGCACCAGCAGAGAAGAGGGTCTCCCTGAGTGTGCTCAGGTGGTCCAGCAGGCTGAGGGTCTCCTCCCACATACCCGGGTGTGGACCAGCAGGCAGAGTGTCTCCCTCCACCTTCTCAGGAGGTGAGGGTCTCCCTCCGTGTGCTCAGGTGGACCAGCAGGGTGAGGATCTCCCCCCACATACTCAGGTGTGGACGAGCAGGCGGAGGGTCTCCCTCCACCTGCTCAGGTGGACCAGGGGGGTGACTGTTGGAGCGTCTTGGCCTTGCCTCTTCAGCTGCTCTGCTTCGTGCGTGTTCCTGGGCCAGGTCTTTCGCAGTGATTCCATGTTCTTCCCTTCCAACTTCCCTTGCCTCTTCCAGTTATCATTGCCTCTGTGTTAATGATAGTGCCATCACAGGAATGCTGCAAGAGGGATTTCAGAATCGAATGGGCTGTCTTTACAATACTCCATAATGAAAGATCTCAGGCACATGGACATATGATCACTTACCTTGGACACATCATCAGGAAAGACCGATTAGTAGAAAAGTACATCATTATAGCAGAAAAAAACAAAAAAAAAACAAAAAAAACCATTGCCATTAAGTGGATTCCTACTCATAGCGACCCTATAGGACAGAGTAGAACTGCCCCATAGGGTTTCCAAGGAGTGGCTGGTGGATTCGAACCACTGACCTTACGGTTTGCAGCTAAGCTCTTATAAAAATGAGGGAAACCCTCAATGAGATGCATTGACACAAAAGCTGCAACAATGGACTCAATGAACTCCAACATACCAATGAAGATGGTGCAGAACCAGGCAACGTTTTGTTCTCTTGTATGTAAGGTCGCCATGTGTTGGAGCAGACTCAATGGCAACTAACAACAACAACATACTCATTGCCTGCTTTCAGCGATGTCAAGGACTTGTTTGACATGGGTCCCTATGCCTCCCAGTCAACCTAGTATCCTAGCAGCAACCAGACTTGGGCTGAAGTAAGCTTTACTATTCTTCCGTTTTCAAGAGTTTTTTGATTAAGTGGGTTGGCCACTATCAAAAAACGAACTAGTGGGAAACAGAGAGGAATGTGAGCCTCATCCTTGAATGAATGAACACTTGAAAGGGCTTCTTCCACTTTCATTTGCTTCTGATCCTAGTTAGGGGGCAGTGGTGCCTCAGGGGTAGAATTCTCACCTTCCATGCAGGAGACCCAAGTTCGATTCCCAGCCAATTCACATCATGCACAGCCACCACCTGTCTGTCAGTGGAGGCTTGCATGTTGCTGTGATGCTGAACAGGTTTCAGTGGAACTTCCAGATTAAGACAGACTAGGAAGAAAGGCCTGGTGATCTACTTCTGAGAATCAGACAATGAAAAGCCTATGCATCACAACAGTCTGATCGCAACCGATCATGGGGACAGCACAGGACCAGGCAGTGTTTGGTTCTGTTGTGCATGGGGTCACCATGACTTGAGGACTGACTCAATGGCAGCTAACAACAGTAACCCTGACTCCCCGATTCTCATCTTGGCTCTGTAACTCAGGTGCTGTGAGTGAACATGAGCAAATCCCTGAGCCCTCTGTGTCCTGATCTGTGGAAGGACTGGGCTGAGAGAAGCTGAGGGACACTTGTCCGGGCAGCTATACCCATGCCTTCATGGGGCTGTTGTGCAGATGGAGTGACATGGCAGTCCACCGTTGCTTGGGAAAAGTCACTGTGGGCTTTGGACATGGTGGGCGTTACTATTGGCTACAGCACTCGCCTGAACAGCAATCATTTTGGGAAGCCCAGATGAACAGAAGTGACCTTCCAAGTCCAGGTTTCTCAGATGAGCGGGCAGTGGAGAGCAGGTAGCAGAGAAGCGTCACCAACTGTCCATGTACCAGTACATGATGCCAGTTTTGTTGAGAATTTCCAGTTTTGTTGGGAATTTCCAGTGCACCAGAGTTGCCTCTTTCAGCCTTCACAACTCGGGTAAATGTTACATTTATCCCCAATTTTCAGTGAATGAAAAAAATGTCTCTTGGAAGAAGTACAGCCAGGGTGCTCCTTAGAAGCAAGGATGGTGAGACTTTGTCTCACATACTTTGGACATGTTATTGGGAGGGACCAGTCCCTGGAGAAGGACATCACGCTTGGTGATGTAGAGGGTCGGCAAAGAAGAGGAAGACCCTCAACAAGATGGACTGACACAGTGGTTGCAACAATGGGCTAAAGCATAATAACGATTGTGAGGATGAGGCCGGACTGGGCAGTGTTTCCTTTTGTTGTACATAGGGTTGCTATGAGTTGGAATCAACTCGATGGCACCTAACAACAACCACAACCACAATGGTACAGTTTATGAGATCCAATACTTGTAAAGTAGTTATAAATTAAAGAAATAAAAATACCTAGGCATAATTAGTGATTTTCTTTGTTAAATTTAGCAATTATAAGTCACTTCTTGATCTACTACTGGGTTTTACCTATGTTCACAGGTTCAATATTTTTAGGAAGCAGAGTTGGATTCTTCCTCTGAAATCTAGGAAGGTTCTATCGATATATCTTTTTGGGCGAAGAGTGGGATGATATTTCGCTCTTACATACCAATGATCATGAAGATGGTGCAGGAGGGGCAATGTTTTGTTCTGTCGTATGTAAGGTCTCCAAGAGTCAGAGCCGACTCAGTGGCAACCAGCAATAACAATGTGTTTTAACTAAGGGCGCTTGGATTTAGGCCCTTGACAATCTATTTACGTGGAAAGTGAAGTGGAAAACACAGGCAAATAGCTAGATGATCGTATGAAGATGTAATTTCAGATAAAGTTGATGAAGTAGCCAAGAAAGGTGCTATTTTGCATGTCACATTTCTCCAAATTGGTGGCTTACCTATTTTTTTAAAAACAATACCTTATTGTGTTTTCAGTCAAAGTTTACACAGCAAATTTGGTTCCCATTTAACAATTTTCTACACATATTTTTCAGTGACATTGGTTACATTTCCAATGTGTCAGCATTCTCATTATTTCTGTTCTGGTTGTTCCATTTCCAGTAATCTGGTTTCCCTGCCCCTTGCCTTCTCATCTTAGCTCTAAAGTAAATATTGACCATTTGGTCTCATATACTCACCCACACATATAACGCACAGTATAGCTCACTTATGAAAATAGTGAGGGGTTCCCTTTTTCTTATGTACTTCTTAGTGACATCATTTACCTTGCTCAAGCTGTTCACACTTCACCCACATTTGATGTTACCTTTCCTATAACCAAAGTAACAAGCATCTACGATTTAGAGAGTGATCAGCCACCACCATCCCTGGTAACCACCAATGATTGTTGGTTTCCGTATGTGTACCTATTCTTTTTTTTTTTTAATTAAAGTAAGATTGTACAGATATGACCTTTTGTCATTGACTTATTTCACTCAGCACAGGGTCCTCCAGATTTATACATGTTATAATATTTTTCTAGAGCTCATCATTATTCTTTATAGCCTTTTGTATGTATGTACCATGTTTTATTTATCCATTCTTCTGTTGATGGGCACTTAGGTTGTTTTCATCTTTTTGCTATTGTGAATAGTGCTACAGTTAACATAGGTGTGCATATGTCTGTTCATGTCTCTTCTATTAGCTCTCTAGGGTGTACACCTAGGAGTGAGATGTTGTTGTTAGGTGCTGTTCTAATAGTGACCCTATGTACAATAGAATGAAACACAGCCCAGTCCTGCACCATCTGTGTAATCCCTGCTGTGTATGAGCCCATTGTTGCAACCACTGTGTCAGTCTATCATGATGAGGGTCTTCCTCTTTTTTGATGACCCTCTACCCTACCAAGCATGATGTCCTTCTCTAGGGACTGAGCCCTTCTGATGACATGTCAAAGTATGAGGAGTGAGATTGCTGGGTCATAAGGTAGTTTTATTTCTAGTTTTTTAAGGAAGAGCCATACTGTTTTCCAAAGTTGTACCATTTTACAATCCCACCAGCAGTGGATAAATGTTCCAATCTCCCCATAGCCTCACATAATTTTTTTTTTTTAAATCAGTGCCGTTTTAACTGGGGTAAGATGGTATCTTACTGTAGTTTTGGTTTGCACTGCTCTAATGGTTAGTAATCGAGAGCATCTTTTCATGTGTTTGCTGGCCACTTGAAAGTGGTTTACTTTTTGAAAGTTGTTTCCTTAGTTGCCCATATGCCTTAGTTCGGTAGTGCTGCTACAACAGAAATACCACAAGTGGGTGGCTTTAATGAATAAAATTTATTTTCTCACAGTTCAGGATGCCTGCTCTAGGGGAAGAATTTCTGTCTCTGGTGGCTCTGGGGAAAGTCCTTATCTCTTTTCAGCCTGTGTTCCTTGGTTCCTTGGCAAACTTCATGTGGTGTGACATCTATCTTCTCCCATCCCTGCTTCCTTCTTACTAGCCTGATCTGCTCTTTTATATCTCAGAAGGCATTGGCCTTGTTAACATAACAAAAAGCCCTCTTCCCAAATGAGATCACATCCACAGATATGTTGTTATTGTTAGGTGCCATTGGGTCGGTTCTGACTCATAGTGACCCTATGTACAACAGAACGACATTGTCTATTCCTGTGCCATCCTCACAATCGTTGTTACGCTTGAGCCCATTGTTGCAACCACTGTGTCAATCCATCTTGTTGAGGGTCTTCCTCTTCTCCAATGACCCTGTACTCTGCCAGGAATGGTGTCCTTCTCTAGGGACTGATCCCTCCTGATAACATGTCCAAAGTATTTGAGACATGGTCTCGACATCCTTGCTTCTAAGGAGCATTCCTGCTGTACTTCTTCCAGGACAGATTTCTTCATTCTTTTGGCAATCCGTGGTATATTCAAAATATTCTTCACTAACACCACAATTCAAAGGTGTCAATTCTTCGATCTTCCTTACTCACCTTCCAGCTTTTCCGTGCATATGAGGAGACTGAAAACACCTACAGGTGTAGGAGTTAGGATTTACAACACGTATTTTTGGGAACACAATTCAGTGCTTAACACCATATCACGCCTGCCCCCCACCCCCACCAGCAGCTGTATGAAGCAGGCTCTGATCACCCCAAAGATATCCCATGACAACATGGCACTAAAGTCATGCAGATGTGAAGAAAGAAAATTATTGGCAATGCGGAAGTTACAGAATGTTCGCTTGTGTTTCTCAAACTTCAAGATATATAAAGCACATTTTCTAAAGCACCAAGAAAGATAACAACATCATCAACAACAATAAAAAACTGTTCTCTTAAAAAAAAAAAAATGAAGAAATTATCAGTAAATAAGGCATTTGTTTAATTTAACATTTTAGGAGTAGGGGGATAAGGGATAAAAATCCGGAAAGTCAGAAACAGTAATATGGAAACAAGCCTCTTTTCTCCTTGGAGGGCAAAGACCCCTTCTAGGTGAACTGAGAGAGAGTTTTGTTGTTGTTAGGTGCCACTGAGTGGGCTCTGACTCATAGTGACCCCGTGTGGTTCTCTCTTAAGGAGAACAGTAATGAGTTTCTGCCTTTTTCTTTATGGACTACCATTCAATGGTGGGGAACCAAATGAGTTGATAAATACTATCAAAAATATTTACTTCTCATAGGAGCACTTACAGGGTTACACCTAGAAGCTTTGTATCATAGCTTACAATTTAAGGTAAACATACAAAGTTTAAAATTTAGATCAATAAACAGAACTTCAAAAAAAAAAAAAAGAACAAAAACTAAATAAACAAGCAAGACACATTCCCAGATCACTTTGCTTAGAAAGATCTTCCCCTTGTATGTAGTAAGAGCCCTGGTGGTACAGTGGTTAAGAGCTCGGCTGCTAACCAAAAGGTCGGCAGATCAAATCCACCAGTCACTCCTTGGAAACACTACAGAGCAGTTCTACTCTGTCCCAAAGAGTCACTATGAGTTGGAATTGCCCGCAGGGCACCTAACAACAATAACACATGTAGTAAGCTTCCGTTGCATGACTGTCTGGTCCCTGCCCTAATCGTATGGGAGTTTGCCTCCTACCCTCACCCACCACGTGATCCCCATAGGGCCACTATGAGTCTTTTTGACATCCACGCTCTGACTGGCTCAGGGATGGGCACCTGGCTCTCACGGGCCCACTGGGAGTTCTTCTGTGTTGGCGAACTCTGTGTGTCAATGTGGTTGGGCTGTGGTGTTCAGTTGTTTGGTCTAGGTGTTGCTGTGAAGATATGGTGTGGATGTGGTTAATATCTAGCATCAGTTGATCCTAAGTAAAGCAGATCAACCTCAATAGTGTAGGTGGCCTTATCCAATCAGTTGAAGGCCTTAAGAGCAAAAACCTCCCTCAGGTTTCCTTTACGGAGGAGAAGAAATTCCATCTGTGGAAACTTATTTATTTTTGTTTCCTCAGACTGGTAATAAGTTGGTTTTCTGTAACTTGCACTGCAAACAGTCCTGATTAGTACCCTATATAAACTGTAACCCATTAGTAAGTCTTAAACAGACTTGGCATTTTGGCTGATCCTAAACATTGTGGGGTTTGTTGGCAGGATCTATGTTTGTAGCAATTGCCTGCAGATAGAGTTACTGGTCATGGACATTTTTCCTGAATTAGTGAGTTGAAAGATCAAACTGAGAAATACTTTGAAGAGACATCAAAAATAGATAAAGAGATAGGAATACATACTGTGTGTGAGAGATAGGTTTGTGCATATGTATATACACATATTGTGGAATACAGCTAAAGCCATACTTAGAAAGGTATAGCCTTAAACACATTTATAAGGATCCTGGTGACACAATAGTTAAATGCTAGACTATTAACCAAAAAGTTGGCAGTTCAAACTCACCCAGCAACAACAGGTGAGGAGGTCCTGGAGATCTGCTACTGTAAAGATTAAAAAAAAAAAACAAAACTGTACAGCCTAGAAAACCCTAAGGGGCTGTTCTACTCTGTCACATGGGGTTGCTACGAGTTGGAACCAACTCAACAGCACCTAACAACAACAACAATAAATAAATTTATTAGGAAATAGGAATGGTTGAAATAGATCGATGAAGCATTTAACTCGAGAACTTTGAAAAAACTACCAGAGCAGATCCAAAGAACAAGAGGAAAGAACCATAATTGTAAAAGAGAAATCAATGAAATAGAGAGCACAATAAAACAAAGCAATAGAAAAGATGAATAAAGCCAAAACCTGTTCCTTTTTAGAGACCTCTGGCAAGACTGATGAAGGAAAAAAAAATGCAAATAAAGTAAATGATATAAACTTAAAAATGAAACAATGAAACAACTTTTTACAATAGAGATTAAAATATTAATAAATTTGTAAATGTAGATAAAATGGAAACATTTCTGGAAAAAGGTAAAATACTAAATTGGTGCAAAAAATGGGAAACTTACTAGATTGACAAACACTGAAGAAAATGAAATGGTAACCTAATCAAATGGTATCAAATCCTGGACTCAGATTGTGTAACAAGTTCTGCCAATCTTTCAAAGAACAGTTAATTCCAACCTGTCCAAGTCGTTCTGGAAAGTAGAAAAATAGTGAAACTCTGACCAGCTTATTTTATAAAGCTACTATAATCTTGACTCCAAAACCAGACAAGGAGAATACACAAAAAGAAAATCATAGGTTCATTTTACCCATGAATGTAAACACAAAAATCTTAAATAAAATATTAGGCAACTAAATTTAACATTGTGCTTTAAAAGCAATACATTATGAACAAGTAGGGCTTATCCCAGGAATGCAAGGGTAGTTCAATATCAGAAAATCTTTCACTGAAGTTTGTAATATTGATAGAGAAAATCACACAGTTATCTTGATATAGGCAGAAAAGGCATTTACTAATGTTTAACATTATTCAGCATCAGTTTGTTACGTTTGACATGGATTTACCATACAAACTCTTAAAACACTAAAATGGGAGAAAACTTCTTTAACTTTGCAAGGGTTATATACTTTAAATATACTACACACTATATTCTTCAAGAAGAAAACATTTCTCTTAAGAATGAAAACTCCACTCCCACTGCTGCTGAGTCCGTTCTGACTCACAGTCACACTATAGGACAGGGTAGAAATGCCCCATAGGGTTTCCAAGGCTGTAAATCTTTATGGAAGCTGATTGCCACATCTTTTTCTCTCGAAGCAGCTGGTAGATTCAACCTGCCAAACCTTTCAGTTAGCAGCTTAACTACTGGGCCCTAAGATCAAAAACAAGACTAGAAAGTCCACTAAGAACACTGTTTAAAATAGTACCAAACATTCTTGCTAATACTATAAGGAGAGAACAAAAAGAAAGATTAATAACTGAAAATAAGTGATAAACACTGATATTTGCATGAAATCTGGTCATTTAAATAGAAAAAACATCAGGTTCAACAGACAAATGGAGATCTAACAAGCTTGCCAGATTTAAGATAAACCTATAAAATAAAAAAAATTTACCTACATCTGTAACCAACTAGAAGTTACAGTGCAAAATAAGATTTATTCACAATGACAACAAACATTCTGATATATTTAAGGAATTAACACAAGAGCACACAAGACGTCTGTAACCAAGCCCATTGCCGTCGAGTCAATTCTGACCCATAGCTACCCTATAGAGACCTTTATGGACAAAGAAATTTAACTCTGTTAAATGACATGGAAGAAACACAGACATGGAAGAAACACAGAATCCACAGTGAGAACTTGGATGGGACGACTTAATATTTTTTAAAAACGTCAGTTCTCAATGGAACTATTTATAAATTCAGTACAATCACAAACAAAATCTCAGTTATTTTTTGGAACCTGATAAACATTTTCTAAAGGTCAGCTTTGAAGAGAGCGAAGGGAGTGAGCTTTTTCCACCAGAGTGGGAGACACACCGCAAAGGCATGGCTATAAAACTGGTACGATACTGAAGCCAGCATGTTCAAATAGGCCGACGGACCTGAAAAATACACCTTAGAGACAGGCTTATGTTTATACGGGAACTTAAGATGTGATCAAGGTAGAGTCACAAATCCATGGGAAAAGAAGGACTGCTTAGTAGAGGTTTTGGGAAGACTGTCACACTAGGATGAGTGCAGATTTCCAAATAATAGGACAAGATTATAGCTGGATGCCCCAGCGTTGCTTCCTAGTTTCAAGTACGAAAGAGAAAATGGCGGGCATTGTAGGAAAGGCCTTTGGGATCTGCCAACATATAAAGGGAAACCCTGGTGGCTTAGTTGGTTAAGCGCTATAGCTGTTAACCAAAAGGTCAGCAGCCTGAATCCACGAGGCACTCCTTGGAAACTACGGGGCAGTTCAACTCCGGGTCGCTACGAGCCGGAATGGACTTGATGGCAATGGGGCTAATATATACAGTTCTCAGGCCAGAGCAAAACACAAGGAACCTAGTATTCTTCCTCTCTTACTGCTATAGAAAGTATATTAAAACAAAAATCATAAATTCTGGCACATTTATTTTGGACTTTTGGCCATTCTTGGTCTCTCTATTCCACTGTGCCAGTAGACCCTACCCATTTCTGTCATACTGGCTACTCCCACCCATCAGGTGGGGGAATACATATGTATGCGTATTTATTTTTCCCACAACAGTGAATCCTGACTCAGGTGGTGGTGTGGCCTCTCCCGTAAAGACAGTGTTTCATCTGACAGGTCTGGAAATGCTGCAACATCAAGTGACCCCCAATACAGTTGCCCCCATTAACAAATGTTTGTTCTTCCCTGTGACCTGCCAGCCTGGACCAGCAGTGGCTCTGTTCTCCATCTTCGTGGTGACACTGCTGGTGGAGCAGCCATCACCTGAGTCAGCTGTGGATCTGCTCTCTGTCTTCAGGGGGACCCTGCTGATGGAGCGGCCATCACCTGAGTCAGCTGTGGCTCTGTTCTCCATCTTGACAGGGACCTTGCTGGCACAGTAGCCATCATCTGGGTCAGTTGTGGCTCCATTCCTCCTCACCTTCTAGAGGACCCCGCTGGTGGAGCGGCCATCACTCTGTTCCCCATCTTCACAGAACGCTGCTTGTGATGTAAACCCAAGGCTGAACTTCCCCCTTGCTGCTTCCTCAACTCAAGGAGAGCATAAAATAGGGCACCCCACAGCCTTTGTAGGGGCCTTCCTGCCCTTGACAGTTAAACAGAGAGGGTGCATGGAGCATAAGCTGCATGAGAGTCTCTCCAAATGGGCTGTCTCTTGTTGTACAGTCCCCTGGTTGACCCAGCTGTGGTGAAATGGCCAGAGCAGGGGCATCGTGGATGGAAGCCCCTGAGGACCTTCCAGTCAACCTCTGGCCAAGCTCCATCTTGATGTTTTCCACAGACTGGGTTTTACTTGTGCCTGAGTTTCTTACACATCGACTCAGTGTGTACTTGGAAGGGCATGGCGTCGTCCACTCGGCAGACACGCTTGTGAGACCTCTGTGCTGTGTGTGTGGTATGTCTGACACTCCTGGTGCTGAGCAGGAGTCCATGTATGAATGTACCACAGTTGGCCCATTCTCTCACCAGTGGCCACAGAGCTGTTTCCAGTTTGGGGATATTATGAATAATGCTGCTATGAACATTCTTATACAAGTCTTTTTTGCGGACATGTGTTTTCATTTCTTTTGGGTAAATGCCTACGATTGGAAGCGTTGGGTGACAGTGTAGGTACATACTGATTTTTTTAAGAAACTGCCAAGCCTTATCCAAAGTGTATCATTTTATCCTTCTGCTAGTAATGTAGGAGGTTCTTGATGCTCATCTCCTGCCCGATATTTGGAATATGTCACTCATATTTATCTTTGTTTAAAAATGTACAAAACTTGTATGAGCTAGCAGGTTGATACTCGTCCCACATGAGTCATCCATAGGGATGGCGCAGGACAGATCAGTGTTTCCTTCCTTTGTGCACGGGGTTACCACGAGACCACAGCTAACAGCAGCAAGTAGAGGAGAAGCCACTAGAACTGACATCAGATCCCCCAGACATAAGGAGCTAACGCTACACTAGAGAAGAACCACGCGACAGATAGAGATGTGGGCTTTGGAGACATTTGGGTCCTGTTTCCTCTGCACACTAGCTGAGGGGTCTGTACAAAACCTCTGTCTCTCTAACCTTCAACAGCCCTCAGTGAGAATGTGGACAGTGACGTTCCATCCACGGGTGAAAGTGTGGACGAAATAGTATAATGCGCCCCATGTTTAGCACCCAGCTCCAAGCCTAGCTCCTCACAGGAAGAGCTCTTATCCTCCTCAGTGTTGTCACTGACGGTGGATCCCAAAAACTCTGGAGGGCTGGACTTCCAAAATCCTACAACGGCCCCCTGACACCAGATCATCAGAGTAGAAAAGGGCCCAGGGAGGTGGGTGCAGTGAGGCAGTCCTGGGTGTGGGGCAGGGGCCCTGAGGTCTGGGTCCTAGTGCTGCCCCAACACGAGTGTCCCTGTGTGACTGGACACATCACTTGGTTCTCTGTGGTCCTTTTCCTGGGAAACTGAGGGTTGAACTACTGATCTGAAAGGATTGTGAAAGTTTTGGGATTATATCACGAAATCCACCTGAGGTATTTGCCAACGCTTAAGAACTGCCTTTTGTTATTAAAACCCTATCACCTGTTAGACCCTGAACTAGGCATTTTATATGCTGTTGTTGTTAGTTGCTACTGAGTCAGCTCTGACACATGGCGGCCCCATGTACAACAGATCAAATTGCTGCCCAGTCCTGTGCCATCTTCTGATCACTGGTGTGCCTGAGTCCATTGTGGCCATCCAACTTTGGGGCTCATCTTCTAGCACTGTATCAGACAATATTCTGTTGTGATCCATAGGGTTTTCAATGGCTAATATTCAGAAGTAGGTCTCCAGGCCTTTCTTCCTAGTCTGTCTTAGTCTGGAAGCTCTGCTGAAGCCTGCTTGTGTGTGAGGCCTGCCTTCCACAGGTGACCTGTGGGTGTGTAAGACTTGATACCACAGTTGACCTGCTGGTATGTGAGACTTGCCCACCACAGGTGACCTGCTGGTGTGTGAGACCTGCCCACCACTTTTCTGAAGGCACGTGGCCTTACTACTTTGGAGAAGAGTCCCTGACCCTCTACCCCCATCCCGATGGCTTTACAGTCTTATTTTGAGATTTCCTTCGTATTTGTTTTTTTCCCTGTAGGAACATATGATCTAAAAGGGAGTGAAAGGATCATTGATAAGAAAGGACAGCATATTGTCAGGAGCCATACCGATGGGCTGAATCTGAGTGCCGCGGACAAGCAGGCTGAGAGGGAGGGGGAGGGTTTCAGCAGGTGGATGGGCAGTGGTGGGCAGTGGCTGGAGAGGTGAGAGCTTGTCCACATCCCTTGCGAAATAAGCAGCAGGGTGAACGCCTGTGCTCTGGCTGGAAGGAGGAGACTCTGAAGGCTGCGGAGAAGATGAGAAACACTGCAAGGTCGCGCATGTCTGCCTGTATGTGAGGGTGGACAGGGCAGAGGAGCCCCCACATAGGACCCAGTCAGGCAGGTGCTGGTAACCCAAATGGGTGTGGATAAGGGCCGAACTTGGCTGGTGACAGCCAGGCTGGAGGGACGAGGTGAGGGCCAAGACTTCTGAAACTGCAGAAGACTAGGAGCCTGGCTGGCCAACACGAGGACTGATTTCTGCTTGGAGGGCAGTGTGAGTTGGGGTGGAGGGGGGCAGGGAGGAGTTCAGTGCAGGTGTGAAGGGGTGGGTGGGACATTAAAGCTTCCCACCCTCCCCCCTCCTTCTCTCCTATCGAACGTTCGGTAGAAACAAATGGCATCTATTGTAAGTTATCTTGTCAGAGCAGCTATCATGTAAGTTATATTGTTTTTAACACATAACTATTCTTAGGCTTTCTAATAAAGTTCTTATTTTTCTCCTTCTATTTTCAGGGCTGGGAGATGCCAATGGTTAACATAGTTAGCTGTTCACTGAAAGGTTGGTGGTTTGAGTCAGCCCAGAGGTGCCTCAGAAGAAAGGCCTGGTGTTCTACATCTGAAAAGCCCATGGAGCACAGTTTTACTCCGGCACACGTAGGGTTGCCAGGAGTCAGGTTATTCTGTGGCAGATAGTTCTATTTTCAGGACAGCTTCTTCTAAAGCTGGGCCTACGATCCTGTGACCAGCTGACGTTGCTGTTGGTATTTGGACAAGGAGGAGCTGAGAGCAGAAGGAAGAGCAGTCAGACTGTGTATTTGTCCCGTTATCCAGGATCCTGGGCAACCAGGTTGGCTGCTTCCAGGAAAAACGTACCCAGCTTTCTTCCTCTCTGGGGTTTGGGGCCAGCAGCACTCTACTCTCTTGAGGTGAAAACCACCTTAACAATGACTGTCCCTGAGACCACCAGAGAAGGTGAAAAAACAGGAAATTCTGGGTGACTAGAACATACCGGCCATTGTAGTCATCTCTTTATCAACCACTTCTTCTGGGGCACCTGCCACCCAGTCCGTGGTGGGGCATGTGATGGAGCCCAGGGCCTGGCCTCCCCGTTACCTCCCCATGACCTCCCATGACCTTCCTGTGATGTCCCTGTGGCCTTCTGTGACCTCTCATGAACCCCCGCAACCTCCCTGTGACCTCCCTATAACCTCCCAGTAGCCTCCGTGTGACTTCCCTGTGACCTCCCCATGAATTCCCTGTGACCTTCTGTGGCCTCCCGGCGACCTCCACATGACCTCCCTGTGGCCTCCCCATGACTTCTCCTGGCCCACAGGACAGTTACTTTCCTTAAATGATTTAACTTGTTTATTTACTTTTCCAAAAAATATCCATTGATTATAATCAACTAATATAAAATAAAGATAAGTGAAAGAAATGAAATACAAATCATTCACAAGCCTATTACTCAAAATAATTACTGTTGCCATTTTATTTTGTTTTCTATGCTTGTATTGTCATTCCACAACTCATTTGGTCTTCGGACGTTAGTGTTCAATGCATCAAATCTATTCTTGAGATGATCCTTAAATTCAGGTAGGATATACTCAAGGTCGCATTTTGGCTCTCGTGGATTTGCTCTGATTTTCTTCAGTTTTGGCTTGCACTTGCATATGAGCAGTTGATGGTCAGTTCCACAGTCGTCCTCTGGCCTTGATCTTACTGATGATATTGAGCTTTTCCATTGTCTCTTTCCACAGATGTAATTGATTTGATTTCTGTGTATCCATCTGGCCAGGTCCATGTGTATAGTCGCTGTTGGTGTAAAAAGCTATTTGCAATGAAGAAGTTGTTGGTCTTGCAAAATTCTATCATTGGATCTCCAGCATTTTTTCTATCACTAGGCCATATTTTCCAACTATGGAGCCTTCTTCTTTGTTTCCAACTTTTGCATTCCAATCATCAGTAATTACCAATGCATTCTGATTGCATGTTCAATCAATTTCAGACCGCAGAAGCTGATAAAAATCTTCAATCTCTTCATCTTTGGCCTTAGTGGTTGGTGCGTAAATTTGAATAACAATAACAGTCGTGTTAACTGGTCTTCCTTGTAGGCATATGGATATTATCCTATCACTGACAGCATTGTACTTCAGGATAGGTCTTGAAATGTTCTTTTTGACAATGAATTCAACACCATTCCTTTTCAAGTTGTCATTCCCAGCGTAGTAGACTGTATGACTGTCCTATTCAAAATGCCCAATACTGGCCCATTTGAGCTCACTAATGCCTAGGATATCTATCTTTATAAGTTTCATTTCATTTTTTATGATTTCCAATTTTCCTAGATTTGTACTTCATACATTCCAGGTTCTGATTATTAATGGATGTTTGCAGCTGTTTCTTCTCATTTTGAGTCGTGCCACATCAGCAAATGAAGGTCCCAAAAGCTTGACTCCATCCACGTCAGTAATGTCGACTCTACTTTGAGGAGGCAGCTCTTCCCCAGTCGTCTTTGGAGTGCCTTCCAACCTGAGGGGCTGATCTTCTGGCACTATATCAGACAATGTTCCACTGCTATTCATAAGGTTTTCACTGGCTACTTCTTTTCAGAAGTAGACTGCCGGGTCCTTCTTCCTAGTCTGTCTTAGTCTGGAAGCTCAGCTGAAACCTGTTCCCTGTGGTTGACCCTGCTGGTATCTGAATACTGGTGGCAGGGCTTCCAGCATCACAGCAAAAGGTAAGCCCTCGCAGTACAACAAACTCACAGGCATCATACATGAAGATGGCAAGAGGTCATTGAAAGACAAGAAATAAAGAAAAGACCAAGACGGATATCAGAGGAGACCGAAAATTGCTCTCGAAAGCAAAAGGAAGAAATGTTGAAATAAAAGAACTGAACAGGAGATTTCAAAGGGCAGCTCAAGAAGACAAAGTAATGTATTATAATGACTTATGCAAAAAACTGGAGATAGAAAACCAAAAGTGAAGAACACATTCAGCGTTTCTCAAGCTGAAAGAACTGAAGAAAAAATTCAAGCCTCAAGTTGCAATAATGAAGGATTCTATAGGGAAAATATTAAATGACGCCAGAAGCATCAAAAGAAGATGGAAGGAATACACAGAGTCACTATACCAAAAAGAAAACTTTCAACCATTTCAAGAGGTAGCATATAATCAGGAACCAATGGTACTGAAAAAAGAAGTCCAAGCTACACTGAAGACTTTGGTGAAAAACAAGGCTACAGGAATTGATGGAATACCAATTGAGATGTTTCAACAAACGGATGCTCACTCGTCTATGCCAAGAAATATGGAGGACAGTTTCACAGCCGACTGACTGGAAAAGATCCACATTTATGCCTATTCCCAAGAAAAGTGATCCAACCACCTTTCTGAATGTGGAGATTATAGAACAATATCATTAATACCACATGCAAGTAAAATTTTGCTGAAGATCATTCAGAAGTGGCTGCAGCAGTATATCGACAGGGAACTGCCAGAAATATGGGCTGGATTCAGAAGAGGTGTGGAACCAGGGATATCATTGCTGATGTCAGATGGATCCTGGCTGAAAGCAGAGAATATCAGAACAATGTTTACCTGTGTTTTATTGACTATGCAAAGGCATTTGACTGTGTGGATCATACAAATTACGGATAATACTGAGAAGAATGGGAATTCCAGAACACTTAATAGTACTCATGAGGAACCTCTACACAGATCAAGAGGCAGTTGTTCAGACAGAGCAAGGCGATAGTGAGTGGTTTAGGGTCAGGAAGGGTGTGCATCAGGGTTGTGTCTTTTCATCATACCTATTCAATCTGTATGTTGAGCAAATAACCCAAGAAGCTGGACTATATGAAGAACAGGGCGTCAGGATTGGAGGAAGACTCATTAACAACCTGCGTTATGCAGATGACACAACCTTGCTTGCTGAAAGTGAAGAGGACTCAAAGCACTTGCTGATGAAGATCAAAGACCACAGCCTTCAGTATGGATTACGCCTCAACATAAAGAAAACAAAAATTCTCACAAGTGGACCAATAAGCCACATCATGATAAATGGAGAAAAGATTGAAGTTGTCAAGGATTTCATTTTACTTGGATCCGCAAGTAACACCCATGGAAGCAGCAGTCAAGAAATCAAAAGATGCATTACATTGGGCAAATCTGCTGCAAAGGACCTCTTTAAAGTGTTGAAAAGCAAATATGTCACCTTGAAGACTAAGGTGCACCTGACCCAAGCCATGGTATTTTCAGTAGCATCATATACATGTGAAAACTGGGCAATGAATAAGGAAAACTGAAGAAGAATTGACACCTTTGAATTGTGGTATTGGCGAAGAATATTGAATATACCACGGACTGCCAAAAAACGAATAAATCTGTCTTGAAAGAAGTACAACCAGAATGCTCCTTAGAAGCACGGGTAGTGAGACTTCGTCTTACAAACTTTGGACATGTCATCAGGAGGGATCAGTCTCTGCAGAAGGACACCATGCTTGGTAAAGTACAGGGTCATCTGAAAAGAGGAAGACCCTTGATGAGGCAGATTGAAACAGTGGCTGCAACAATGGGCTCAAGCATAACAACCATTGTAAGGATGGCACAGGACTGGGCAGTGTTTTGTTCTGTTGTGCATAGAGTCGCTATGAGCTGGAACTGACTCAACGGCACCTAACAACAACAACATGCTCCTTTATCGCCCATGCATCTGTCATTTTGTCATACTGTGGGGGCTTGTGTGTTGCTCTGATGCTGGAAGCTGTGCCACTGGTATTCAGATACAAGCAGGGTCACCCATGATGGACAGGTTTCAGCTGAGTTTCCAGACTAAGACAGACTAGGAAGAAGGACCCGGCAGCCTACTTCCGAAAAGAAGTAGCCAGTGAAAACGGTATGAATAGCAGTGGAACATTGTCTGATATAGTGCCAGGAGACGATCCCCAAGGTTGGAAGGCACTCAAAAGATGACTGGGAAAGAGCTGCCCCCTCAAAGTAGAGCCGACCTTAATGACATGGATGGAGTCAAGATTTGGGACCTTCATTTGCTGATGTGGCATAACTCAAAATGAGAAGAAACACCTGCAAACATCCATTAATAATTGGAACCTGGACTGTACAAAGTATGAATCTAGGAAAATTGGAAATCGTAAAAAATGAAATGGACCTTATAAAGACAGATATCCTAGGCATTAGTGAGCTGAAATGGATTGGTGTTTGGTTGTTTTGAATTGGACAATAATACAGTCTACTATGCCCGGCATGACAACTTGAAGAGGAATGGCGTTGCATTCATCGTCAAAAAGAACATTTCAAGGTCTATCCTGAAGTACAACGCTGTCAGTGATAGGATAATATCCATACGCCTACAAGGAAGACCAGTTAATACGACTATTATTCAAATTTATACACCAACCACTAAGGCCAAAGATGAAGAAATTGAAGATTTTTATCAGCTTCTGCAGTCTGAAATTGACTGAATATGCAATCCGAATGCATTGACAATTACTGATGATTGGAATGCTAAAGTTGGAAACGAAGAAGGATCAGTAGTTGGAAAATATGGCCTTGGTGATAGAAAAAATGCTGGAGATCCAATGATAGAATTTTGCAAGACCAACAACTTCTTCATTGCAAATACCCTTTTTCACCAACATAAATGGCGACTATACACATGGACCTGGCCAGATAGCATGCATAGGAATCAAATTGACTAGATCTGTGGTAAGAGACAATGGAAAACCTTAATATCATCAGTCAGAACAAGGCCAGGGGCCGACTGTGGAACAGACCATCAATTGCTCATGTGCAAGATCAAGTTGAAGCTGAAGAAAATCAGAGCAAGTCCACGAGAGCCTAAATATGACCTTGACTATATCCCACCTGAATTTAGAGACCATCTTAAGAATATATTTAACATGTCGAACGCTAATGACCAAAGGCCAGAAGAATTGTGTAGTGACATCAAGGACATCATACATGAAAAAAGCAAGAGGTCATTAAAGAGACAGGAGAGAAAGAAAAGACGTAAATAGATGTCAGAAGAGCCTCTGAAACTTGCTGTTGAACGTCAAGTAGCTAAAGCAAAAGGAAAAAATGACGAAATAAAAGAGCTGAACAGAAGATTTCAAAGGGTGTCTCAAGAAGACAAAGTAAACTGTTATGATGACATGTGCAAAGAGCGGGAGATTGAAAACCAAAAGTGAAGAACACGCTCAACATTGCTCAAGCTGAAAGAACTCAAGAAAAAATTCAAGACTCAAGTTGCAATACTGAAGGATTCTATGGAGAAAATATTAAATGATGCAGGAAGCATCCAAAGAAGATGGTAGGAATACACAGAGTCAGTATACCAAAAAGAATTCTTCGATATTCAACCCTTTCAGGAGGTAACATATGATCAGGAACTGATGGTACTAAAGGAAGAAGTCCAAGCTGCACTGAAGGCATTGGCGGAAAACAAGGCTCCAGGAATTGATAAAATACCAATTGGGATGTTTCAACAAATGGATGCAGCGCTGTAAGTGCTCACACGTCTATGCCAAGAAATTTGGGAGACAGCTACCTGGCCAACCAACTAGAAGAGATCCATATTCATGACTATTCCCAAGAAAGATGATCCAACTGAATGCGGAAATTATTGAACAGTATCATTAATATCACCTGCAAGTGAAATTTTGCTGAAGATCATTCAACAGCGGCTGCAGCACTGTATCGACAGGGAACTGCTAGAAATTCAAGACAGATTTAGAAGAGGACATGGAACCAGAGATATCATTGCTGATGTCAGATAGATCCTGGCTGACAGCAGAGAATACCAGCGAGATGTTTACCTGTGTTTATTGACTATGCTAAGGCATTCGACTGTGTGGTTCGTAACCAATTTTGGATAACATTGCAAAAAATGGGAATTCCAGAACTGTTAATTGTGCTCATAAGGAACCTGTACACAGACCAAGAGGCAGTTGTTCAAACAGAACAAGGGGATACTGCATGGTTTAAAGTTGGGAAAGGTGTGCCTCAGGGTTGTATCCTTTCAGTATACCTACTCAATCTGTATGCTGAGCAAGCTGGACTATATGAAGAACAGGGCATCAGGATTGGAGGAAGACTCATTAACAACTTGTATTATGCAGATGACAAAACCTGGTTTACTGAAAGTGAAGAGGACTCAAAGCACTTGCTGATGAAGATCAAAGACCACAGCCTTCAATATGGATTACACCTCAATGTAAAGAAAACAAAAATCCTTTCAAGTGGACCAATAAGCAACATCATGATAAACGGAGAAAAGACTGAGGTTGTCAAGGACTTCATTTTACTTGGATAAACAACCAATCCATGAAAGCAGCTGTCGAGAAATCAAAAGACACATTGCACTGGGCAAATCTGCTGCAAAAGACCTCTTTAAGGTGTTGACAAGCAAATATGTCACTTTGAGGACTAAGGTGCACCTGACCCAAGCTGTAATATTTTCAATCACCTCTTATGCATGGGAAAGCTGGACAATGAATAAGGAAAACTGAAGAAGAATAGACATCTTTGAATTGTGTTGGCGAAGAATATTGAATATACCATGGACTGCCAAAAGAACGAACAAATCTGTCTTGGAGGAAGTACAACGAGAATGCTCCTTAGAAGCAAGGATGGCGAGACTATGTCTTACCTACTTTGGACATGTTGTCAGGAGGGATCAGTCTCTGGAGAAGGACATCATGTTTGGTAAAGTGGAAGGTCAGTGAAAAAGGGGAAGACCCTCGGCGTGATGGATTCATGCAGTGGCTGCAACAACGTGCTCAAGCATAGCAACAATTGTGAGGATGGCACAGGACCGGGCAGTGTTTACTTCTGTTGTGCACAGGGCTGCTACGAGCTGCTATGGTGCAACATTCACTTTGAGGAGTTCCTGGGTTGTGCAAATGGTGAAGGTGCTCAGCTGCTAACCAAAAATTTGGCTGTTCAAGCCTACCCACAAGTGCCTCAGGAGAAAGGTCTGGCAATCTACTTCTGAAAAATCAGTCACTGAACACCCTGTGGAGCACAGTTCTACTCTGACACAGATAGGGTCACCAGGAGTTGGTCCACTTGAAGACACTGGGTTATTCGTTGTGAAGGTATTCCTATCCTGGTAGACTCCTGGTGTTCTACTTCAGCCAAGTTTGTCTACTTAGTCATTCTGCTTATCAGTAAGCTGGTCCCGTTATCTCTGGGGCTGCTGATTCACAGAGACCCTGGCCTGCACATTAGTTATGGGTTTACGGGACAGCCGCGGTCCATGTTACCTCCCTCAGTGGAGCTCTGGGCACGCAGCTGAGAAACTCGTCCAGCTTGATGCGTCCTCCTGCCTGACCCTTCCTACCCAGCCCTCCCCGGGGTCCTGCCCCACCTGGGAGCTGCTGACTGTGCCCCTTAGTGGGTGATGCCGGGTCTCTTTCCCTCCGCACACTTTTCTGAAGGCCCCATTGCCAGGAGGACATGAGAGAGGCTGGAAGTCCGCTCCACTCACTAGCCGACTAAGCCATTGTGCTCTGAGTCAGCAGATTCCCACTGGCCGGGAGAGGATCAAGCTGGACGCCAGTGCTGTGAGGGATGAGAAAACATGCCCTTGGGATCGGAGGATGTGTGTCCTTCTCTTTCATGGGTCTGGTGGAACAACCTCACACACAGGGGCAGTGGTGGCTCAGCGGTAGACCGGGGTTCCATTCTGGCCAATGCACCTCATATGTAGTTACCACCCATCTGTCCATGGAGGCCTGCGCTGTTGCTGTGATGCTGAACAGGTTTCAGCAGAGCTTCTAGACTAAGATGGATGAAGAAAGGCCTGGCGATCTACTTCTGAAAGATCAACCAACGAAAACCCTATGGATCACAATGGTCCAATCTGCAACTGATCATGGGGACAGTGCGGCCGATCAGCATCTTGTTCCTTTGTGCGTGGGGTTGCCATGAGTCGGGGGCTGACTTGACAGCAGCTAACAACTTCACACACAGAAAAATTAGCCTCGCAGCTCACACTTAGGAAGGGGTAGCCTCTTTCCTGTGGGGTGCATCTCCCTTGAGAAACCCACTTCCCACAAGGCTGCTCAGAGGTGGACTGTCCTGGGCCTTGTAGTCAGAGCAGTTCAGACCAGCCTGCCCTGGGGGAGCTTTCTCTCCACTAGGATGGACAAAGCAGAACTGTTGGAGCCTGCTTGCATGTGGAGGACTGAGGTCCAACAGTGTCCAGGAGTCTGTGCCACTGTGGTGCCAGGCCCTTTGAGTCTTCGTGTCCAGAGCAGCTGGCTCTCAGCCACCTCTCGAGGTGATTACTGTGTGTGGAGTGTTCTCCTCCACCTGCCAGACTCAAGTCTGTGATGGATGGAGCCTCCTCCTGCACCGTGAGCAAACGGACCTGGCCTCTGAGCCAGGAAGGAGTTAAGGGGGCCCTTGCTGCCGGGGCTTGGAGAAAGAAGGGAGCCTACCCTGGCTGCAGGCTGCAGACACACCCAGAGAGAGAGCTTCATGTTTCTGTTCTAAATACGGACAGAGGGAGATGGCTATTTTTAGGAAGCAAATGGTAATGATTAGAGCTTTAGGGTTTAAGTAGTCATTTAGTCATAAAAGCTGAATTCACATGCTACAGAAAATAGTCTTTTCCTCTCTGCTGATGATAGGGTACCTTCAAGTGCAGTAATTGTTCATCATTTCATGAATGCATGACAGACGTGTGATTAGCCCCCACCCAGGCGTCCCTTTCTGAAGAACAGGAAGACAGTTTAGCTCATTCTGTCCCATATCAAAGATGGTGATTAACCAAAGGCATAACGTGCCCTCTCTCCAGCTGTTACCTGGGGGCACGGTTAGCAGCGTGTGCGCTGTCTCTCTGCAACACAGAGGTGCTGTGTTTTGGAGGCTCAGACAAGAAATGCATCTAGATGGCTTCCACATGCATGCTGCTGCCTCGGGGAAAGTTACATGCTAATAAATTGCAAGTTACAAGCAGAGGTTTAGGGGAACCTTCTTGATCATCCAAAATTAAAGTTCAGACTTTCTAATAAATGCGTTGGCAAGAGTATGCCCAGTGCGCTGGAACAATTAGTTGGAAGGAAGGCTGTGAAGAGGGAGATAAAACAGAAAAACAGTTGGATCTGGTGAGGCTCTGTAATTGCAGTCCCTTGAGCAGTTTGTGACTCACCCTGGCGCCCAGGGATGGTGGGCGGGGAGAAGGGAGCAGCCTTACCGAGAAATCTTCTGCAGGGACGCTCCCAGAGCAAGGTGTTGGCACATGCTGGGAAGGAGATACGGCAGAAACACCATGGTTTGTCTAGGACCTGCAGTCTGACACCTGCTCTGGGCCAGCACACGGGAGCGAGGTGCTCTGGCCAGGGGTTGGTTGGGGGCCTGCCCCCCAGAGGATGCAGATGCAGTCCTCCCTTCCTGCCCCCACCTCACCCTGTGCCACAGTGTTTTCTGCATCCTACTCTGTGAGGTGACCCAGCAAGGTGACTGGCCCTGAGGGCAGGGACCTGGCCTCACCAGGGCACGCAGTGGGTCCCGATGAGTCACTGGCCAAGAGATTAGGAGCCAGACTTCACTACGCTCGCTCCCAGCCTGACTTTTTCTTTGGCTGGCAGCCTAATTTCTTTGGGCTACTAAATTCCTAGTTATTTCAAAAATGAGTTCTCTGGTCTTGAAAAGGGTTTGGCAGATGGGCTGTCAGGTTGCAGTGGACTGAAGGAGTGAGGTAAATATTTATTATGGATGTGGAAAGTTTTCCATTTCTGGTACTTCCAGGCCTAGGCGGCATAGTATATGTTCCAGCCCCAACTCTGCCTCATCCTGGAATTCTTGGAGGAGACTCACCCAGGGCACACTCTCAAGCCAAATTTTTCTTGCTTATTCCCAAACAGAATTCCCCCCGGGTGGTGTAAATGGTTAACATACTTGGCTGCTAACCAAAGGTTGGGGTTTGAGTCCACTTCACCTCAGAAGAAAAAAAAAAAAAGGCTGGTAATATACTTCCAAAAAGCCAGCCATTGAAAACCCTATGGAGTGCTGTTCTACTCTGACACACACAGGGTTGACTCATGACAGCTGGAACTGGAGATTCCCAAGCAGGGTTTCTCCTGATGGGCCTATAAAGCCAGCGAGGGCTAGTTTATCACCAGAATGCTAGGGCTTACTGACAGTCAGCTCGCAGCACCCCTGTCCTCCTCCTCCTGGTCTGTGGTGGGCCTTGTCTACCAGAAAGGTCAGCTGCCTCCCCACCACAGGAAGCCGGTGAGTTGGTGAATATCTTCCTCCAGAGGACCTCATCTGCACCCTCTGCCCTAGCTTCTCTGTCCCCTCTCCCACCAGCCAGACCCCTGCCCCATCCAGGAAGGAAGAAGGACCAGCTGTCCTCACATTTTGGAGTGCTCCAATTCCAGTTATGACGTGCAATGGTGGAGTTTATGTGTCCACCTGGCTGGGTCATGGTGCCCGGGTGTTTGGTCAAACACTGGTCTAGATGCTGCTATGAGGAGATTAACTTTCAGATCAGCTGGTCTTTAGTAAAGCAGATTCTCTTCCATAAAGTGGGTCATAAAGTAGATGGGCCTCGTCCAGTCAGCTGAAGGCCCTTAGAGCTCAAATGGGAGGTTTCCTAAAGGAGAAGGAATTCTCCCTGGAGACTGTAACATGGACATGCTGCCAGAGTTTCCAGCCAGCCGCCTAACCTATGGATTTTGAACTTGCCAGCCCCACAATCTCATAAGCTGATTCCTCAAAGTCGATCTCTCTCTCTCTGTATCTTACTGGTTTTATTTCTCTAGCGAATCCTAAGACACTACAATTTAGTTAAATAACACCAGTTAAAAAACATGGTTCAAATCCACTCACCACTGTGTATTGACTGTGAGTAGTTTTGTAAAGTTCAAACTTGGCTGCGAGCCCTTCCATCCACCAATCACTATGCAAATAACAGATGTTCATCTGATCAGGGGCCAATCACATCACTTCTCGCAAAGTCCCTGATGTCCAGCTCAGCACAGACAGCAAAGCACGCAGCTGTGTTGCCTCCTGGTCTCCCCTGGTGGACCATGTGATGTTTTACAGAAATAAGAATTGGCCAGCAAAGATGAAATGCAGCACAGATAGAAAGCACTAACCCTGGAAATGACATTCACATAGGATGCAGAATTCACAGCTGGGGGAGCACTGGCACTGCACTGGGAGGGTCTCTGGACACAGCCAGAGGAGCTGAGTGAAGGGCACTCAGTGACATCAACAAGGAGAGGAAGGACGAAGGAGTCAACCAGGATAAAATGTTGGAAACTGATCCAAACTCAGAGAGGAGCGGCAATGTGCCAAGTCCTGGAAAAGATGGTGGCTCCCACTGTAAGCTATAAAGAAGGCGAGGAGGGCAGGCACTGCTGAAACAATTCTGGATATCTTTTGACAAAGAAATGGTGCAGTTTAATCCTCAACGACTATCATGTTTCGTCAGGAGCTCTGGTGGTGCAGTGGTTAAGCTCTTGGCTCCTAACCAAATGGTCAGTGGTTCAAACTCACCAGCTGCTCTGAGGGAGAAAGATATGGCAGTCTGTTCCTATGGGGATTACAGCCTTGGAAACCCTATGGAGCAGTTCTACCCTATCTGATAGGGCCTCTATGAGTCAGAAGCAACTCAACGGCAACAGGTATCAGGTTTTAGATTACTGGATATTAAGTAAAGATTAGCTTCTACTACTTCTTTCCCTACGCATTTATAAGTGACAATAATGAAGTCTCCAGTGCTCCCACAGACTTGGCTGCAGATCACAGCCACACTTTCCCCTTTGATTGTTGAGCTCCTGTGTGGTCATTTTCACTGTCCTGTGCGGTCATCTTCACTGTCTGGAAGGTCATCTTCACTGTTCTGCATGGTCACCTTCACTGTCCTGTGTAGTCACCTTCACTGTCCTGTGTGGTCCCCTCAGTGCCCCGTGCAGTCATACTCACTGTCCTGCATGGTCATCTTCACTGTCCTGTGTGATCATTTTCACTGACCTCTGGGGTTACTTTCACTGTCCTGCGTGGTCATCTTCACTGTCTGCATGGTGATCTTCACTGACCTGCATGGTTACCTTCACTGTCCTGCGTGGTCATCTTCACTGTCCTCTGTGGTCATCTTTGCTGTCCCGTGTGGCCATCTTCACTGTCGTATGTGGTCATCTTCACTGTCTTGCGTGGTCATCTTCACTGTCCTGCGTGGTCATCTTCACTGTCCTGTATGGTCATCTTCACTGTCCTCCATGGTCACTTTCAGTGTCCTGCACTGCCAGTTGGTACAAGGATGGCCCACACTCAAATCACAAGTTGCACCAGGGCTGAGGTGTTGAGTCGCGGTGGAGGCATTGGGAACAAGAAGTCTGGGACCCCCCAGGGTCGGTTGTAGGGGGAGGTGGGCTAATACTCCTGAGCCTTCCCCTATCAGCCCTCATGAGTGTCTACTGCAGACAGAGCAGGTTTGCATGGCCTAGCCAGCCCAGCCCACATGACACTGCTGTCCCTGCAGAAAGGTTGGAGGGCAGACCCAGCAGGCTCACTTGATCCAGAGTCTTCCCAAGGTTTCTGGGGCAGATGTGGTCCATGGGGGACCACCTACCTCTTGCATTCCAGCTTCATGTTTGTATCGTCTGTAATTGGAGAGTCAAGAGTTGTCACCCGCCTCAGAGCTGTCCAGGGTCCGAAGAAAATCCAGCAAAGGCCTGGCAGGTGTGGCTCCCTCACTAGCTTTGTGGGGGGACGGAGTTGTGGGGGTGGGGGGGAGGAGTCTAGAGCGACCCGTGTGGGCATTCACCTGGGGCTGTGAGCACCTCATTCATGTCAACATTCCTACTTGGAGCAAGGCTCAAATAAACAGCGTTAATTCCATTACATTTAAGGTGAAAACTGCAGCCTTGCTATTAGTGGGAAAACAAGCTCCCTAACTACACACTCAGGGAGCACCAAACTGCATTACCTGAAAGCACTGAGGATGGCCAGGAGAAGGAGCTCTTGCCAGGTGTGCCAGGCACTGAGGAGGGGGCCCAGGAGCCAAGGGGACATCTGTTTCAGGTAACAGTGTGTGGCAGCTAGCGAAGTGGGTGCAGGCAGGTGCTGGACAGTGTGGGGGATGGGCTGTGCAGATTCCGACGCGGGAGAAGGTGATGGTGTTCCATTAGAGCAGGATGTAAACAGAAGAGTGTCTTGGCTTTTACAACAAACCAAACCAGTTGCTGTGAAGCCTATTCCAACTTAGAGCGCCCCAAGTGTCTCAGTGCAGAACTGTGCTCCATAGGGTTTTCAAGGGCAGATTTTTCGGAAGACGTTCGCCAGGCCTGTCTTCCGAGGTGCCTCTGGGTGGGTTTGAATCGCCAACCTTTTGCTTAGTAGTTGGAGATTAACTGTTTGTGCCACCCAGAGACTCCTTGTCCTCCTCCAGCCCCCTTCTTACTTCTCTCCGCATCACCCCACACTTCTCCTGCACTCCTGGTTCCATCCCGACGTTGGCTGGTGGACTGGTTGACCACGCAACAATTCTGTCAGGACATCAGACGTCACCTAGTGTTCAGGCAGCTGTTCATTCAGGGCCTGCTTGTCAGGGAGTGACTTTCTGTGAGCATGAGGAGAGTGCCACGGGGAGACCCTCCCTCTGCCCACAAAAGGGCTCACAGCAGACCAAATGAGGGGCATGCCCAGGGAATGTTCTAGATGCATCCCCCAGAAGCCAAGGGGATTGCTAATGTGTCCTTGTTCCGAGGGTTGCCAGGAAGCAAGGAGGGGAGCTGCACTGCCACAATATTTCCACAGAGAGTGTGGATGTGATGGTGTATAAAACGAAGAAGTTGTGTTTTTTCAGACCATTCGATGTTAAAGGTTGCAATTAACATTGTACAGGCAGGGAAACTGCGGAGAAGGGGCTGAAGAGACGTATTAAATTTTGTTTAGAGCAGGAAAAAGGCCCAGGATGGCAAGGCAGATAATGAGAGAGTAAGAAAGTCCATTTCCTGCCAGGACAATCGGGGCAGGTGGGTGTGGTGGGAAAATACAGCCCGCAGGCAGTACAGTGGTAACAATGCAAAGCAACACGAGGAGCAGAATTAATGTTTGAACCCAGGAATGTCCATGGAGAGATGGTGACAGGAAGTGCCGGGAAGGAAACTTACAAATCATTCAGATTACAGAGCAGATTAGAGTGGCCGCCCCTGAGCAGCCAGGGGAGGTCAATGCAGAGGGAGCTTTCTGTGCAGATGCAATGGAGGTGCCAGGGAGTTGGCCAGGAGGGGCGAGGCCAGTGTGAGGACAGCAATGGACAGGCTGGGGTGGGACCCGTGCATTAGACAGGAGGAGAACGCTTGCTGTCTGCAGTTTCCACACCCCTAAGAGGCCCTGGATGGCTCTGCAGTTCCCACTGAGATGCCTTGTGCAGAAGGAAGAATTTGGGGTAAGACCACTGCCTGCTCAGCAGTCGAGAACATCTTGTCTCCTATCAGACAGGGTGCCCTGGCCTGCAGAGTCGGTAGACCCCAGAGCTTCCGATTCTAGAACCGCAGATTCCTACCCATGGATCGCTCAGCCAGGACGCTGCCTATGTAGGCACCGATGTTCCTGGGCATCTGGGCCTCTCTAGCGAGACCCTCTCTGGATCTTCGTTTCTGCTTGAGGCCTGCGGTGGTTGCCCTGGATCCTTCCTCCTGGTGCTCACAGCCTGTGTGGGCAGGACCAACGACTTGCAAAAGTGGTGGGATGTCACAGGTTTTGTTACACGAGACCCTGTTCTGCTTGAAGGCCCCTCTAGAGGCTCCCCTTGCTGGCTCAATGAAGTGAGCAGCCTCTTTGGGGTGTGGGACGTGATGGATCAGTGGCGTGGCCTTTCTCACCACGGTCTTGTAACTTCCGTCCGAGTGATTGGGTGGGATATGTGCAAATAGGGTAATTGTGGCCCACAAAGAGGATTGGCCGGTTTTGCCGCTGGGCTTGAAATGAGCCATCCCAGAGGTGGGAAGGAGAGGACCCCACCACCAAGAAGGTACGGCCAGGAGCACAGAGTGTGTCTTTTGAATCTGGGATCCCTGTGCTGAGAATCTCCTGGAACCAGGACAGCAAGGGACAGAAAGCTATAAGATGAAAGACGGTGAGAAGCGGTGACAGAGAAATGGCAACAGGAGAGACTGGCAGGAGATGGCACAGCGGGTTTCCCAGCCCACCGAGCGAGGAAGTTTAGCACCTCCAGGCTGGGGCCTTGCCAGAGGAGCAGGCGCTCCTGGGTACTTGGTAGAACTGGGTTTTCAGACCCACGGAGCTGGAGCTGAGTGCTTTAGGGCTGAGGCAGAGCGGGGTGCCTTGGGGTGCTTATCAGCAGAGCTAAAATAGCTTTGTAACACTTCCCTGAGCAGGGCAGAGGCCAAAGGCCAGAGAGGCATGCCTGCGAGCGTGGCTGAGACGAGGCTGTCCTGATGGAAGAACTGTATCCTGAGTGTTCCTAAACCTGCATTGTAATAAACCCCATCATCGTGAGTATCGTCTGTGAGTTCTATGTGGCCGTTGCAATGAATTATTGAACCCAGCAGAGAAATAGAACGTACCACGGGAGGGATGGTTGTTGTCAGAATTGGTAAAGACAGCGGAGAGAGGGGGCGAGTCTGACCTCTGTCTCATAGGAATCAGCCTCGGGCTGTTGATTTTGATTCTCCTTCCCCCTTGTGAACGTAAAGGAGGTCAAATGCCCCCGCACCATTTTTATAGGGGAGCCCGTGTGGCAAGGGGCTATGGGTGGCTTCTGAGAGCTGCAGGTGTTTCTAGCACCTGAGGGTGACTCTGTCCAGCAGCTAATGAGAAGCCAGGGCCCTCTGTCCCACAGCTGCACGGAGCTGGGCTCTGCCGGCAGCCTGAGTGAGCCTGAAAGTGGATCTCCCCCAGTTAGGCCTCTAGATGAGAACATGACCTGGCTAACATAGGCTCACGACCTGGTGGGACCTGAGCTGGGCCCCACTGAGCCTCACCAGACTCCTGACATGACACTCTGAGAGATGACAAATGCGTGCTGTTTGAAGCCACTGGCTGTGTGGGTGTATGGTAATTCATTACATGGTGACAGATAACTAATACAGGCCCTGAAACATGTGTTGTGTAAATCTCAATACGGGACATTACCCAAAGGATCCTGTGGTTGTTGCTAGTTGCCGCTGAGTCGGCTCCCGCTCAGGGTGACCCCATGTACAACAGAACAAAACGATGCCCATCCTGCACCATCTTCACGATGATTGGTATGCTTGAGTCCTTTGTTACAGCTATTATGTTAGTTCATCTAATTGAGGGTTTCCCTTGTTTTTGTCGACCTTCTGCTTTACCCAAAGTGATGTTTACCACCCGTCTGCCAGTTTGCAATAGAGAAACATTGGAGCCAGTGAAATATCCACGAAGAGGAAAAAAGTGGGGAAGTCCCTGGATGGTGCAAATGGTTAACGCACTTGACTGCTAACTGAAAGGTTGGGAGGTTCGAGTGCGCCCAGAGGCACCTTGGAAGAAAGGTCTGGTGACCTGCTTCTGAAACAAAGTTCTACTCTGACACACATGGGGTCTTCACGAGCCAGAGTGACTTGGCCGGACTGGAGGATAATGGCAGAATAAAGTCTACTGCAACTACACTCTGGAATGTGCTGTACAGGCGTTAACAAAACAGGGTGTAGCCTTGTGCAGTAGCGACACTCTCAGAGGCAAGCCACAGAGTGCTAGAAAAAAAAAAAAAAGCCCTGTAGTAAAATGCCTTCATTCTGAGATGCTCACACACAGCAGTGCTGTGTGTCTCCTTGAGAACATGGCCATGTCCATAAAGCGTGGAAAAAGAACTGGAAAGAGACACACCAGTCTGATAAAAGAGGTAACTTTTGGGGAGAAAACGAATAAGGAGCAGTAGTCATGGGATGACTTAAGCTTTATTTGTTTTAAGGTTTTGTGTTTTTGTTTTTGTTCTGTAGTAAGACTGTCTTCAGGTAAAAGTTAAAGAGGGTAAAAGGCCAGAGCAGCCGAAATAAGAAATTTTAGAGTGGAGGTAGACGTGTAATGGCCTGCCTGGCAGTGAGCTTAAGAACTAGGTCAAAGGAAGAAAGCAAGCTTGGGGGACGGTGAACACGTGATGAGACGGCCCAGGTTCAGGCTGACCACAAACACAGGCCCTCTCATCAGGCAGCTCACTGACGGAAAGTGCTGGAGGTAAGCTTTTCTCAAAAATGACACAGGTGAGTGGGGTGCCAGCAGTCCTGACATTCAGGCCACCCCAAAGCCACGCCCCGGGCAGAGTTCACACAATTATCCTGAGGTTTGTTTGAAATAATAAGCATTTTTAAAATCACTATCTGAAAATGAAATGGGAACCTATTATTACCAGGGAAAGACATAGTTAACTTTTTTTTTTTTTAAGAGGAGGGTGGAGAAAAACCCTGTTTATAGTTGTTCCGTCTGTCAGAGTTTTGAAACGCCTGTTTTTAATAAATTTGTAGGAGTGGGAAGGGGTGAGCCCGCAAGGGCGGGAGGAGGCACTGGCACAGCTGTGTTCAGGTGCTGAGTATCTCACAAAGAGCCTGTTTGCTGCCCTGCAAGCCCCTCTTTAGACATCCTGGGGCATTCACAGGGAGCCTGCTTGCGGCCCTAGGAGCCCCTCCTTACATATCTGAGGGAAGAACAAGGGAGTGGGCGTGTCTACCTAAGTGGGGCTCTGCATGCCTCCAGAGGAAACACTCTGACAAACACCGGGCCATGATGGTCTACCAGCAGTAGTGCACGCAGGTTATTCCAGATGAGAAAACACCACAAGGGTCGGGAGCATCCAGCCATCTGCTGAGTGGAGCCTGTGGGGGCACTTGAAAGGGCTGGCAGATGTTGCTCCCCCTGTAGGACCTGGCCACTGCCAAGTGCCTTGAAGCACGAGGGGGTCCTGGCGCCCCAGGAGAGGAGGAGCGGCCAGCTAAGGATGCTCCTGATGGGGGCTGACATGGGGGCTTCGGGTCTTGCACATGGTCCCCGTTACGAGACATGTGTGGCCTGTCAGCAGAGACAGACCCACCAATGAATGGCCCTGTGTGAGGGCGACTGGCCCTGCGGAGACACCACCGGGTATCAGAATAGGAGCAAGGAGGGGCAGAGGGCAGCAAAGCCAGGACCCCACTCAGCTTGGCCAGCCTCGGCCTGGTGCTCCCAGCTAGCTGGGCTTCTCGAGGGCTGTGGGGATGGGCAGGCCTGGCTCTGTGTTTGGTCCTGGCTGTGTAGAACTGGCCTCTGTGGCTCCACAGCAGTTCCGAACCTACTGGGAAGGCACCCGAGAGTCTGCTTTTCCCAAAACACGGGAGTTGATTCCAAAACAGCAGGCCTGGGCGCCGTTTTGGGGGCTAGCGCCTCTCCTCCGGTGATTTCAGTGGCTTCTCACTTTTTCAAGTTCATTCTCCTCTCCTGCACCCAGGGTACGATAGTTCAGTAGTAGAATTCTTGCCTTCTCTGCAGGAGACCTAGGTTCCATTTCTGGACAACGCACCTCATGCGTAGCCACCTACCTGTCTGTCAGTGGAGGTTTGTGCGTTGCTACAACGCTGAACAGTTTTCAGCAGAGCTTCCAGACTAAGATGGACTGGGAAGAAAACCTGGTGATCTACTTCAAAAGGCAGCCGGTGAAAATCCTGTGGATCACAATGGTCCAACCTGCAACCAATCATGGAGATGGCACAGGACTGGCAGCGTTTTGTTCTAGTGTGATGGGGTTGCCCTTGAGTCGGGGGCTGACTTGACAGCAGCAACAACCACAACTTCATGGACACTGATGAGACCCGAGGCTCAGGCTCCTCTTGTTCAACTCACTTGGCCCATCTCCTGACAACCAAGTCCCATTCTCTCTAGTCCCATCCTTGAAGGATGTTCCATCAACGCCACCACCTCCAACATTTTCTGCTTTGTCTACATTACACCTTCATACATTATCCCCTCTATATTAATTTCACCAGGCTCAGAACTTGGGGCTCTCAAACCTTATCTCTTGTATCTGTTTCTCCCTCTCAGGTGCTCTTACCACAGCCCTGGACCCCACACACTTGTCCCCCGCCTGCGCATACCCCGACTCCAGGGCCTTTACCTTCCCACCCTTCCCAACCCCAAACACCTCCGTCCTTACATCCTCATCATCTCCCTCTACACTCCCCTTCCCCTCTGAAGCCTCCACAGTCTGGTCTCCCTTACCTTTCCAAACTATTCCCACTCCCCCCTCAACACTTGGAAGCTTTGAGAATGAATGGTATGATTCTCCGTTCTGTTCCTCGAAGCTGCCATTTTTATGCCCATCAGGGTGCCTTTGTCTGTGATGTTGTTTAGCCTGGAAGCCATGCCCCATCTCAGTCTGTATCTTACACCTTTTGGCTCTGGATCCAGTCCCTCCTCTTCCCTAAGGTCTTTCCTGATCTCCTTGGTTCCATTCACCCCCTGCTTCTCCCTCTTCAGCATTTACAGTTTCTCTTACACAATGAAGCTTTTATTTACACATCAACTTAGATTGTTCCTCTTGCTTATCCCTTTAAAAGATGAGTTTTTTTTTTTGGAATTTTTTGTTGATGCCATGTTTTTGCACAAATGGAATCAATGCTGAATCATTGTTTGCACGTTTTTATTATTCCAAAAATGGGGTGCCAATTGCAAGTGGGCCATATCGGTCCCGTGTTCCATGAAGCACATCATACACAAGGTACCTATTGGTCCCATGGCCCAAGAAGTGCATCACAAACTATTTTCATCTGAAAAATAACTCATTTACTTGAATATTTCAGAATGCTGGTAAACGTACCTTCCCAATAACACAAAAGGAAATAGTAAACACACTTGCAAGCATTATCTCACTGTACAGAAGCCAAAAGTCACAAAAGTCACACAATTGCTCCTCCGGGAAGCAATGGCTCTCAACACTCAAATGAGGTGCAGACCAACTTCCTTGTTTTTTAGGTGGTTGCAACGGTATCCACCGTGACGCCAGAACATATTAAAGTGGTTCAAATGCTTGCCAATAAACCTCCAGGGGTGGGCGGAAAACGTAGCTGAAACGTGTATGTGTCATTTCCTGTTATAGGGCTATTGCATTTTCACCTTGCCTTTCTGCTATATTGCAAGCTCCCTGAAGATTAAGAAATCTGTTTTATGCTGTTTTGGTTTTTCCAATAACCCTTAGCATGGTACTAAGCCCATACAAGTATCAGTTCTGTTGAATCAATCTGACTAATGGTGACCCCAAGTGTGTCAGAGTGGAACTGTGTTACATAAGGTTATTGATGACTGATTTTTCTAAAGTAGATTGACTTTCTTCTGAGGTCTCTTTGGGTGGACTTGAACCTCCAATATTTTGGTTAGCATCTATTACAGATTTAATTGTGTCCCCCCAAAATGTATGTCAAATTGGCAAGACCATGATTCCCAGTATTGCATGATTTCCCACAATTTTGTCATTGATGCGATTTTTCTGTGTGTTGTAAATCCTACCTCTATGATGTTAATGAAGCAGGATTAGAGGCAGTTATGTTAATGAGGCAGGACTCAATCTACAGGATTAAGTTGTATCTTGAGTCAATCTCCTTTATGATATAAGACAGAGAATAAGCAGAGAGATTGAAGGAACTCCTACCACTAAGAATGAAGAACCAGGAGGGGAGCACATTCTTTGGACCCAGGGTCTCTGTGCTGAGTAATCCCTAGACCCACCCAAGGGGAGATTGATAACAAGGACTTTTCCCCAGAGTCAACAAAGAGAGAAAGTCTTCCCCTGGAGCTGACATCTTGAATTCAGACTTCTAGCCTCCTAAACTGTAAGAAAATAAACTTCTGTTTGTTAAAGCCAACCACTTGTGCTATTTCCATTACAGCAACACTAGATAAGACAGACAGAATTCGGTACGAGAGAGTGGGATGCTGCTGTAACAGATACCTGCAATGTGGAAGTGGACTTGAAATTGCAAATGGCTCGAAGCTGGAAGACAAAGTGCCTAATAATAAAAGTCTAGTTTGCCTTCAAGAGGCTGTTGGTGGAATTATGGACATCAAAAACAATTCTGGGGAGGACTTAGAAGGAAGTGAGGAGGGCTGTTATACACCTGAGATGGCGCAAATGGCTAGAAGCAGCAGCAGAGATACAGCAGCAGCAGAATCAGGAGACTGGTGTGAGATAGTGCAGGAGCCAAATCATGGAACAAGAGAGCTGAGTGCCTTTGTGCAGGAAGCTTCCTGGCAGAGTGGGGTGCCTCTGGGCACTTATCAGTGGAGCTAGGCTTGCTGACCCACAGAGCAAGAGAGCTGAGTGTCTACTGGCTGTAGTTATTAGTGGAGTGGGGTGCATCCAGGCACTTACTGGTAGAGCTAAGAAGCTTTGTAACACCTGCCTGAGCGGGGCAGATGTCGGGCCAGCCCATGAGGCCCAAAGGTCTGAGACCCCAGAGGCTGAGATGCCAAGGATCCAGGAAGCAAGAGCTGAAGAGACAAGGAACACAGGAAGGAAAACTGCCTGAGTCTCAAAGGATAGGATCATCACCCCTGGGGCCTCAAGGGTGGAACCATGGCCCGTGGGGTTTCAAAGGATAGGGCGATGGCCTTCTAGGTTTCAAAGAATTAAATCTTCACCAACTCAGCTCTCAAGTATGGGGCTGCCTTTCATGAATGCCAGTGAGATGGGGCCGGATCCACTGCCCAAAGCTGAAGGGGCGGGGATGCCAAGGGGCAGAAAAATGGGGCCTGCTGGGGCTGAGGGGGTAGGGTTGCCACTCAGACTGACTAGGAGAATGAGGCTGCTCAAATCTGAGGGAGCAGAGTTGCTGTCCCAGTGGGCCTGGAAGGCAGAGGGCTCAGGGCCAAGGGCCTCCACCCAGAATCCAGAGAGTGTGAGGGCAGGGTCATTGCCTAAATGATCTCAGAGAATAGAGGATTATTTTCAATACTTGAGAGCTAATGTAATGTGTTCTACTGACTTGCTTGGTGCCTGTTATCCCTCCTTTCCCTCATTCCCTCATATGTAATTGAAATGTCTAGACTGTGCCTGTTCCACCATCGTACTTTGGAAGCGTATAACTTGTATTCTAGATTTCACAGATGAAGAGGAATTTTTGGATTTTGGACTTGGAGTTGATTTAAGACTTTTGTTATATGATATGGTGAATGTGATTTACATGTGGCAAGGACATGAATTTTGTGGTGCCAAAGCGTAGAATGTTATGAAATGAATTGTGTCCCCCCAAAATGTGTGTCAACTTGGCAAGACCATGATTCCCAGTATTGTGTGATTGTCCACCATTTTGTCATCTGATGGGACTTTCCTATGCATTATAAATCCTACCTCTATGGTGTTAATGGGGCAGAATTAGAAGGAGTTATGTTAATGAGGCAGGACTCAATCTATAAGATTAGGTTGTATCTTGAGTCAATCTCTTTTGAGATATAAAAGAGAGAGGCAAATAGAAACAGAGGGGTCTCCTGCCACCAAGAATGAAGAACCAGGATGGGAGCATGTCCTTTGGACCTGGGGTCCCTGTGCTGAGAACTCCTAGGCCCACCGAAGGGAAGATTAATGACGAGGGCCTTTCCCCAGAGCCAACAGAGAAAGACTTCCTTTGGAGCTGACGCCCGAATTCAGACTTCTAGCCTCCTAAACTGTGAGAGAATAAATTTCTATTTGTTAAAGCCATCCACTTGCAGTATTTCTGTTACAGCAGCATTAGATAAAAGTAAGACAGCATCCAAGTGTGTTAACCATTTGCCCCACCCAGGGACTCCATAACCAAAATCAAACCAAACCCATTGCTGTCAAGTCGATTTCAATTCATGGTGACCCTATGTGTTACAGAGCAGAACTGCATCTTGGCTGTAATCTTTATGGAAGCAGATCACTGGGCCTTTCTTCTGTGGTGCTGCCAGAGGGTTCGAACTGCCAACATTTAGGTTAGTAACCAAGAGCAAACCATATGTGCCACCCAGGGACTAGGGACTACGTGGTAGGTATTCAATGAAGCCTTCTAAACTGAATGGGGGTAAAGGTTGGACGGGGATTATTAGTTGTAGATTATAATGCTCCTTTTGGCCAAGGAGCTTAAACTCTACATCAGCACTGACCCAGATTCTACTTCTGTGAAGAAGATGACTGGTATTTTCTTGCTCCAGCTTTACAGAGTCCTATGGAATTTTCTGTCTTCAACATCTTGAACAACTGGTTCCCTTGTTTCTTCCTTGTCCTGCTCCTCCCTAGATCCCCTCCATCTGCTCCTTTTTGTCCCCCTGCTTTTAGCATCACACCTTGTTCCTCACAGCTCCCTTTGAATCGACTGGCTTCTTGCATCCCATGAGAACATATATATTTTTCTTCTTTCCTGGGCTGAGGAAGACACTATGCTTTTTGTGGTTTTCTATGTTAAAACTTACCCTTATGATGTTCTATAAATATAAGCAATAATCATAAAAACAGTTGGAAACACTTAATTGAAAGATGCAAATGAGATTAATAATATTGTCCCAGTCACCAGCAATTAAAAATTTTTTTTATTTAAGTGCATTCTATTTTAAGCAAATGGAAAGATTAATTATGGCTGTGTTGCCACAATAGCCTCTCCGTGAAGTCTCAGGGCAGATTTTTTTCTCTGAGTAGGAAAAGTAGGTCATTCAAAATCTAGTACAATGATCTTGCAAGAGGCCAGGAATGGAAATTTAAGAAACATTTTAATCTAAGTATCTTTTATTCCTGGATTAAAAAAATGATTTCAAAAAAACAAGGCAGAGGGGTTAGTGAGTCATTCCTTAATTCTTTGGTTCAGCATGTCTTTGTTGGGCGTACTTGTGTCAAGTATTGGATAAGGCATGTATGCATTGCCTTGGTCCTTGACCTTCAGAAAGTCATACCATGGTCTGGAAGGTAGACCAGAAAGTCTTACTGTGGTTGAGGAGGCAGACCAGAAACTCACACTGGTTGAGAAGGTAGACCAGAAAGAGGACAAAGATAATGACTATTGTGTTAAAACATATATATGAAAAAAATGGTGGGGGCAAGGAGAATGGAAACACTGGTCTGAGGAAGAACAGAAAGCCCTGTCCTCCGTGACTCTTGGATGGGCTCTGGCTAAGAGGTGGGAGGGTCAGAGTGGATGCCAGGCAGTCGGAATGATGTGTGTAATGGAATGGATGCACGTGGTAGAGTCTGGGTGCAGAGAAAGAGGCACAAGAACATAGATTCACAACGAGCAAAGAAGACAAAGGAGGTGCCAGGGAAGATCCCCAAGTTTCTGGGTATTTTCCTGTCAGTTTCCTGCCTATCCCCGAGTGGATATTGTAATTTCATGTTTACACACGGGGATTGCAGAGCACAGCAAAATGTCTTTCCCAGAGTCTGTGTTTACGGTAAGAGTGTTCTGAGCAGAACAAATAGAAGTCGGCTTTGCCGCCCCTAAAATAGTGTCTTTGTTTCAATGCCTGGTTAAATATGGCAGCCTATCATTTGGGCTGCCAATGCTCCCGGAAGTGCCCCACAAATATGCTTCGCTTTCAAGCATTCAACAGAGAAAGAAATCAAGACACTTCTTGTAGATTAGCTAGCATGCCACAGATGGTTTTGGTAAACAGCATACCTTCAACTCTGTGAAACAGCAAATTCCTGAAGGAGTACACTCATGGCCAACCCTCAGCTGCCCACACCAGTGAGAGGAATAAACACACACCTGACATCATAGTCAATGAATCGATTTCCACTAAATGTAGGTGATATTGTTAATCAGTGTACTACTGTTTCTCAGAACTTCTGGGAATATTGGAAAGACATAACCCTTACTACAAAGTTATTTTAAGAAGTACGATTAACTGAAAATACGACATCTTACAATCTAGACAGTAGGTCTGGGGATGTTCTTTGGGAACTGAGACTTTTTGGTGGCTCACTGTGCACTCTGTTCATCTTCCTGCTGTGGTTTGTGTTCTGTTTTCTCTGTAGGGTGGTATGTGGGCCCCTGGGGAGCATTTATTCCTGGGCTCAGATGCTCATCTTTTCTGAGTTTTAGAAGCTTCTGGAGAATTCTCTCAGCTCTGTCATTGATAGAGCTAACATTCATCTCCGCTCGTGTTCTCTCTGCTTCCCGTTTTCCAGGAAGCTGTATGTTGAGGGTTACCCTTTTAACCTGCTTTCTAACAGAGACCTGAGCTTAGGTTACTGCCCACTGCAGTCACCCTCTTGTTTCTCTTTTTCTTTTTGCTACTTTTTTCAAGTTGCTTGGAGAGTAGTGCGTCATGTGTGGTCCATCAGGCCTTTGATCTTTCCAGCGAGCCCCTGAAGGCCTGTGCCTGATTTAGCACCAGCTCCACCTGCGCTCAGTAATGCAGTGCTGCACTAATTTCCTGGAGATTGTGTGTCCCGCCACACCCTGAGAGACGGACCATGCTGTGAGGAGGGGGAGCCTGGTGCTGGGCCACACCACCCACCTCCCACCTAGCCCTGCTCCTTGGAGCTGCGGGACTTTGAGCAAGTGACTTCACCTTAATGTACTTCAGGGTCCCCATGTGAGAACCAGGGGAGATGAGGGGACCTTCTTCAGGGGCTTCTGAGATCACGAGTGAGCTAACCACATCCAGCACTACAAGAGTGCTGGCCTACAGTGGTGGTTAGGTCTTAGCATCCAGACACCCCAAAAGGCAAGGCAAGCAAAGCATTGCCTGTAATCAGGTTCTTCATTCACTAATTAATTCAGTCAAAAACCATTTGCTGCTGTTGTATGCCAGATTCCAAGATTGGTGCTGGAGTCCCCACAATGAAGAGGCTTCCCTTTTCTCTAGGTACTGCCAAGGAAGAGGTGATGCAATACTGGCATTTAAAGATGGAGAGGTCAGGGCAGTCTGTGTATGTGATTGCAAAGTCTCAGTCTCAGAGCTACTTTTCCTGTTTTGATCCCTTAAACCCAAGTGACTCTTGGCTTTGTCACCAAACCTGGGTGCCACGGTTCAGGTTTGCTTTACCCTTGAATGGCCCAGAGAATGCCATAGGCTTTCATGAAGCCATGCATTGTTACTGTATTTAAATGTTAATCTATTCTCTGGAAGGACACCACACTTTGCAACCAGCACTTAGCTAGGTCTTTGCAGGTGGCCAGCCTGTTGCAGTTGCCCTTCAGCCCAGTCATTAGATTAATAAGTCTGTTTAGTTACCCTTCAGTCCACGGCCCTCCTGGTATCCTGGTATCCTGGATCTAAACAACCGCCACTTCCCAGGAACTCAAAATCGGAAAAACTGTCGAGTGCATTTGTTAAATTGAATGTCCCACCCAAAACAGTTTCCATCAATTTCCCATAAAATAAACCCCACAGGTCATAGAGTATCAACAGACTGCTTGGAAATGTTTCGAACCTCTAAGACATGCTGCTGTTTGGTGCTCAATAGGGGTCCTCATCCCACTTGTGAACAGCCCCGCTCCCAACCCTGTGACTGTGAAGGATGTCTTCTTGTGGTGGTGGTGGGGTCTTCAAATCATCTCCAGATTATTTATACACTATGTAAACACACTTCTATAAAAATGAACAGGAAAGCTGGAATTTAAATATTAATCAAACAGGCCTTTTACTCTAATGACTAAGAGGGAGAGATAGAAATGGAGGGACAGAGAGAGATGGGCAGGAAGAAACAGAGAGAGAGACAGAGAAAGAAATGGGGAGAAAGAGATAGAGATAGAGAAGCAGAAAGAGAGGGAGAGAGGGAGAAATGGAGAGAGAGACACACAGAGAGAAAAACAGAGAAAGAAGAGACAGAGAGAGAGACAGACACAGAAAGAGATAGAGGAAGAGAGAGACAGGGAGAGGAAGCCAGAGGGAAGAGACAAAGCAAGACAAAGAGATAGAGAGACAGAGGGAGAGAGGCAGAGACAAAGAGAGACAGAGGCAGGCAGTGACAGGGAGAGGAAGACAGAGGGAACAGACTATCTTAGTCATCTAGTGCTGCTATAATAGAAATACCACAAGTGGATGGCTTTAACAAAGAGAAATTTATTCTCTCACTGTCTAGTAGGTTACAAGTCCAAATTCAGGGTGTCGGCTCCAAGGGAAGGCTTTCTGTCTGACAGCTCTAAAGGGAGGTCCTTGTCCTCAATCTTCCCCTGGTCAAGGAGCTTCTCAGGTGCAGGGACCCCGGCTCTAAAGGACACGGTCTGCTCCTGGTGCTGCTTCATGGTGGTATGAAGTCCCCAACTCTCTGTTTGCTTCCCTTCCCTTTTATCTCTTGAGAGAGAAAAGGTGGTGCAGGCCACACCCCAGGGAAACTCCCTTTATCTTGGATCAGGAAGGTGACTTGAGTAAGGGCGGTATTACAATCCTACCCTAATCCTCTCAACATAAAATTACAATCACAAAATGGAGGATAACCATACAATACTGGCAATCATGGCCTAACCAAGTTGATACACACATTTTTGGGGTGTCATAATTCAATCCATGACAGAGACAAAGCAAGACAGAGAAATACAGAGACAGGGACAGAGGGTGAGGGAGAGGGAGAGAAACAGAGAGACAAAAAGAAACAGAAATAGAGAGGCAGAGAGATAGAGGAGAGAGAGACATAGAGAGATAGAGACAGAGAGACAGAGACAGAGGGATAGAAAAGGAGAGAGACAGACACACAGAGAGAAGGAGGGAGACAGGCAGAAGCAAAGACTAAGTAAACATGCTAAATGAGATGACCTGTGTGAGCCCCACCTTTGGGGTGATAGGCTGGAGTAGCTGTTGGGACTCCTCCTTCTGGGTGGGGCCTGCAGTGGAGTGGGGCCCCCCAAGCCTTGGACTCAGGTCTCCTTGCTCTGGCAGGTGGAGGACCTGGGTCTCGTCTCCTCACCTGGTGAAAGGAGGAAGGTAATGCCACATTTCCGCAGTGCGATGTCACGGTTCGAGAAGCCATCACATGCAGAACTGGCTTCCCTGTTAGCTCTGACAACTAGTGGCCTGACTCAGACTCTGAGTGTTTGTGGTGGCTTTGCCCTAGTTCATCCCCCAACCCCTAGACATATTTGCTAGTCACAATGCAGCTATATACTGTTACCTGTTGCCTCTAGTTGAGTCCGACTCATAGAGTAGAACCATTCCATAGGGTTTCCAAGGCCTGGCTGGTGGATGTGAACTGCTGACCTCTTGGCTAGCAGTCGAGCATAATTAACCATCTTCTGATTGTGTCGCAAGCTTTTTGGCACAACCAAGGAGCTGGATCCCATCGAAGAGCACTGACTTTGAAAGGAATGAAAGTGGAGGGTGAGGGACCTATGAACCCAGACAGGCCAGGGAAGAGTGCCTCCTTCCTAGGCCTTTATGAAGCTGCTTTTTCTTTTTTAATAGATTTTATTGTTTAGAGCAATTTTACGTTTACAGAAAAATTGCACAGAAAGTAGAGTCCTATACAATCCCTCTCTCCTGCAGTTTCTCCTGCTATTAACTTCTCGCATTAGCGTGGTGCATTTGTTACAGTTGATGAACCAGTGCAGGTATAACATTTTAACTGAAGCCCACAGTTCACGCTGGGGCTCACTCCCTGTGTTTTAAGATCCTGTGAGTTTGACAAAAGCCTAACATTAGGTATCCACCGTGACAGTGTCACACAGAATAGCATCACACAGAACAGCATTACACAGAACAGCATCACACAAGACAGTCACAGAACAGCATCTCACAGAACAGTGTCACACAGAACAGCATCACACAGAACAGAGTCACAGAACAGTATCACACAGAGCAGCGTCTCACAGAACAGAGTCACAGAGAAGAGCATCATGCAGAACAGTGTCACAGAGCAGCATCACACAGAACAGCATCTCACAGAACAGCGTCACACAGAACAGCATCTCACAGAACAGCATTACACAGAACAGCGTCACACAGAGCAGTGTCTCACAGAACAGTGTCTCACAGAACAGCGTCACAAAGAACAGCATCTCACAGAACAGCGTCACAAAGAACAGCATCTCACAGAACAGCATCACACAGAACAGCATCTCACAGAACAGCGTCACAAAGAACAGCATCTCACAGAACAGTGTCACACAGAACAGCATCTCACAGAACAGCATCACACAGAACAGTGTCACACAGAACAGCATCACAGAACAGTGTCACACAGAACAGCATCCCACAGAACAACGTCACACAGAACAGCATCACAGAGCAGCATCACACAGAGCAGCGTCTCACAGAACAGCATCAAACAGAACAGCATCACACAGAACAGCGTCACACAGAACAGCGTCATACAGAAACAGCATCTCACAGAACAGCATCACACAGAACAGAGTCTCATAGAACAGTATCACATAGAACAGTCACACAGAACAGCATCATACAGAACAGAGTTTCACAGAACACCGTCACACAGAACAGTGTCCCATAGAATAGTGTCACACAGAACAGCATCACACAGAACAGAGTCTCATAGAACAGCAACACATAGAATAGTCACACAGAATAGCGTCATACAGAACAGAGTTTCACAGAACACCATCACACAGAGTAGCGTCTCACAGAAAAGTCACAGAGAAGAGCATCACACAGAACAGTGTCACAGAGCAGCGTCACACAGAGCAGCATCTCACAGAACAGCGTCACACAGAACAGCATCACACAGAACACCGCCACACAGAACAGTGTCACACAGAGCAGTGTCTCACAGAACAGCGTCACAAAGAACAGCATCTCACAGAACAGCATCACACAGAACAGCATCTCACAGAACAGCATCTCATGGAACAGAGTCACAAAGAACAGCATCTCACAGAACAGTGTCACACAGAACAGCATCTCACAGAACAGCGTCTCACAGAACAGCGTCACACAGAACAGCTTCACACAGAACGGCATCCCACAGAACTGGCGTCCCACAGAACAGTGTCACACAGAACAGCGTCACACAGAACAGTGTCACACAGAACGGAGTCCCACAGAACAGAGTCAAAAAGAATAGCATCACACAGAATAGTGTCATACAGAACAGAGTCACACAGAACAGAGTCTCACAGGACAGCATCACACAGAACAGTCTCATAGAACAGTATCACATAGAACAGTCACACAGAACAGCGTCATACAGAACAGAGTTTCACAGAACACCGTCACACAGAACAGTGTCCCATAGAATAGTGTCACACAGAACAGCATCTCACAGAACGGGGTCACACAGAACGGTGTCACACAGAACAGCGTCACAAAGAACAGCATCTCACAGAACAGTGTCACACAGAACAGCATCTCACAGAACAGCATCACACAGAATAGCGTCACACAGAACAGCGTCGCACAGAACAGCGTCGCACAGAACAGCATCGCACAGAACAGCGTCGCACAGAACAGCGTCGCACAGAACAGCGTCGCACAGAATAGCATCACACAGAACAGTGTCACACAGAGCAAAATCACACAGAACAGTGTCACACAGAGCAAAATCACATTGAATAGTGTCACACAGAACAGTTTAACAGGTCAATGTCACATGGAACAAAATCACACTAAACAGCATCACACAGGATGGCATCAAACAGAACAGTGTGACACAGAATAGTGTCAGAGAAATGCATCACAGAACAATGTCACACAGAACAGTGTCTCGCAGAACAGCGTCACAGCCCAAACAGGATGGGGCTACTTTGATGCTCCATTGTTCCAGTCACTGTGTCAAGCACGGTGTTCCCTCTGAGCCAGAATGGCCCTGGTCACCCACACAGGCAGTGCTGCAGGAGGATACCTGGAGCTGTTGGTAGGGGCCTAAACCCAAAAAACCAAACCCCTTGCTGTGGAGTTGATTCTGACTCATAGCAACCCTGTAGGACAGAGGAGAACTGCCCCATAGAGTTTCCAAGGAGCAGCTGGTGGATTTTAACTGCTGACCTTTTGAATATCAGCACATCTCTTAACCACTGCCTTACCAAGGCTCCGCAGGGGCCCAGCTAAGGAAATAGGGCCTACAGCAATTAGTGTTAGGTTGCTGAGTGATCTCTCACGGCTGGGGGATGGAAATTGTGAAGGCCAACAGAAAGTGCTCATTGGCGCCCCACCTCAAACACACGCCCTACCTGTACGGGTGGGGTGGGGTGGGGGGCCCCTTAGGCCTCCGGCTGTGGGACACCTCCTCCAACCCCACAGTCCCTGGAGAAGTTACCGCAGCCCCGTGGCGATCCTGCAGGCTTCATCTTCTGTACAGTTGGATCTGCTGTTAACTGCGTGCTAGTTCGGCCATCCAGGAATTTGGGCCTCAAGACCCCTCTCTGGGCCAAACTCTCGGGCTCTGTGGCCCCACACACCTGGCGAACAGCCAGCGTGGATGTGACCATGGGCGTGACCTGGATGTGGCCGCGGGTGAGTGAGCTTGGGCGTGACGGTGAGTGTGACCGAGTGTGGCCATGGGCGTGGCCCCAGGTGCAAGCAGGGCGCACTGCACAGCTGCCCCTACACAGCCTCACCTCACCCAGCCAGGCCTCTCCTTTGCAAACAGGACAGTCACACCGCCGGGGGTTTTAGGCTGCAGCACCCCCCTCCCCGCCCACGGCGCTCTAACCTTACTTTTGGAAACGCCCCAGGCTGGCTCACCTGTGTATTCCTCTACCTTTGAGCCTACCCCATCTCACAGTGACCGCGGTCTCCTTCGTAGGTGGACCTCGGCTCAGGCCCTTTCCCGCCCTGGGCCGGGGGGCGCGCCGACCCTGCCGGCGTGTGGACGCGGCCTGGGACCGCCCGAGGGTCAGGGGTCGCGGAGGCGGCGGGCGGCGGCAGATCGGGCGGCCCCGCGGCATCCTTTAGACAAACAAGCAGATGGCAGGTGTCAGCGGGGACAAAGGGCCATCTGTGCGGCGAGGCCGTCCCTGCGCCTCTCACGGCGCCTTCATTAACCCGGATCTGCGCGAGGCCTGGCGGCTTTGAAGGGGTGGCTGCGGGCGGCCTTGAGGGGGTGGTGCGCGTCTGGGGGGAACCTGGGGGAGTCTAGTGGGGCGTCTATGGTGCGGTGGCGGCCGGAGGGCTCTCCTAGCGGGGCTCCCCTCCGTCCCCAGGCGCAGGTAGGGCCACTGGGGTCGGCAGTGCGGCTGTGGCTCTGATGGAATTCACTGCCCAGGGGCTCCTTCCTTCTTCTGCCCTTCCTTTTCTTCTTCCTCCTTCACTCTTCCTCTCTTCTTCCCTTATTTCTTTCTTTCCCTCTCCTTCCTCCCTCCCTCCTTTCCTTCTTTCTATTTTCTCTCCCTTTCTCTCTCTCTCCTCCCTCCCTCTCTCCCATCTTCTCCCTTCCTTCCCTTCTGTCTTGAGTTTCCATCCTCACTTTTCCTGTATGTTCCTGTGTGCCCCTGGAAGCAGCTCCAAGCAAAGGGAAGCAGTGGTCCATGTCCACTCCCCACCCAACCCTTGACTGTGTGGGGCTGTTTCCAGGGCTCAGGCCTCAGTCAGGTCTACATGCCCCTCAAGGACCATGGAGCCAGTGTCCCTGGCAGCCAGGCAGCAGTTGAAGAGAAAGCAGAAACAGCCTGCAGTTGTGCTGGAGGCCCTCTGGGCCAGCCGCTGGAAACAGGCCCTGCCTTCTGGGAGAGGCTGTGGACTCAGAAGGACAAGAACAGGCCACCCCTCCAGGCCCTCCGTGGCCAAAGAGCCTGTCACCACAGGGTGCTAAAGAGCAGAGGCACTTCCTTCTTCCTTGGCCCAGGTGGCACTGGTATTGCTTCTGGGAGCATGAATCCCAGCTTTGCCAGCTGGTCCCCATTTCCCCGGGTCAGCTCCCTCTATTCCGTCTAGGGTGCAGCATCATCTGTGTCCTGGGAGCTGACTGGGAACTCCTAGCTCCACCTTCCAGTGCTTGTCCCCCTCCTCACCTGCTAGCCAGGTCCCTATCCCCACCAACAGGCTGCCTGGCTCCCTCAGCCATCGCTGACCTTCAGCCCTCCCATTCCCCATTGCCGTTGAGTCAATTCTGACTCATAGTGACCCACATGTGACGATATTTTTATAAAATACAACAAAAATGAGTCACTAATGAAATAAAATGAAAATACAAAGACATACACTACATAAGCCCAAGTTTTTATTGCTGCATTCAACAGACATAAATTATGTTTCAAATAATAAAATCAGAACAAAAGTAAAATAGGAAAGGAATTACATAAACTCTAAGTGTTGTTCATTGAAAATGTGCACACGTAGGTTATTAGGTTATTATTATAGAGAGTTGTTTTCATACTTGTAACTTTTTGTCTTTCCACTGTCCTAATGGAACAAAATATTATGAGTGAAATGGCAGTTTCTTGTGTTAAAGGGCCGCGTTAATCTTCTGATGTGATGGATGTGTCCAGGGTGGGAGGGTGGGGGAGGGTGGCCAGCATGGGCAGGGGGTGATGTGTATCTACACTATTGATGTATGTCTTCACTATTGAGGCACCTCTACACTAGTGACATATGTCGTCTACACGATAGAGCCCTGGTGGCGCAGTGGTTAAGAGCTCAGCAGCTAACCAAAAGGCCGGCAGTTCAAATTCACCAGCCACCCCTTGGAAACCTTATAGGGCAGTTCTACCCTGTCCTGTAGGGTCACTGTGAGTCGGAATCAACTCGACGGCAGTGAGTATCTATAATCATTGTCATGCCAGAGGAACCAGTCTCAGAAAGTCTGTTGATGGGAAGGTGTCATGGATTGAATTGTGTCCCCCCAAAATATGTGTCAACTTCGTTAGGCCATGATTCCCTGTATCGTGTGATTGTCCACCATTTTGTCATTTGATGTGATTTCCCTGTATGTTGTAAATCCTATTACTATGATGTAATGAGATGGATTAGTGGCAGTTATATTGATGAGATCTACAAGATTGGATAGTATCTTAAGTCAGTCTATTTTGGAATATAAAAGAGAGGTGAGCAGAGAGACATGGGGACCTCATACCACCAAGAAAGAAGCACTGGGAGCAGAGTGTGTCCTTTAGACCTGGGGTTCCTGCGCAAAGAAGCTCCTAGCCCAGGGGAAGATTGAGAAGAAGGACCTTCCTCCAGAGTCCACAGAGAGAGAAGCCTTCCCCTGGAGCTGGCACCCTAAATTTGGATTTGTAGCCTGCTAGACTGTGAGAGAATAAATTTCTCTTTGTTAAAGCCATCCACTTGCGGTACTTCTGTTACAGCAGCACTAGATGACTAAGACAGAAGAGAAGGGGAGATTTTAAAAAGAATTTCATCAAGTTCAGGATATTCACGTTTAGGTAACACGTTTACCTAAAGTGAAGCAAACGATGCTGTATTTGTTTTTTTTTCTCTTTTTCAATCTCTCATACAAAAATTTATACACACCTTGCTATGTACTCCTAGTTGCTCTCCCCCAATGAGACAGCACACTCCCTCTGTCCACCCTGTATTCCCTGTGTCCATTCAGCCAGCTTCTATCCCCCTCTGCCCTCTCATCTCCCCTCCAGACAGGAGCTGCCCACATAGTTTCATGTGTCTACTTGAGCCAAGAAGCTCACTCCTCACTAGTGTCATTTTCTATCCCATAGTCCAGTCCAATCCCTGCCCGAAGAGTTGACTTTGGGAATGGTTCCAGTCTTGGGCTAACAGAAGGCCTGGGGACCATGACCTGTGAGGTCCTTCTAGTCTTGGTCAGACCATTAAGCCTGGCCTTTTTGCGAGAATTTGAGGTTTGCATCCCACTGCTCTCCTGCTCCATCAGGGATTCTCTGTTGTATTCCGTCAGGGCAGTCATTGGTTGTAGCTGGGTACCATCTAGTTCTTCTGGACCCAGGATGATGTAGTCTCTGATCTATGTGGCCCTTTCTGTCTCTTGGGGTTATAATTACTTTGTGTCTTTGGTGTTCTTCATTCTCCTTTGCTCCAGGTGGGTTGAGACCAGTTGATGCATCTTAGATTGCCACTTGCTACTGTTTCAGAAATCAAAAGACGCATTGCATTGGGCAAATCTGCTGCAAAGGACCTCTTCAAAGTGTTGAAGAGCAAAGATGTCACCCTGAAGACTAAGGTGCGCCTGACCCAAGCCATGGTATTTTCAATCATATGCATGCGAAAGCTGGACAATGAATAAGGAAGACCGAAGAAGAGTTGACGCCTTTGAATTATGGTGTTGGTAAAGAGTATTGAATATACCATGGACTGACAAAAGAAAGAACAAATCTGTCTTGGAAGAAGTGCGGCCAGAATGCTCCTTAGAGGCAAGGATGGCGAGACTGTGTCTTGCATATTTTGGACATGTTGTCAGGAGGGATCAGTCCCTGGAGAAGGACATCATGCTTGGCAGAGTACAGGGTCAGCAGAAAAGAGGAAGACCCTCAACGAGGTGTATTGACAAAGTGGCTGCAACAATGAGTTCAGGCATAACAACGATTGTAAGGATGGCACAGGACAGGGCAGTGTTTCGTTCTGTTGTGCATAGGGTTGCTATGAGTCGGAACTGACTCGATGGCACCTGACAACAACAACTGTTTCAGACCCCAGACGCCACTCATCAAAGTGGGATGCAGAATGTTTTCTTAATAGATTTTATTATGCCAGTTGACCTAGTTGTCCCCTGAAACCAAACCCCTGCCCCTCCTACTCTGGCCTTCAAAGCGTTTGATTTATTCAGGAAACTTCTTTGCTTTTTGTTTAGTCCAGTTGTGCTGACTTCCATATTGTGTGTTGCCTTTCCCTTCTCCTACAATAGTTCTTGTCCACTATCTAATTAGTGAATAACCCTCTTCCTCCCTCCCCCCCACCCTCGTAACCACCAAAGAATATTTTTGATTTGCATTTCTCTAATGGCTAATGATTGTGAGCATTTCCTCATGTATCTGTTAGCTACCTGAATGTCTTCTTTGGTGGAGTGCCTCTTCATATCCTTTGCCCATTTTTAATTGGGATTATTTGTCTTTTTGTTCTTGAGTATTTGCAGTATCACATAGATTTTAGAGATCAGATGCTGATCTAAAATGTCATAGCTAAAATCTTTTTCCCAGTCTGTAGGTAATCTTTTTACTCTTTTGGTGAAGTCTTTGGTTGAGCATAGTGTTTGACTTTTAGGAGCTCGTAGTTATCTAGTTTCTTTTCTGGTGTTTGTGCATTGTTGGTAATGTTTTGTATGCTGTTTATGCCATGTATTCGGGCTCCTAACATTGTCCTTATTTTTTCTTCCATGATCTTTATCATTTTAGATTTTATACTTAGGTCTTTGACCCATTTTGTGTTCTTTTTTGTGCATGGTATGAGGTATGGGTTTTGTTTCATTTTTTTGCAGATGGATATCCAGTTATACCAGCACCATTTGTTAAACAGACTGTCTTTTCCCCATTTAACTGACTTTGGGTCTTTGTCAAATATCAGCTGCTTATATGTGGATGGATTTATGTCTGGATTTTCAGTTCTGCTCCATTGGTCCATGTGTCTGTTGTTGTACCAGTACCAGACTGTTTTGACTACTGTGGTGGTATAATAGGTTCTAAAATCAGGTAAAGTAAGGCCTCCCACTTTGTTCTTCTTTTTCAGTAATGCTTTACTTATCCGGGGCCTCTTTCCCTTCCATATGAAGTTGGTGATTTGTTTCTCTATCTCATTAAAAAATATCATTGGAATTTGGATTGGAATTGCATTGTATCTATGGATTGTTTCTGGTAAAACAGATGTTTTTACAATGTTAAGTCTTCCTATCCATGAGCAAGGTATGTTTTTCCACTTGTGTAGGTCTCTTGCACTAGTGCCTTGTAGTTTTCTTTGTAAAGGTCTTTTACGTCTCTGGTAAGATTTATTCCTAAGTATTTCATCTTCTTGTATTTCATCTACTGTAAACGGTATTGATTTGGAAATTTCCCCTTCAACGTTCTCTTTGTTAGTGTAGAGGAATCCAACTGATTTTAGTACGTTTATCTTGTATCTGGGTATTATCTTGTATCCTGACACTCTGTTGAACTCTTCTATTAATTTCAGTAGTTTTCTTGAGGGTTCTTTATGGTTTTCTGTGTAGAGAATCATGTCATCTGCAAATAGAGATAATTTTACTTCTTCCTTACCAATCTGGATGCCCTTTATTTCTTTATCTAGCCTAATTGCTGTGGCTAGGAGGTTCAGCACGATGTTGAATAAGAGTGATGATAAAGGGCATCTTTGGTTCCCATTCTCAAGAGGAATTCTTTCAGATTGTCTCCATTTAGGGTGATGTTGGCTGTTGGCTTTGTATAAATGCCCTTTGTTATGTTGAGGAATTTTCCTTCTATTCCTATTTTGCTGAGAGTTTTTATTATGAATGGGTGTTGGAATTTGTTTAATGCCTTTTCTGCATCAATTGATAAGATTATGTGGTTCTTGTCTTCTGTTTTATTTATGTGATGGATTACAGTAATTGTTTTTCTAATGTCAAACCATCCCTGCATAACTGGTATGAATCCCACTTGGTCATGGTGAATTATTTTTTTGATATGTTGTTGAATTCTGTTGGCTAGAATTTTGTTGGGGACTTTTCCATCTAAGTTCATGAGGGATATAGGTCTGTAATTTTTTTTTTTTTTTGTGGTATCTTTACCTGGTTTTGGTATCAGGGATATGCTGGCTTCATAGAAAGAATTTGGGAGTATTCCATCCTTTTGTACGCTCTGAAATACCTTTAGCAATAGTGGTGTTGAGTCTTCTCTGAAAGTTTGGTAGAACTCTCCAGTGAGTCATCAGGGCCAGGGGTTTTTTTTTTTTTTGCTGGGAGTTTTTTAGTTACCTTTCTAATCTCTTCTTTTGTTATGGGTTTACTTAGTTGTTATACCTCAGTTTGTGTTAGTTTAGCTAGGTAGTGTGTTTCTAGAAATTCATCCATTTCTTCTAGATTTTCAAATTTGTTAGAGTACAATTTTTCATAGTAATCTGTTATGATTCTTTTAATTTCGTTTGGGTCTGTTGTGATATTGCCCATCTGATTTCTTCTTCAGGTAATTTGCTTCCTCTCCTGTTTTTCTTTTTTCAGTTTGGCCAATGGCTTATCAATTTTGTTAATTTTTTCAAAGAGCCAGCTTTTGGTCTTGTTAACTCTTTCAATTGTTTTTCTGTTCTCTATTTCATTTAATTCTTTGCTCTAATTTTTATTATTTGCTTTCTTCTGGTGTCTGAGGGTTTCTTTTGTTGCTCTCTTTCTATTTGTTCAAGTTGTAGGGATAATTCTTTGATTTTGGCCCTTTCTTCTTTTTGGATGTGTGCATTTATTGATATAAATTGACCTCTGAGCACAGCTTTCACTGTGTCCCAAAGGTTCTGATAGGAAGTGTTTTCATTCTCATTAGGTTCTATGAATTTTTTAATTCCATTCTTCATATTTTCTATAACCCAGTCATTTTTGTTCAGTTTTCAAGTGTTTGATTTCTTTTCCCTGCTTTTTCTGTTATTGATTTCTACTTTTATGGCTTTATGGTCAGAGAAAAGGCTTTGTAATATTTTGATGTTTTAGATCCTGTTAAGGCTCGCTTTATGACCTAAGAAATATGTGGTCTATTCTAGAGACTGTTCCATGTGCATTGGAAAAGAAAATATACTTGACTGCTCTCGGATGGAGTGTTCTGTATAAGTCTATGAGGTGAAGTTGGTTGATTTTGGCATTTAGTTCTTCTGTGTCTTTATTGAGCTTCTTTCTGGATGTTCTGTCCTTCATTGAAAGTGGTGTGTTGAAGTCTCCTACTGTAATTGTGGAGCTGTCTATCTCACTTTTCAATGCTGTTCGAGTTTGTTTTATGTATCTTGCAGCCCTGTCATTGGGTGCATAAATATTTAATATGGTTGTATCCTCCTGGTATATTGTACTTTTGATCACAATACAGTGTCCTACTGTATCTTTTGTGATGGATTTAACTTTGAAATCTATTTTGTCAGAAATTAATATTGACACTCCTGCTCTGTTTTGATTGTTTTTGCTTGATATATATATTTTTCCATCCTTTGAGTTTTAGTTTTTTTGTGTCTTTAAGTGTAAGGTATGTCTCCTGTAGGCAGACTATAGATGGATCGTGTTTTTTAATCCATTCTGGCACTCTCTGTCTCTTTATTGGTGCATTTAGTCCATTTATATTCAGTGTAATTATGGATAGGTATGAGTTCAGTGCTGTCATTTTGATGTCTTTTTTGTGTTGTTGATAGTTTGTTTTCCACTTAATTTTTTGTGCTGAGTAGTTTGTGTTTATATATTGTCTTTTGCTCTTATTTGTTGTTATTGGTTTTGTTTTTGCTGTTTTTCTTGTATTTTATTTTGATGAGTAGGATTGTTAGTCTCCTTTGTGGTTACCTTAATATTTACCCCTATTTTTCTAAGTTTAAAGCAAACTTTTACTTCTTTATATCGCCTTGACTTCCTCTCCATATGAAAGATGTATGACTACATTTTTTAGTCCCTCTTTATTGTTTTAATGTTGTCGTCTTTTACATAATGGCATCGCTGCTTCCCTGTTCTGAGCATTTTTTTTATCTTGATTTATTTTTGTGATTTCCTTATCTGGGGTGATATCTGGTTGTTCTCTTTTGTGTTCTGGTCTTGAGTTGATATCTGATATTGATTTTCTAACTAGAGAGCTCCTTTTAGTATTTCTTGTAGTTTTGGGTTGGTTTTTGTAAATTCCCTAAGCTTCTGTTTATCTGGAAATGTCCTAATTTCACCTTCATATCTGAGAGAGAGTTTTGCTGGATATATGATTCTTGGCTGGCAATTTTTTTCTTTCAGTGCTTTTTATAAGTCATCCCATTGCCTTCTTGCCTGCATAGTTTCTGCTGAGTAGTCTGAACTTATTCTTACTGTCCATTGTAAGTGACTTTTCATTTATCCACTCTTAAAATTCTCTCTATTTTTGGTTTTGGCAAGTTTGATTATAATATGTCTTGGTGACTTTCTTTTGAGACCTACCTTATGTGCAGTTTGATGAACATCTTGGATAGATATCTTCTCATCTTTCACGATATCAGGGAAGTTTTCTGCCAAGAAATCTTCAACAATTCTCTTTGTATTTTCTGTTATCCCTCCTTGTTGTTGTACTCCAATCACTTGTCGGTTATTTCTCTTGATAGAGTTCCACATGATTCTTAGGGTTTCTTCATTTTTTAAAATTCTTTTATCTGATTTTTCTTTGAATATATTGGTGCCAAGTGTTTTATGTTCAATCTTGCTAATTCTGCCTTCCATTTCCTCAATTCTGCTCCTCTGACTTTCTATTGAGTTGTCTTATTCTGTAGTTTTACTGTTAATCTTCTCAATTTCTGATTGCTCTCTCTCTATGGATTCTTACAGCCTTTCATATTTTTCATTATGTTCTTGAATAATCTTTTTAGTTTCTTCACCTGCTTTATCTGTGTATTCCTTGGGTTATTCTGCATTTTGCCTGATCTTCCTGATGTCTTGAAGAGTTCTGTATATTAATCTTTTGTATTCTACATCTGCTAATTCCAGGAGGACATCTTCATCCAGAAAATTTCTTGATTCTTTGTTTTGAGAGCTTGTTGAAGTGACCATGGTCTGCTTCTTTATGTGACTTGATATTGACTGTTGTCTCCCAGCCATCTATAAGTTATTGTATTAATTTATTTTATGTTTTTTGCTTACTGTGTCCTAGCTTCTTGCTTTTTTTTTTTTTTTTATGCCCAAATAGGCTGCTTGAGTGATCTAGCTTGGTTATTTGTGCCTTTGAAGCTGTAACATCCTATCACTAGATGGCTAGAACTGCTACCTGGCATATGAGCCTAGGAGTCCATTCATTTTTCTTGTATGGGTTCAGCTCATGTGTCCAGGTAGTTGGTCATCAAGTGTGTGGTACAGGCTCTGTCCGACAGTCTTAGAGGGGCAGGAGTGATTGGTGTAGGCATAGGTACCTGGTTGCAGCAGGGGATCATGCTCTGAACAAGGCAGGGGTCTGACAACCATCTTCTGAGCATCTGTGAGGAAAGCGTGTCCATGTTACCTAGAGCACACAGGTAGGTGGGTTCTGCAGCCAGACCATGGGCACCCAATTGTTTTGGTTATAAGGACTGGGAGGCACCACTTATCCTTGGACCCCTGTTGCTGGTGGCTAGGTGATTTGGTGGAACCAACAGTCCTCAGGCCCCTGATGTGGGTAGTGAGGACCCTGTTTAATAGGCAAAGTGGTGTCAAACATCAAAAACCCACCTCTCCACTGCACAGCTGAAACACTTGAAGTCAGGTCTCAAATACATACACCATTGCAGTCTGCCAGCAAGGGCCTAATCTCTTGAAATGGGCCCACACAAGTCCCTGCAGGGGTGAAAAGTATTCAAAGTCTGTGGACCATTTGTGCCTGGACAGGAGCCACTTCTTTTCTGGGCTCCCCAGCTTAGTGGAGATGGCAGATTATCTTTTCCCCCAGTTGTTAATTGATTCCTTCTCCAAGGCTGGGAGAATGTCTCAGGGCACACAGCAGAACCTATCTCAGGCCCAGGGAAATTGACAGCCACTGAAGCTGGCTTGGGGGCCTGTGGCATGGTAAAATAAATGCAAGTACTTAGCTTTTGCCGAGACTGCAGTTCTTCTCTGGTTCCAGAGATGTGAGTAGACTGTGCCGCTCACTGTCTCTCCCTGAGGAAACTGCAACTAGAATGCTGCCACCAGCCCTGCTGCAGCTGCTCCAGGGGAATGTGCCTGAAGGTGCCAGTTTCCACTGAGTCAGGTCGACCAATTCCTCTCTGCTTCTGATCCATCTCTCCCTCCCCCTGCCGCTCACTCAGATTTCCTAACTTTGTCTTTGATGTTCAGGTCTCCTAGCTTGTCGTATATATAATCATTTCAGTTATTTTTTCAGGTTTCTGTTGTAAGAGGGATCACCAGAAGCATCTGACTACTACACCATCTTGGCCCTGCCTACCCAATGCTATATTTTCAAATTTGCCTCAGTCCCTCATCAGTAGACAGCTCTAGCTATTGTTCTTCAAGTCATCACAAGTCTGAGTTAACTTACAATGGCAAAAATGTCTCCCAGATTTTATGTGCTTTTGGGGTCACCATTGATAAGTAGGCCTCAACATGTCAGGCTGCTGGTCCTCCTGGTCTGCAGCTGACCTCCTGCTTCAGTGACCTGCCCTGTGGCTGGTCGGCAGCCCCAGCTGGGTGGTCACACAGGGCTGCACCCCTTAGAACCTCTTCCCTCCTTTTCACCCCATGTTCCCCCACACTCGGAGAAGCTCCCCAAGGGACTTGTGGGAGAGGAGGTGCAAGGAACACTGGGCCTCAGGACTGTGTGGTGGTTCCCCCCTGCTGCCTTTAGTGATCTGTCAGCCTTAAGTCCCTAATTTGGGTCATAGCACTGGGATGGAGCCTCAGTCATGATCCAGAGCTGCCCACCTTCCAAGAATTTCCCCTCCCGGACTCTACCACTTACCGGGCCATCTCCATTCTCATTTCCTCACCTCCAAAGTGGGGATGATGACTCTCCTGGCCTGGACTGTCCTGAAATTGGACAAATAGTGACCTGTCGCCATGTCCTTCCTGCCATCTGCTGCCATGTCCTTCCTGCCATCTGCTGCCATGAAGAAGGGTCCAGAGACAGGGACCACACTCCCCCACACAGGGAAGGAGCTCTTGAGCTTTGAAGGCTCTGGATACTGATGTTGAATCATCCCCTCTCCACTGGGTTTTCAGGTACAGAGATGTGTGAGCAGAGACGGTGGCTGCTGCTCCCCCCGACGTGGTGGAAAGGAGCCACTGTCCACCAGCCTCCTCACTGCCCCCGTCCCCCTCTGCCATTCCATACGAGTTTGCTAAGGCTTTTCATGAACTTGTTTCAAAATAGGAAATGAGTTTTGTTTTCTCTTGAGAACAAACCAGATAAAACTCCAAAATATTCCTGATGGGTCCAGAATTCAAATCCCAGGAGGTTTCACTAAGTTCTATAATAGTCCCAATACATGTTCCCAAAAGAATGATGAAAACCAAGAGGAACAAGTTAGGATGGGATAAAGAAAAAACCACCTCTCACCCCTGATCCCAGGCCAGAAACAGGAAATACAAACAAACCATTTTTGAGGTTGAGCTAAGAGGAATTTTGGTTTATTTCATTTTTAAGTTTGTATCTGTTTGTCTCTACCAGTCTTGGTGGGTCTAAAAATGGTGGGGCTTTCCTGGGCAGAAATGCTGGGGACTGGGGCTCAGAGCTATCTCTCCACTGCAGAGTCTCTCAGATGGGCTGGAAGAACACAGCTCTGCTTCCTGTGAGTTTCATTCCTGCCAGTCCTGGTTCCTTTCTTCTCGGCTTGACCCCCTTTAATTCCCCCGGTTCTCCTCTCCTTCCTGTCACTCTCTCACTTGTTCACTCATTCATTCTCCCATTCTTTCTGTGGAGATGCAGAAACAAGTAACTCATGGTCCCAAGCTCCAGGACACCACCTGTTATGGATTGAATTGTGTCCCCCCCAAATGTATCAACTTGGCTAGATCATGATTCCCAGTATTGTGTGGTTGTCCTCCATTTTGTGATCTGATGTAATTATCTTATGTGTTGTAAATCTTAATCTGTATGATGTTAATGAATAAGTTTGTCTTGGAAGAAGTCCAGCCAGAGTGCTCCTTAGAAATGAGGATGATGAGACCTCAAGTACTTTAGACATTTTATAAGGAAGGAACAGTCCCTGGAAAAGGACATCATACTTGATAAGGTAGAGGTTTAGCAAAAAAGAGGAAGATCCTCAATGACATGGATTGACACAGTGACTGCAACAGTGGGCTCAACATAGCAATGATTGTGAGGACGGTGCAGGACTAGGCAGTGTTTCATTCTGTTGTACATAGGGTCACTATGAGCTGGAGCTGACTCGATGGCACCTGACAACAATAGTAAAAGTCTAGATTGCCTTGAAGAGACTGTTGGTGGAGTTATGAACATCAAAGGCAATTCTGGTGAGGACCCAGAAGGAAATGAGGTGAGCAGTAACATTGGAGACCGTGCAGACAGAGAGAAGCAACAGCAGAGAGATGGCATCAGCAGAACCAGGAAACCAGTGCAAGACAGCATGTGAACTGACCCATGGAGCAAGAAAGCTGAATGCCTTTGGGTAGGAGGCTTCCTGGTGGGGTAGGGGTACCTCCAGGCACTTATCAGTAGAGCTAAAGAACTTTGTAATTCTTGCCTGAGCAGGGCAGTGGCTGGGCTGGCCCAAGAAGCCCCAGGGGAACCAGGAAGCAGAAGCTGAGGAGACAAGGTACCCGGGAACCAGAGCTACCTCAGTCTCCAGAGTGTGAAGCCATGGCCTCTGGGGCCTCAGAGAGTGGAACCACTGCCTGCTGGGTCTTAAATGGTGGGACCACAGCCTCCTAAGTTTCAAAGAATCAAGTCTTCACCAACTTGGTTCTGGAGTATGGGGCTGCCATTCAGAAGTGCCAGGGGGATGGGGCCAGATTCAATGCCTAAAGCTGAGGGAGTAGGGCTCTCATGCCCAAGGGACAGAAAAATGGGGCCTGCTGTGGCTAAAGGGGGTGAGGTGACCACTCAGTTAGACTAGGAGAACAGGGCTGCCCAAAGCCAAGGTAGCTGATTTGCCATTCCAAAGGGCCTGGAAGGTGGAGCTAAATCCCAGGGCTGAGAGACTCCAGAATCCAGAATCCAGAGGACATGGTCAACACCCAGAGTCTGCATGGCAAGGGCATTGCCTAGATGGCCCCAGAGAACAGAGGATTGTTTTCAAGACTTGAGAGCTAATGTAAATTTTTCTGCTGGGCTTTGGACTTCCTTGATGCCCATTATCTCTTCTTTCTCTCCAATTTATCCCATTTGTAATGGAAAGGTCTACCTTGTGCCTGCTCCACCATTGTATTTAAGCAGATAACTTGTATTTTAGGTTTCACAGATGAAGAGGAATTTTGCAGAAGATGGGATTTTGGACTTGGAATTGATATAAAACTTTTGGGATGATATGATGGGGTGAATGTGTTTTACATGTGGCAAAAACATGAATTTTTGGGAACCAAAGCATGGAATGTTATGGATTGAATTGTGTCCCCCCAAAACGTGTGTCAACTTGGCTAGGCCATGATTACCAGAACTTGATGGTTGTCCTCCATTTTGTGATCTAATGTAATTATCCTATGTTTTGTAAATCCTAACCTCTATGATGTCAATTGGTCAGGATTAGAGGTAGATATGTTAATGAGGCAAGACACAATCTACAGGATTTGGTTGTATCTTCAGTCCTTTTCTTTTGAGACATAACAGAGAGAAGCGAGCAGAGAGGAGAGGGACCTCATACCACCAAGAAAGAAGCGCCAGAAGTGGAACATGTCCTTTGGACCTGGGGTCTCTGCTCTAAGAAGCTCCCAGACTAGGGGAAGATTGATGACAAGGACCTTCCCCAAGAGTTGACAGGGAGAGAAAGCCTTCCCCTGGAGCTGGAGCCCTGAATTTGAACTTCTATCCTCCTAAACGGTGGAAGAATAAATTCCTGTTTATTAAAGCCATATACTTGTGGTATTTCTGTTATAGCAGCACTAGATGACTAAGATATTGCCCTACAGTGTAGAACACATCACACCAACAGAGATAAGTAACCCATGTTCCCAGACCCCAGGACACCACTCTACAGTGTAGAACACATCATACAAACAGAGATAAGTAACTCATGGTCCCAGGCCCTAGGACACCACTCTATTGTGTAGGACATGTCACACCAAGAGAGATAGTAACTCATGGTCCCAGGCCCCAGAACACCACTCTACAGTGTAGGACATGTCACAACAACAGGCATAAGTAACCCAGGTTGTAGACTCCAGGGCACCACTCTATAGTGCATGACACATCAACAGAGATAAGGAACTCATGGTCCCAGGCCCCAGGGCATCACTCTACAGTGTAGGACACATCACACCAAGAGAGATAGTAACTCATGGTCCCAGGCCCCAGGACACCCCTCTACAGAGTAGGAAACGTCATACTAACAGCTGACTTGCTCTAGTCAAAAGCAGGACTCCGGCATTCAAGAACAAAGCGTGCATAGATCACATTGGCAGAAATGGTCAGTTCCAGCAGAGACTTGAGTCACAGCTGGATGGTCTCCCCTGACAGTTCTCTCCTTCTAGACCTCCTGATCACCCTGCCCTTGGCCTCTGGGGGTGTGGATGGTGGCCGCTTTGAGGGAGTCCTCAGGGGCAGATTAGGCAACGCAAGCCTCCATTGACAGACAGGTGGTCGCTGCACATGAGGTGCATTGGCTGGGAACCAAACCCAGATCTCCCATTTGGAAGGTGAAAATCCTGCCCTTGAACCACCACTGCACCCATGATAAATGCATAGATACCCACATTCCACATCTGTGTAAGTGGGTATACCTAGAAGTGTTCATTCTGGGAGTGTCAATAGAGGGGGGGTACATACGTGTGTATCTTCTGTGAATGTGTGCAGGTACAATGGTGTCATAGCAACTTCCCAAAAGTATTTGTTGAGTGAATGAACAAATGAATAAACAGATAAATGCAAAGGAAATTACAGATGCAAAATGTAGACTAGATAGCTATGGAACCAATGCTTCACGAACTTTGAAGATTTCCTGGCCTCCAGATTTTTCTTTCCTATCTCTAACATGTATGTTTTACGTGGTCCAAGTCTTTCACTGCACTTATTAAACAACAAAGGCGCTGCTCCTATGCTTACCCTCCTCACTGCTTCTCCCACCCTCAAGCCTGGGCTTGATCTCGTTTTAGGCACCTCTTAGTTTCAGAGGAGCTAAGGGAATTTTCAGCCCATTCTTTAGACCAAATTCCAGCCCTGCTGGGTTGGACTCCCAGGTACCGTTCCAGGTGCCGACTCCTGATCTGCTGTCTGTGTTTCTCCTGTTTTACCCACCTTTTCTTGCTCCTGGGTTCCAGCTCTTCATCACAGATGAATTTCTACAGCCTCCATAGGCTGCCCCATAGCCTACTCGCCTCCCCCCCAGAAAAAAACATACGTACTATTAGAATGGGTACATTTGTTGTCACAATATCCCATGGTACTAACCTCAAATTCCAGGGCCAAGACCTGTAGTCAGTTGCCCTCAAGTGAGCTCTGACTCATGGTGACCCCATGTACACCAGAAGGAAACTTTGCCTGGTCCTGTGGCATCCTCATAATCGCTGGCATGTTTGAGTCCGTCGTTGCAGCCATTTTGTGAATCCATCACACTGAGGTTCTCCCTCACCCTCACTGCCCTCCTCTTCACCAAACAAGATGCCCTCCTCCAGCAATTGATCCCTCCTGGTGATGTGTCAATAACAAGTGAGTTGGACAGTGTCCTGTTGTGATTCATAGGATTATCGTTAGCTAGTTTTACAGCACTGGGTTTTTTGGTTTTTAGTTTTTGGAAATAGACTACCAGGCCTTCTTTCCTAGTGTGTCCTATTCTGGAAGCTCCGTTGAAACCTGTCCACCATGGGTGACCCTGCTGGTATTTGAAATACCAGTGACGTAGTTTCCAACATCACAGCCACACACAAGCCACCACAGTGCGAGGAACTGACAGACTGGTGGTAGAACTGTTTTTTATTAGGGTCAAATTATTTTAGAGATAACGTTACATTTGTCTGGTCCCTTTGAGGGTTGGAGGATGAAGTAGCTTGATCCTGGGGAATTTCACCAAGGACTGAAGAGTGTGTGCTGGGTCTGCTCTGCTCTGGAGACCTCACATTACAGCCCACTCTTCACACAGTGTAAGGTGTGGTTGGAGGAAAGAATTAATCCAGACAGAGCAACCTGATCAGGCAGACAAGGTTCATCAACAGGAGTGCATTGGGCTCTAGCGTGTGTGTGTGTGTAAGAAAATGCATAAATGTGTGTGTGTGATGTGTGGTTTGTGCATGTGCAAATGTGCACATGTGTGGTATGTGAGTGTGTGTTTGGGTGCTCTGTGGGTGTGATTTTGGGGTCCAGCTGCTGAAGCGAAGGCCCTTGAGAGGATCCAGGAGATGGAGGGGTCCTTTGTTCAGAGATTCTAATACATATTCTTTTCATATTAGACTCTTCCACCTCCAACAGGGATGGTCCAGAGAAATGGGTGGCCCAGGAGCCCCAAAGAAACCAATTGTGCTTAAGTACTTTCACGCTCCTTAAAGGAGTAGGTACTTAAGCACAATTGGTTCCTTTGTATCAGCATTCTGAGCAGTGGTCCATTGGCCTTACCAGACTGCCAAAAGGGTCTCTACTCACCCAAAGAAATAATAAGTGCTGGTGCGTCACGTGGGCCCTGAGAGCTGGATGGCGAGCATGGGATGCCATTCCCATCCTCCACCCTGCAGCCACACCTCTGCTCCAAGAAGAACCTATAGGAGTTTCCAAAGTGTGTGCTGCATTTTAACTCAGCAAGATGCCCATTATACTGCAAATCTAATACTAATTGCTTATAAGAAACACATTTCTTGAGGTTTTTCTCTGTATAAGCTATATATCTAATTACACAGTGGCCAGTCCTCTGTAAATATGTTTCCAATAGCCTATGGCCTTCACTGAACAATGCCCTAACAGGCTTTAAACTAAACAAGAAGCATCTTTAGGAATGGCAGTGGCTCTGTGGTATTTGGGGCTGCTGACTGGGTTCCGATGAGGCTGACTCGTTGCCTTACTGATCTTAAAGACAAGACAAAACAGAATGAAACAAAACCAGTTGCTGTCAAGTCAACTCCAACTCATGGTGACCCCATATGTTTTAGATTAGAACAGGGTTTTCAATGGTGCTTTTACAGAAGTAGATTGCCAGGCCTTTCTTCTGAGGTGCCTTTGTGTGGACTTACCTTTGATCTTAAAGCTGTGGAAAAGGACCATGTGCAGATAACATGAAAGCAAAGCCTTGTCTGGAAGGCAGGAGTGTGGTTGAGAGTGTTTTCTTCTGGTCAAGCCCAACCATTATTGTCTGACAACTGTTCTACGAAGTGATTTCTAAGAAGGGAGGAAAGGAAGTCATGAAAGCCTGTATGCATCTTCTCTTCACTCACCACCATGAGCCTGTCTGTGAATATTCATTATGGAGCACGTGCAGCATGCCACAGTCTTCAGGGTGCTGAGGAAATCGTGGCAAACAAGACAGACGCATTCCTGCCTTTGTGGAGGTCACGTTTCAGTGAGGGAGAACAAGAAAACACACATAATGCATACAGATATCATGACGGGTAGTGACATGTGTTAGGGAGAAGAATAAAGCAGGCTAAGGGATAAAGAAAGTCCCTGGGTGGTGCAAACAGTTTGCACTTGACTTCAGACCTAAAGGTTGGTGGTTCAAACCCACCTAACTGAAACTTGCCCTTTAACGTTGAGCACCTAAAGCGAACAGAAAAATGATGAAGTAAAAGAGCAGAACAGAAGGTTTCAAAGGGCAACTCGAGAAGACAAAGTAAAGTATCATAAGGACATGTGAAAAGACCTGGGGCTAGAAAACCAAAAGGAAAGAACACTCTTGGCATTTCTCGAATTAAAAAATTCTATGGGGAAAATATTGAATAATGCAAGAAGCATCCAAGGAAGATGGAGGGAATACACAGAGTGACTATACCAAAAAGAATTGGTCTTTTTTCAACCATTTCAGGAGGTAGCATATGGTCAGGAACGGATGGCACTGAAGGAAGAGGTTCAAGCTATACTGAAGGCACTGGTGAAAAACAAGGCTCTGGGGATTGACAGAATGCCAATTGAGGTGTTTCAACAAACGGATGCAGTGTTGGAAATGCTCACCCACCTATGCCAAGGAATTTGGAAGACAGCTACCTGGCCGACCAACTGGAAGAGATCCAAATTTATGCCTATTCCAAAGAAAGGTGATCCAACCAAATGTGGAAATTATCGAACAATATCATTAATATCACATGCAAGTAAAATTTTGCTGAAGATCATTCAAAAGGGGTTGCAGCAATACATTGACAGGGAATTGCCAGAAATTCAGGCCGGATTCAGAAGAGGACATGGAATCAGAGATATCACTGCTGATGTCAGATGGATTCTGGCTGAAAGCAGAGAATACCAGAAAGATGTTTACCTGTGTTTTATTAACTATTCAAAGGCATTTGACTGTGTGAATCATAACAAATTATGGCTAACATTGAGAAGAATGGGAATTCCAGACCACTTAGTTGTGCTCATGAGGAACCTTTACATAGATCAAAAGGCAGTTCTTCAAAAAGAACAAGAGGATACTGTGTGATTTAAATTCAGGAAAGGTGTTCATCAAGGTTGTGTCCTTTCACCGTACTTATTCAATCTTTATGCTAACCAAATAATTCTAAAAGCTGGACAATATGAAGAAGAATAGGGCATCAGGATTAGAGAAAGACTCATTAACAACCTGTGTTATGCAGATGACACCACCTTACTTGCTGAAAGTAAAGAGGGCTTCAGACACTTACTGATGAAGATCAAAGAACACAGCCTCCAGTATAGATTGCGCCTCAACATAAAGAAAACAAAAATTCTCACAAATGGACCAATAAGCAACATCAAAGCAAATGGAGAAAGTATTGGAGCTGTGAAGGATTTCATTTTACTTGGATACACAATCAACACCCATGGAAGCAGGAATCAAGAAGTCAAAAGACTCATTGCATTGGGCAAATCTTCTGCAAAGGACCTCTTTAAAGTGTTGAAAAGCAAAGATGTCACCTTGAAGACTAAGGTGCACCTGACCCCAAGCCATGGTGTTTTCAGTCATCTCGTATGCATGCAAAAGCTGGACAATGAATAAGGAAGACTGAAGAAAAATTGACGCCTTTGAATTATGGTGTTGGTGAAGAGTACTGAATGTACCATGTACTGCCAGAAGAAAGAACAAACCTGTGTTGGAAGAAATACAACCAGAATGTTCATTAGAAGCAAGGATGGCAAAACTATGTCTCATATACTTTGGACATATTATCAGGAGGGACCAGTCCTGCTTGGTAAAGTAGAGGGTCAATGAAAAAGAAGAAGACCCTCAATGAGATGGATTGACACAGCGGCTGCAACAATGAACTCAAACATAGCAATGATTGTGTCGATGGCACAGGAGCAGGCAGTGTTTCATTCTGTTATACATAGGGTCACTGTGAGTTGGAACTGACTCAGCAGCACCTAACAGCAGCAGAATAAAGAAGGACATTTCATAAAGTTAAGGAGGTCAGAGTATCGAGAGGACATAATGATCCAAATGGTTTGGTTCTACTAACAGAGCTTCAAAATACACAACACAAAAACTAATGGAACTGCAAAAAGAAAATTCACAATAGTCAGAGATTTCAATGCCCCTCTCAATAACTGGCAGAAAATCAGTAAGGGCAGAGACCAGGGCAATGCTATCACCAAGCTTGTACTAACTGATATTTGTAGAATGTTCCGTCCACCAACGACATTAGGATACACATCTTTTTCAAGTTTCCAGAACATTTACTGAGATGTCGGGACATAAAAAATCTAAATAAGATTAAAAGGATCCAAGCCACACAGTGTGTTTTCTGCTCACAGTGGAATTACATTAGAAAAACAAATAACAGAAAGAAATCTGAAAATCCACCTAAATACTTAAAAACTACTAACACGTTTTTAAATCTAAAGAACCCATGGGTCAAAGAAGGAACCAAAATGAAAGTTAGAAAGTACTGAAGGAACATGAAAACACAAGATATTAACGTTTGTTTAATGCCACTGAAGAGGTAGCATTAAACACGTATATTAGAAAAGAAAAAGTCTCCAATCAATGATTCCAACTTCCACCTAAAAAACTAGAAAAAGAAGAGAAAATGACATTCACAGTAGGTAGAATAAAGGAAACAGTAAAGGAAAGTACAGAAATCAATGAATTGCAAATACAAAAAAAAATAGCGAGCAACAATAGCACCAATATCTGGTTATTTAAAAAGATTAATAAGCTTGATTAACCTCTAATCAGACTGATTGGGAACAAAAGAGAGAAGACACAAATTACCAATACCAGGGATAAGAGAAGTGACATCCTTACAAATTCTACAGGTGTTAAAAAGACAATAAGGTAATATGAACAACTTTATACCAATAAATTTGACAACTTAGTTGAAATGGACAAATTCCTTAAAAGACACGACATTCTAAACCTCATACGAGAAGAAATAGGTAACATGAGTAGCCTTATATCTATTAAGGAAATTGCATTGGTAATTAACAATATACCACAAAGAAAATACCAGGCCCCGATGGTTTCGTTGGCGAATTCTTCTAAATGCTTAAGGAAAAAAATCATACAAATTGTGTACAAAATCTTCCCTAAAATTAAAGAGGAGGAAATACTTCCTAATTTATTCTATCGAGTCAAAATTAACCTGATGCCAAAACTAGACAAGTACATTATAAGAAAATAAAACGATACACCAATATCCTTCATAAACATGCAAAATTCTGAACATTTTAGCAAATCAAATCTAAAAATTTCCAAAAATGATACTACACCATAGCCCAAAGAGGGTTAGCTCAGGAATGCAAGGCTGATTTAACGTTTGAATATTGATCAGTGTAATTCACCATATTAAGAAATGTAATTCAGTATGGATGACACTTCAACATTAAGAAAACAAAAATTCTCACCACTAGACCAATAAGCAACATCATGATTAACCGAGAAAAGACTGAAGTAGTCAAGGATTTCATTTTACTTGTATCCACCATCAAAGCCCACGGAAGCAGCAGTCAGGAAATCAGACAACACATTGCATTGGGCAAGTCTGCTACAAGAGATCTCTTTAAAGAGTTAAAAATCATAGATGTCACTTTAAGGACTAAGGTGCATACATATATGTATTATGCATATATGTATGCACGCATGTATGCATACACATATCACATATTCAAACATGTATACAAACATACACACATATATACATGCATACATAATGCAAACTTTTACATGGTCTTTCTCGCCGTGATCTTGTAACTCTCACCCAAATGTTTGGGTGGGACTGTGCAAATAAGGCAATTGTGGCCCACCAAGGGGATTGGTCAGTTTTGCCATTCCAACAGGTTTAAAAGAGCCAATCCCAGAGCAGAGGAGGATCTCACTCCCACCAAGGAAGAAAAGCTAAGAGTGGAGCGTGTCCTTTGGACCCAGGATGACTACACTGAAAAGATCCTGGAACCAGGAGACAGAAAGAGGGAGAGAGGGAGAGAGAGAGAGAGAGAGCCATAATGCTGAAGATGGCAAGAAGTGGTGGCAGAGAAAAGGTGGCAGGAGAGACTGGCAGGAAACTACACTGGACTTTCCAGCCTACAGAGCAAGAAAGCTGAGTGCATCTGCGCAGGAGGCTTGCTGGAGGAGTAAGGTGCCCCTGGGCACTTGATGGAGCTAGGTTTGCTGACCCATAGAGCTAGACCTGAGCACCTTCAGGATGAGGCTTACTGGCAGAGTGGGTTGCTTCGAAGCCCTTATTGGCAGAGCCAAAATACCTTTGTAACACTTGCCAGAGCACAGCAGAGGCTGAGGGGCCAGGGAGAGGTGTGCCTGGGGGCACAGCTGAAAGGAGGCTACCCGGATGGAAGAACTGTATATCCTGAGTGTACCTGAACCTGAGCTGTAACCTGTTAAACCCCATAACTGTGAGTATTGTCTGTGAGTTCTGTCTGACCATTGCAATGAATTACCAAACACAGCAGAGAAGTACAGAGTGTCGTGCAAGTGACAGTTGGTATCAGAATTGGTAAAGACGGCAGAGGGAAGAGGCATGTCTGACCTCTACCTTATAGAAATCAGCCTTGGGCTGTTGATCTTGATTCTTCTTCCTCCTTGTGAAGTTAGAGGAGGTCAGACGTCCCTGCCATGCCGTTTTACAGTTGGTGTCAGAAGCAGGGTTTGTTGCAATGACTCTGAACTCACAGAAGCACGGGACTTTGTAAGACAAAGAACTAAGGGCTTGGGAAGTGAAACTTTTGATTCTTAGATGGTTGCTTTGGTTGTTGTTACCTGTAATGGCTGAAAGAAAAGTTATGCTGCTTCTGAGGGGAGAAAAGCCACATCTAGAGTGGCCTGGGGCAAAAGTTCGGCCAGATAAGCCAGAAGATTGATAGGGGGCCAGAGCCTTCTGGATCCACCCAGACAAAGGCCCAAGGCCCTATGCATATGAATGGAAGATAGTCAAGGGGTGGAGAAAAAGAAACTGGAATTTTTTAAAAAGGGTTATGTGTTTAGGATTATGTGCTTAATTGAATGTACTATGAATATTGTACCTAGTGCTGATTGTTCTGATTATTAATAGATGTTTGCAGCTGTTTCTTCTCATTTTGAGTCATGCCACATCAGCAAAAGAAGGCCTCGAAAGCTTGACTCCATCCTTGTTATTAAGGTTGACTCTATTTTGAGGAGGAAGCTCTTTCCCAGTCATATTTTTGAATGCCTTCCAACCTGAGGAGCTCGTCTTCCGGCACTGTATCAGACAATGTTCCACTGCTATTCATAAGGTTTTCACTGGCTAAATCTTTTCAGAAGTAGACTGCCAGGTCCTTCTTCCTAGTCTGTCTTAGTCTGGAAGCTCAGCTGAAACCTGTTCGCCATGCGTGACCCTGCTGGAATTTGAATACTGGTGGCATAGATTCCGGCATCATAGCAACACACAAGCCCCCACAGTATGACAAACTGACAGACACCTGGGGGATTAAAGCTATGTAGACATGGTTTATTAAAGCCATCTGGGGTTGGATGCTCTGAATGTTTGCTTTGGCTTCCATCATTGATCAGACAAATCAGATTTTTTCTCAGCCTCCTTTGTGGTGTGGGATGATGCCAAACATTTAGCTGAACAGAGGGAAAATAAAAGAATGGCCTTGGGAATGGGGGTGTGTACAAATTAGCATACGTATGGAGGGCAGATGAATTCTTTCTCACAGATAGGCCTGATGCTTGGCACGTGTCCCACACTCACCATGTTGGTCAGGCAGGCACCTGATCCAAGGAGAGATGACTGCTCTTTAATTATGTAATCTTGGGTGTCTTTTCCTGTCCTCTCTTTCTTTTTCTCCCTCAATTCTCTATCTACTGCTGTTTCAGTTCTGTCTCCTTTTTTCCAAGACAGTTCTCCCTCCAATGCTTCTGCCTGAAGAGATTGTTGTCTCGAAGTTTGGTTAGAGGCTTTGAGGAATGTTTGGTCAGATGCAAAGGGTGGGGGTGTGGGGAGAAAGATAGCATTAACCCTCTCATCAATACAAGAAACTGAGTCCTGTGGGAAAAGAGGATGGCCACACAGCCCTGCTCCTGTGTGAGTATGACATTGCATCTCACCATCCAACAAACAATTTAAGGCACAAAACACCTGGCAAGAGCAAAGCAGTCATCACTGAAATCTGAAGTGCTCAGATACCTTCATTCATCTCTGGTCTTGCTCATAAGATCCAAGCCTCCTCTGGTGTAGGGCTTTGCTGGCTAGGACAAATGCGTTCTCGTCTCTAAACAAGGGTGCTCTCTCAACTGGGCTGAGTCAAAAGTATTTCAGGATTTCCCAGGTGATTGGGACCCCAAGCAGCGACTTTCTAGTGTCCTATAAAAAAAAAAAAAAAAAATTTTTTTTTTTTTTATAGCTGGTCTCAGAGTCTTCCTTAAGATGTGGCCACATCATCAAAGGTGACTGAGTGCAGTGCATAGTTTGGGTCACCATTAGGGGGGTAGGTTCCATTGTCTTCATCCATCTGATTGTTTGTTACAACATTGTACTGCCCACTGTTCTACTGAAGTTCCCACTGCGTTCTGTAAAACTGTGCTCATTGGATGGAAAAGCTCTCTATGGCCAAGTAAGTTTGGAAAACGTTGGGTTAAGCAAAATTTAAAAGCTTCTTCACTGCAGGACCTATGCAAACGCACATTTTGAATTCCAGGAAGTGCTTCCCAAGTTGCTGAGCATTCTTTGTTCACAGACCAGCTCTGTGGCACACTGTCGTAGAAACGTCATGCTATCCCACATTATTGAAGAAGTCAGTCCACCACAATATCACTCCAAAATCTTCCAAGGGCTTAGAATTACGCACAGAGGACCAACTGTCAAGGTCTTAGAATTTAAGATACCAAAAAACCAAACCCATTGCCATCAAGTCAATTCCGACTCACAGCAACTCTGTAGGACAGAGTAGAACTGCCCCACAGGGTTTCCAAGGAGTGGCTGGTGGATTTGAACTTCTGACCTCTTGGTTAGCAGCCATAGCTCTTAACCACTGTGCCACCAGGGATCAAGAATTTAAGATATTGGATACATGTGTATATATGTACTATACGTGATTATATTATATGTATGTGTTTGTATATATAAAATAAGATTAAAAATATGTTTTGTGAAATGGTACACATATCTGCTGCCAAATGAATGCTAATCTTTTAAGCTTATTAACAAATTATTATCTTTTCATTTATGTAGATTCAAATTTCCAAGGACATATATATTAATTTTATACCTTTGTCATAGGCTTTAGGAAAGGGCTTACTGCATTCTGGCTTGAATAATAGTATTAATATTGTTGTTTTCATTGTTGTTGTTAGGTGCCATTGAGTTGGTCCTGACTCATAGCGACCCTATGCACAACAGAACGAAACACTGCCCATTCCTGCACCATCCTTACAATCGCTGTTATGCCTGAACTCATTGTTGCAGCCACTGTGTCAATCTACCTCTTTGAGGGTCTTTCTCTTTTCTGCTGACCCTGTACTCTACCAAGTATGATGTCCTTCTCCAGGGACTGATCCCTCCTGACAACATGTCCAAAGTATGTAAGATGCAGTCTCTCCATCCTTGCCTCTAAGGAGCATTCTGGCCGCACTTCTTCCAAGACAGATTTGTTCATTCTTTTGGCAGCCCATGGTATATTCAATATTCTTCGCCACCACCACAATTCAAAGGCGTCAACTCTTCTTCTGTCTTCCTTATCCATTGTCCAGCTTTCACATGCATATGATGTGATTGAAAATACCATGACTTGGGTCAGGCGCACCTTAGTCTTCAGGGTGACATCTTTGCTCTTCAACACTTTGAAAAGGTCTTTGGCAGCAGATTTGCCCAATGCAATGTGTCTTTTGATTTCTTGACTGCTGCTTCCATGGCTGTTGATTGTGGATCCAAGTAAAATGAAATCCTTGACAACTTCAATCTTTTCTTCATTTATCATGATGTTGCTCATTGGTCTAGTTGTGAGGATTTTTGTTTTCTGTATGTTGAGGTGTAATTTATACTGAAGGCTGTGGTCTTTGATCTTCATTAGTAAGTGCTTCCAGTCTTCCTCACTTTCAGCAAGCAAGGTTGTGTCATCTGCATAATGCAGGTTGATAACGAGTCTTCCTCCAATCCCAATGCCCCGTTCTTCTTCACAAAGTCCAGCTTCTCGTATTATTTGTTCAGCATACAGATTAAATAGGTATGGTGAAAGAATACAACCCTGCCACACACCTTTCCTGACTTTAAACCAATCAGTATCCCCTTGGTCTGTCCGAACAACTGCCTCTTGATATATGTAAAGGTTCTTCATGAACACAATGAAGTGTTCTGGAATTCCCAGTCTTCTCAGTGTTATCCATAGTTTGTTATGATCCACACAGTCCGATGCCTTTGCATAATCAATAAAACACAGGTAAACATCCTTCTGGTATTCTCTGCTTTCAGCCAGGATCCATCTGACATCCGCAATGATATCCCTGGTTCCACGTCCTCTTCTGAAAGCAGCCTGAATTTCTGGCAGTTCCCTGTCGATATACTGCTGCAGCCAGTTTTGAATGATCTTCACCAAAGTTTTGCTTGAGTGGGATATTAATGATATTGTTCTATAATTTCCACATTCATTTAGATCACCTTTCTTGGGAATAGGCATAAATATGGATCTCTTCCAGTCAGTTGGCCAGGAAGCTGTCTTCCATATTTCTTGGCGTAGACGAGTGAGCATCTCCAGCGCTGCATCTGTTTGTTGAAACATCTCAACTGATATTCCATGAATTCCTGGAGCCTTGTTTTTCACCAATGCCTTCAGAGCAGCTTGGACTTCTTCCTTCAATACCATCAGTTCCTGATCATATGCCACCTCTTGAAATGGTTGAATATCTACTAATTCTTTTTGGTATAATGGCTCTGTGTATTCCTTCCATCTTCTTTTGATACTTCCTGCGTTGTTTAATATTTTCCCCATGGAATCCTTCACTATTGCAACTCGAGGCTTGAATTTTTTCTTCAGTTCTTTCAGCTTGAGAAACACCAAGCGTGTTCTTCCCTTTTGGTTTTCCATCTCCAGCTCTTTGCACATGTCATTATAATACTTTACTTTGTCTTCTTGAGAGGCCCTTTGAAATCTTCTGTTCAGTTCTTTTACTTCATCAATTCTTCCTTTTGCTTTAGCTGCTCGATGCTCAAGAGCAAGTTTCAGAGTCTCCTCTGACATCCATCTTGGTCTTTTCTTTCTTTCCTGTCTTTTCAGTGACCTCTTGCTTTCTTCATGGATGATGTCCTTGATGTCATTCCACAACTCGTCTGGTCTGCGGTCACTAGTGTTCAATGCATCAAATCTATTCTTGAGATGGTCTCTAAATTCAGGTGGGTTATACTCAAGGTCATATTTTGGCTCTCGTGGACTTGCTCTGATTTTCTTCACTTTCAGCTCGAACTTGCATATGAGCAATTGATGGTCTGTTCCACAGTCGGCCCCTGGCCTTGTTCTGATTGATGATATTGAGCTTTCCCATTATCTCTTTCCACAAATGTAGTCAGTTTGATTTCTGTGTGTTCCATCTGGCGAGGTCCATGTGTATAGTCGCTGTTTATGTTGGTGAAAGAAGGTATTTGCAATGAAGAAGTCTTTGGTCTTGCAAAATTCTATCATTCAATCTCCAGCATTGTTTCTATCACCAAGGCCATATTTTCCAACTACTGATCCTTCTTCGTTTCCAACTTTCGCGTTCCAATCACCAGTAATTATCAGCGCATCTTGATTGCATGTTCAATCAATTTCAGACTGCAGAAGCTGATAAAAATCTTCTATTTCTTCATCTTGGCCCTAACGGTTGGTGAGTAAATTTGAATAATAGTCGTATTAACTGGTTTTCCTTGTAGGCATATGGATATTATCCTATCACTGACAGCGTTGTACTTCAGGATAGACCTTGAAATGTTCTTTTTGACGATGAATGCAATACCATTCCTCTTCAAGTTTTCATTCCCAGCATAGTAGACCATATGATTGTCCAATTCAAAATGGCCAATACCAGTCCATTTCAGTTCACTAATGCCTAGGATATCGATGTTTATGCATTCCATTTCATTTTTGACAATTTCCGGTTTTCCTAGATTCATACTGTGTACATTCCAGGTTCCGATTATTAATGCATGTTTGCAGCTGTTTTTTCTCATTTTGAGTGGTCCCACATCAGCAGATGAAGGTCCCGAAAGCTTTACTCCATCCATGTCATTAAGGTCGACTCTACTTTGAGGAGGCAGCTCTTCCTGAGTCATCTTTTGAGTGCCTTCCAACCTGGGGGTTCATCTTCCAGCACTATTTCAGACAATGTTTCACTGCTATTCATAAGGTTTTCACTGGCTAATGCTTTTCAGAAGTAGACTGCTGGGTCCTTCTTCCTAATCTGTCTTAGTCTGGAAGCTCAGCTGAAACCTGTCCTCCTTGGGTGACCCTGCTGGTATCTGAATACTGGTGGCATAGCTTCCAGCATCACAGCAACACACAAGCCCCCACAGTATGACAAACTGACAGACACGTGGGGGCAGTTCTACTCTGTCCTATAGGGTTGCTATGAATCGGAATTGACTCTATGGCAGTGGGTTGTTTTTGTTAGGTGCTGTCAAGTCCATTCCGACTCATAGTGACCCTATGCACAACAGAACGAAACACTACCCAGTCCTGTGCCATCCTCACAATCATTGTTATGCTTGAGTCCATTTTTGCAGCCACTGTGTCAATCCATCTTGTTGAGGGTCTTCCTATTTTTCCTGACCATCTATTTTACCAAGCATGATAATAGTAACTCCTATTTGATTGAGTGCCTTCTTATATTTTAAGTGTATTGGATGCGAGCAACAGGAATCTGACTTAAATTAACCAAAACAAAAATAAAGACTTATTGGAGAGACAGAACTCTCTGTCAGAATTCAAAGACAAGTTGAGCAGCCCCAGAAAGGCCAGAGCAGTGGCTGAACCAAGGCCAGGGAGGGAGCAGAGAAGCCGACACCGGGAGAACCAAGGAGTAGGGAGCCCGGCCTGACCCTCCAGGAGCAGAAGGCACTGCTGACAAGGGTTCCTGCTCCTACATTCTCTGTTTTGCTGCTCAGAGACACAGTCATTATGTGGCCAGGATTCAGATGGGCCTATTTCACACAGACAGTGTGTATGGCTCCCTTTCTTCCTTCCTCCCTCCCTTTCTTTCCTCCTTTCTTCCTTTCCTTTTTTTTTTTTCTCTTACTCTCTTGATCCATTTGTAAGATGAGACCCATCCTCCATTGCCTTGCTTTCAGGAAGCTCAGTCACTCTTCCTGAATCCCTCAATCACAGACTTCTCTGCCATGAGCTGCAGGGTGGCCAGTGGGAGACCATGTTCCTGAGCCCCTCTCTGAGTTGGCCCTGCCATCTGGGCCACAAAGGGCAGCACTGTGATCTCTGAGCTCCCCCAGCTCTTAACCAGAATGTCTTATAGCTGCTCTCACGTTGCAAACAAAACAAACAGAGCCTTTCCCTCCCATGTCCTTGCCTCACAGCCAGGCTCTGGGAGAGCACTTTAGCAGATGCCCTCCTGTCCCTCACTCCTGGTGGGGTCAGCCTCCAGCACTGGATGAAGACACAAACGCCCACCCATAATTGCCACATCTGTCAGCACCTCAACCTCTGCTGTAATCGACTTTCCTATTGCCCATCCCCCCCTCCCCCGAATGCTCACACCTTCCCCATCCCTGACTTCCTCCCTCCAGGATCTGCTTATGATGTCCCACCTGATCCTTGGAAGCCACCTTGGAATGTAGTGTGACTGGCCCTGCATGGCCCTTTACTGTCATCCAGGCTTCCCCAGCCCACCAGTGCCTCCCACCAAGGTCTCTCCCCTAAGCCCAGGTCCCATCCTCACCCAACTGGTGCACACGGCACTGACTCAACAAGTCCACTGCTGCTCTCATCTCGCAGCCCACCAGATGCCAGTATGGTCTCTGTTCCAGCCATCCCAACCACGTGGCTCCACGAGTTCATGGTTTCTCCCCTTCTTTGCCCTCATGGGGACAATTCCCTCCTCAAGAAAGGTTCTTTTCACTGGCCTTTTGTTGTCATTTCTGTTAGGTGTCGTCAAGTCAGCTCCAACTCATGGCGACCCCGTGTACAAGAGAATGAAAGGTTGTCCAGTCCTGCACCTTCCTCACAACTGTCAGTATGTTTGAGCCCATTTTTTGTGGCTGTTATGTCAGTCCTCACAGAGGGTCTCCTTCATTTTCGATGACCCTCTACCAACCACCCGGTGTCCTTTTCTAGCAATTGGCCTTTCCTGGTGGCGTGGCCACACTAAGTGAGTCAATCAGTCTCACCATCTCACTTCTAAGCAACATCTGGTTGTATTTCTTTTATGACTGCTTGTTCATTCTTCTGGCAGTCCATGATTAACATTCTTCACTAACACCAACAATTGAATGTGTCAATTCTCCTCACTTTGCGTTTGCCCAGCTGGGTCCTAATTACATGCTCAGTACTCAGGTCATGTCACCGCTCTCTCGTCCCTGCAAGTTCCCCAGCTCTGCAATACTCACGCAGCTCTGCCAGGGGCTCTGTCGTCCTCACTACCTCCCTGTCACCCTGTCCTCCTTCAATATCATCTGCACATCATACTACTCTGGTGTGTGCTGCTGACTCCTCTTATCACTGGGCCCCAGTCCCTCCCTCTGAGCATCAGAAACATGTCCACTCTGTGCACTCTGAGCCCAGAGCTGACCCATCCTGACTAATGTCCATGGAATGGACAAGATGCCTCTGGAGACGGTGTGTACCTTCCCCAGGTGTCCACACTTCTCGCTCTGGGAAGGTAACCACTGCCCCTCAGAGTTCACTGTCTGTGATAAATGGCATGGGTAGACAGAGCTGATAGTCCCCGAGGACTGTCCCTGAAGGGCCACAGTGTGTTGCCTAGACAGACTCACCTCCTTTGAGCCCCGACCTCACTTGTACCCCATCTCCCTCCTTCTGCGTCCTGTATTTCAGCTTCATTTTCCACCGTGAGACGCATGGTGACATGGAAGCTGCCTCCCCGCACTGCCCCATGGCCTAGTCAGTTCTGTGTGACAAATGCTGTGTGCAGTGACCATCAATCTCAGGGCCACAGGCTGGGCTCTCTCTGAAAGGAGACAGCTCTGCAATCATCAACCGTGAAACACCCTGACATGCTGGACGCATCAGCTGACAGAGTGGCCTCACAGGCACGCATCCTTGGTCAGAGCCCTGCCCAGACCCTGCCAGCCGAGTGGGGAGGTCAGGCCACTGGGGGGATGCCCTGCACAGCTGGGTACATGCTCTAGACCCCAAGAGTGACTCTGCTTCAGGCCACACTGTTTCTCTGGGCAGTGGGCCTTCTTCAGTGTCTGGGTGCTGGAGGAGGAGAATGGAGAAAACACTCGGAGCTGGTACCATGGGGCCCCTCCCAGGGTGCCCTGCCACCTCCACCTCCCAGCCCCATGCCCCTAAGATGCTAGGATGTTTCACAGCTTTCTTAAGTACACCTAATCCCACAACCGACCTGATCTGCCATTCACACTTGGGATTTCCTCAAGCCCTCAAACCTCATCACAGCCCTCCTCCTTCACTGTTCACACTCATTCCCCAAGTCCATCATGATGGCCAACAATCAGCTCCACAGACCATGGGGGTGTGCCTGGGACACCTCTGACTTGGATTCTGCTCCCAGAGGCTGGAGACTGAGAGCTGCTGCAAACCTGTGCCAGTAGTGTTTTTCCCAGACCCTGAGCCGGAACCACTGCCTGGTGGTTGAACAGGTGCCCAGCTTTGAAGATGGTGGAAGTAGTCATTTGCAAACAGGTGTAACCATAAGCAAATGACCGCCTGTGGACTGCCCGGCCAGACACACGCACCTTGCACACTGCTGCTTAGCTATGCCAATCTGCTAGGTTTCTACTTTCTCTTGTTTGCATTTGTCCCTTTTCTTACCTCCTGTATCTTTGCCAGTTCTCATGGGGAAGGATCCAAGTATCCAAGTAAAATGAAATCCTTGATCCACAATCAACACCCATGGAAGCAGCAGTCAAGAAATCAGAAGACACATTGCATTGCGCGAATCTGCTGCCAAGGACCTCTTTAAAGTTTTGAAAAGCAAAGATGTCACCTTGAGGACTAAGGTGCACCTGACCCAAGCCATGGTATTTTCAATCGCATCATATGGATGTGAAAGCTGGACAATGAATAAGGAAGACAGAAGAAGAATTGATGCCTTTGAATTGTGGTGTTGGCGAAGAATACTGAATATACCATGGACTCCAAAAGAACAAATCTCTCTTGGAAGAAGTACTACCAGAATGCTCCTTAGAAGCAAGGATGGTGAGACTGTGTCTTACATACTTTGGATATGTTGTCAGGAGGGAACAGTCCCTGGGGAAGGATGTCATGCTTGGTAAAGTATGGGGTCAGCAGAAAAGAGAAAGACCCTCAGTAAGGTGGATTGACACAGTGGCTGCAACAATGGGCTCAGGCATAGTAACAGTTGTAGGCATGATGCAGGACCGGGCAGCATTTTGTTCTGTGGTACACAGGGTCACTATGAGTCAGAACTGATGTGACAGCACTTAACAACAACAACACGGGGGAGGCACTACTCACAAAGAGTGTCAAAGCCAGTTGACCATGAACATGAGCCTGTGTGCTGAGAGCAGGGGCAGCCTGGGGCCCCTAACGGCGCAACAGCAACTGCATATTCTGGAGGGCCATGTGCCGGGTATGGTGCTAAGTTCATGGATTCTTCTCATTCCTACAACCACCTTCAAAGCAGGTGCCATGAGTCCACCTTAGAGGAGAGCTGAGACAGGCCCTCTGCCCATGAAATTAGCCACGCCGTCAATCCACACCAGTCTTGTTCCACTTACATCTATGTGGCCACTGCCAAAACACAGGCCCTGAAGATGTGTGGATAGGCATCAAAAAGAGACACCTCTCCCAGGCTCAGGCCCAGAAAGGCAGCTGTGCAGGCGTCTCTCTGACGACATCTCTCTTTGGCACATGTTGTTTGTGGGCGAGTTAGTAGGATGACAGAGGGAAGGACGAGCTAAGCTGATGGGGTCTCTTGGGATCCTGGAAGACTCTTTCCAGGTGATGTCCTCCTCCAGAGAAGGATGTGAAGAGGAACTGGCAGGGGGATAGGGTGTAACTGAAAGGTGGAAACGTGAAGGTCAGAGGACAAAAGACAGGGTCAAGAGGCCAGAACTGTCTGGTCCACTGGAAGAGGTGTTCCAGGAGAAGCTTCCCTGGGGGACACTTGAAACCCCAGCACCTACAGGGGGTGGGCACAGAAGACCGCAAGTCGAAGCCCCAGGGAGGCCAGGAGTGAGGGCTGGCTGAGCGTGCTGTCCTCCCCAGGCCCATCCTCATCAGGGATCATCTCTCTGCTGCCATCCTTGTGAATCTGCCAAGTGACGGGTGGCCATGGCCTGGGGTTCTTCAGGAGCATGTGGTGCTCCTCCTGAGGAGCTGATCCCACAGGCCTGGTGAGGGGGCGGCACCCGTCACTGCTGGGAGGGGATGAAGCAGCTGAGATGCACCTCCCCCATTGGTGCTGGAGCTGCCACCAGCTGATACCTCGTGCACTGAGGGTGGCTGTCCAAGCTGCCAAGGCAACCAAGGGCGGGTGCCTGCTCCTGTCACAAGGCTGCACTGAGCCCAGGCTGCGGAGGGGGCCGAGGGCTAGTACCGGCTCCTGTCACAGAGCCACACTGAGCCCAGGCTGCCCAGGATACTGAGCAGGCTCCTGCTCCTGTTGTAGGGCTGCACTGAGCCCACAGCCACCACTGAGAGGGAGACAGCACCTCCCCTCTCATCCCTCCCAGACTTCCCCCACTTACTCTCTGCTCACCCCATCACACCCTCCCTAGTGTCTGGGGCCAGGTTCCACCAGGGTGCCCAGGATGCCCCAGGCCAGGCTCCAATGATGCCTCAGCAGCTTCCAGGTCACACGGCCTGCTCTCTGGGCCCAACTGGACCTCGAGTGTCTGCAGTGAGATCCAGCCCAGGGTCACAGGCTGAGCCCCTCAAAGTAGCTCAGTGGAAAATAGGAGTGAGTTCCACAGAGACTCCATCAAGGGTCATCCACACGGTGGTGTCACCAGGTGAGGAGGGCGCACCTTTCTCAGGAGATAGATGGTCCAGAATCCCCTCAGTCCCTCATCGTTCAAGTGTTAAACGTTTACCAAACAAGCATGATGTGCACACAGACACAGCAGACCAGGTTTGCTCCAGTTTCTGATGTGGAACTGTCCATGAGTGTATATGTGTGCATGTGAATGTGTAGGTGTGTGCATGTGAGTGTATATGTGTGTGCATGGTGAATGTGTGCATGTGTGTGCATGTGAGTGTGCATGTGAGTGTGGTGGACGAATGTGTGTGAGTGTGTACGTGTGTGATTGTGGGAATGAATGTGTGTGTGGGCATTGTGTGCATGTGTGCACACATGTGTGAATGTGTGTGCTTGTGCACGTGTGTGTGCATGCATGTGGGTGAATGTGTGCGCATGAGTGTGTGTGCGTGTGTGTGTGTGTTTAAAGCTCAGCCAGGCTTTGTCTCTGCTTTGTCCTTGGGTCTTGACCAGATGTTCATCCTAGCATCCCAACCCATGAGTGCATAGAACTGGCTTGGAAGGGCCAGGGTCTGCCAGAATCACCTGAAAGAACAAGCAAAGTCATGTTCCCTTCTGCAAGACCCTGATTCTGTCTGTGGGGCCTTCATGTAGGTGATCTCAGGTCTTCAGCAAAAGAGAGAAGCAATCGGGTAAGGACAGCAATCAAGGGTCCTGGAGCCAGGACACAGGGCATTAGGAGTCTTCTACAGGTGGGAGCTTAGGATGGCGGCTGGGATTGGGGCAGCCACACCCTGCCTGCCTGCTCCATCCAAGCCACCATCGGAGCGTCATCAGGTCTGACTGATGGGAAAACAATCCCCTGTGGCAGCTGCTAATGCGCTTGCTGGCCCTGGTCCTGGCCCACCCTCCCTTGCATAGCCTGTGTTTTTCCAGCCATGGACATTAACCCTTTGAGGCCCGTGGTGGCTCCCCATGGAGTGAGGCCAGCAGGGCCCTGAGAGCGGCCCAGCCAGGGGCCTGTGCCCCCTAGGCCATGGGGTCAGGAGGCAGCGGCTCTGTGATGGGGTGAGTGGTATGGGCCTCACCCCCTTGATGCCTGGTGTGTCCAGGACAAAGGGGTGGGAGGAGGAAGGGGTGACTGCAGTGCTGAACCCTTCCCTGACCCGGCCTTCATGTAGCATCGCTTGACCGTGATGGTTAAGGTTATGTGTCAGCTTGGCTGGGTCATGATTCTCAGTAGTTTGGCAGTTATGTAATGATGTAGTTATCCTACATTTTGTGATGTAAAGTGATCACTTCCATGACGTGATCTGATGTCAACAGCCAGTCAGTCCTAAAGGGAGTTTCCTGGTGGGTGTACACTGCATCCAATGTATGGATGTTCTGGCAAAGCTTGCTGGCTATTGCTTGCTCTGGATCCTGCATCCAGTTCTTGGGACTTGAGCCAGCAGCCTGCCCTATTGCTTGCTGATCTTGGGATTTATTGGCCTCCACAGCCTATGAGCCAGCAACCTACCATCTGACCTGGTAATCTTGGGTTCATCAGCCCCTGCAGCTGTGTGAGTCAGGACAGGTCTCTAGCTTGATGCCTGACCCATAGTCTTGGGACTTGCCAGTCTCTACAACTGCATGAGCCATTTTCCTTGAGATAAATCTCTCTTTCTCCAAAAAGCAGCTAGTGGATTTGAACTGGTGACTTTTTGGTAAGCAGCCGATCTCTTAACCACTATGCCACCAGGGCTCCAAAAACCTTTGACATAGAGTTGGAGCCCAGGTGGCGCAGTGATTAAGAGCTTGGCTGCAAACCAAAAGGTCAGCAGTTTGAATCCACCAGCCATTCCTTGGAAATCTTATAGAGCAGCTCTACCGTGTCCTATAGGGTCACTATGAGTCAGAATCAAATCGAAGGTGAAAGCATATAAATATATATATAGAGAGAGAGAGACCCAGTGGCACAGTGATTAAAGAAATCGACTGCTAAGCACAAGGTTAGCAGTTTGAAACCATCAGCAGCTCTGTGGGAGAAAGATGTGGCAGTCTGCTTCTGTAGAGGTTTACGGCCTTGGAAACCCTATGGTATTGCTATGAGTTGGAATCAACTCAACAGCAGTGGGTTTTTGGTATATATATATATATATATATATAGACACACACACACACACACACACACACACACACACACACACACCCCTCACTGGTTTTGCTTCTCTATAGAACCCATCTTAAGGCACTTGACCAATAAGTAAATGGAGGTTCACAGGTGCTGATGAGCCCAGGGTCCACAGAGGAGCAGGGTCTGGGATTGAGACTAGTATAAGAGCTTTCTCCTGCAGAGACTGAGGTTTCCTGGAATGAATCTGGCCTGCCCATCCCTCACACACACACATACACACAGGTTGATCACTCTTTGTGTGAAAACAGAACCATCCCCTGCCAGTCCTTCTTGTTGCCATTTCTCTGTCACCACTTCTCACCATCTTCAGTGTTACGGCTCTCTCTCTCTCTGTCTCTCAGTCTCCTGCTTCTAGGAGCTTCTCAGCACAGGGATCCCAGGTCCAAAGACACGCTTCGCTCTTGGTTCTCCTTCCTTGGTGATAGTGAGATCTTCCTCTGCTTTGGAATTGGCTGTCTTTTAAGCCTGGTGGGATCGCAAAACTGACAAATCCCCTTGGTGGGCCACAATTACCTTATTTGCACAACACCACCCAATCACTTTGTGAGAAAGGCCACAGAAAAGCACAGCAGGCCACATCTTGGCTTTGCTACCCATGGTTCTTTCATACTTAGAGGATAGCTCCGCAATTCTAATCATTTTACGAGTCCAAAATGGTCATTAACAATTAGCCCGTTTTTTATAGGGCACTGGGTTTCTGGGTTTATAGGGCAAAAAGTCTTAAGGGTGAGATTACTCAGATACCAGCCATTCGGTTCTGCTGCAGGTATCTATCTGATCTGGTTAAGTTCTCCAAAAGTCATTTCAGCTTCACCCATTCTGGTGTCTGATAAATTTAACTGAGAGAAGATTATTGCCTTGCTTTGAGCCTCACGAGGCATCAGCATAGCAAAACCTTTAAGGAACTTTAGGTTTGACCACTGTACTCCAGTCCAGCAGTGCCTCCCCCTTAGTCCACACTTTCACACATTCAGCTTCTACAATTACAGTTTTTACAATCACAATTAACCCTGTGTCCTAGTTATCTAGTGCTGTTATAACAGAAATACCGCAAGTGGATGGCTTTAACAAAGAGAAATTTATTCTCTCACTGCCTAGGAGGCTAGAAGTTCTAATTCAGGGTGCCAGCTCCAGGGGAAGACTTTCTCTCTCTGTCAGTCCTGAAGGAAGGTCCTGGTCATCAATCATCCCTTGCTCTAGGAGCCTCTCAGTGCAGGGACCTGGGGTCCAAAGACGGATGCTCCTGGTTCCACTTTCTTAGTGGTATGAAGTCCCCTTGTCTCTCTGCTCACTCTCTTTTGTATCTCAAAAGAGATTGACTTAAGACACAACCTAATTTTGTAGATTGAGTCCTCCCTCATTAACATAACTGCTGCTAATCCCACCTCATTAACATCATAGAAGTAGAATTTTCAACACATAGGAAAATCACATCAGATGACAAAATGGCAGGCCATCTCTCAATACTGGGAATCATGGACTATCCAAGTTGCCACACACATTTTTTGGGGGGCACAATTCAATCCATGATACCCAGTTAACAATCAACACTTACAGCTGAATCAACTAATCCTGTCAGCCAGCATCTTCCCTCACCTCTCTTCCTCAAGCCTATCAGGAAAAGAGAAAGCTAATCTGTGGGGATCCTCCCTTCTCCCCTTTGTTTTTACTGTAAGCACACCCATGAAAGTGTGTAAGCCAGCCACTTCAAGCCTTTGCCTCCTCCCATTATGAATAGCCAATGTTTAAATTGCCAGTCCCTGAGGAGACAAGCATGTTCTTTGGTCTTGAAGAATCTTCTGTTCCAGTTGGAACTTTGAGCATCTGCATCCATAAGCAAAGTCCAGTCCAGAGTAAGCCATCAAATTGCAGCAATCTACACCAGTTCATGATGTCAAATATCTTTCTCTTCATCTGGGCTAGTTCTGATCAGTTCATCCCTAGCCATCCAAGCTAGGTCACAATGGGTGCCAGCCTTGGGCTCAGGGTTCACACACACCTCCCTGCACTTCAGGACAGCCAGCCCCTTCTCTCTCTGTCATCCCTAGACCACTTAGGCTAGATCAAGGGGCTCCACCCATAAACTCAAGAGTTCACACAACTCCCTACACTTCTGACGAGGCAGACTTTCCTCTCTCTCTCTCATTCCTAGCCCCCAAGGGCTAGGTCAACAAGTGCCAGTGGAAGATGTCCAAACTCAGCCTGTTTCTTCATTGCTGCACTTCCCCAACTTCCACTCATGAGCAGACCCAGGTGGTCACCAAAAGTAAGCATACCAAGCTGTCTACTTGCTGGCTCCTTTTAATTTCCAGTCCTGGAAGGGGGTTCTGATAGGGCCCTGACTTTACCAGTCTCCATGCATTCAAAGGCAAACAACTTGCTTGCTCGAAATTCAACAAGCAAAACAGTCATTTCTTTTTCTGCATGCCCTCCCTTCAACTGCAAATCTCTTATTCTCTCAGCAGTTCTAGGTGATTCTGCATGCCTTCCCAAATGCAAATTTCCTGACTCCAGATGAGTTCAGGTGGGGCCCAGGTATGCACCAAAAAAACTCAAACCCATTGCCTTCCAGTACATTCTGACTCATAGTGATTCTGTACATGTGCATGGCTGCAGAATTCAAACCAACAGCTTGTGTTTTTTTCAGGCAAATTCTAGTTCCCTTGTTCGCATATCCAATCAAGTATTGGCTGAAGGCAGAGTTAAATCCCCTCTGTAATCTATAATGCCTTATATTATATTATATTATATTGTATTGTATTGTATTGTATTGTATTGTATTGTATTGTATTGTATTGTATTGTATTGTATGGTATGGTATGGTATGGTATGTATTGTTTTTTTTGGTTTTACCATACATGTAAGTCTGTTTTACAACACTTGTTGTTGTTAGGTGCCATCAAGTTGGTTCCAATTCATAGTGACCCTATGCACAACAGAATGAAACACTGCCTGGTCCTGCACCATCCTTACAATTGTTGTTATGTTGGAGCCCATTGTTGCAGCCACTGTGTCAAGCCACCTCGTTGAGGGTCTTCCTCTTTTCTGCTGATCCTGTCCTTTCCAAGCATGATGTCCTTCTCCAGGGACTGATCCCTCCTGATGACATGTCCAAACTATGTAAGATGCAGTCTCGCCATCCTTGCTTCTAAGGAGTATTCTGGTTGTACTTCTTCCAAGACAGATTTGTTCAATCTTTTGGCAGTCCATGGTATATTCAATATTCTTCTCCAGCACCACAATTCAAAGGTGTCAATTTTTCTTTGGTCTTCCTTGTTCATTGCCCAGCTTTCACATGCATATGATGCAATTGAAAATACCATGGCTTGGGTCAGATGCAACTTCGTCCTCAAGGTGACGTCTTTGCTTTTCAACACTTTAAAGAGGTTCTTTGCAGCACATTTGCCCAATGCAATGTGCCTTTTGATTTCTTGACTGCTGCTTCCATGGCTGTTGATTTTGGATCCAAGTAAAATGAAATCCTTGACAACTTTTCTCCATTTATCATGATGTTGCTTATTGGTCCAGTTGTGAGGATTTTTGTTTTCTTTATGTTGAGGTGTAATCCATACTGAAGGCTGTGGTCTTTGATCTTCATCAGTAAGTGCCTCAAGTCCTCTTCACTTTCAGCAAGCAAGGTTGTGTCATCCGCATAATGCAAATTGTTACTGAGTCTTCCTCCAATCCTGATGCCCTGTTCTCCAATCCTGATGCCCTGTTCTTCGTGGATGGAGTAAAGCTTTCAGGACCTTCATTTGCTGATGTGGCATGGCTCAAAATGAGAAGACATAGCTGTAGACATCCATTTAAAATTGGAATGTGGAATGTATGACGTATGAATCTAGAAAAATTGGAAGTCGACAAAAATGAAATGGAATGCATAAATATTGACATTGTAGGCATTAGTGAGTTGAAATGGACTGCTATTGGTCATTTTGAATCAGGCAATCATGTGGTCTACTATGCTGGAAATGGCAGACAGCTTGAAGAGGAATGGCGTTGCATTCATCGTCAAAAAGAACATTTCAAGATCTATCCTGAAGTACATTGCTGTCAGTGATAGGATAATATCCACATGCCTACAAGGAAGACCAGTTAATACGACTAGTATTCAAATTTATGCACCAACCACTAAGGCTAAAGATAAAGAAATTGAAGATTTTTACCAACTTCTGCAGTCTGAAATTGATCAAACATGCAATCAGAAATGCATTGATAATTATTGGAGATTGGAATTTGAAAGTTGGAAACAAAGAAGAAGCATCGGTAGTTGGAAGATATGGCCTTGGTGACAGAAATGATGCCAGAGATTACATAATAGAATTTTGCAAGACCAATGACTTCTAAATTGCAAATACCTTTTTTCATCAACATAAACAATGACTATACACGTGGACCTTGCCAGATGAAATACACGGGATTCAAATTGACTACGTCTGTGGGAAAAGAGGACCGAAAAGCTCGATATCATCAGTCAGAACAAATCAAGGGGCCGACTGCAGAACAGGCCATCAATTGCTCATATGCAAGTGCAAGCTGAAACTGAAGAAAACTGGAACAAGTCGACGAGAGCCAAAGTACGACCTTGAGTACATCCTACCTGAATTTAGAGACCATCTCAAGAGTAGGTTCAATGTGCTGAACACTAAAGAGTGAAGACCAGATGAGTTGTGGAATGACTTCAAGGACATCATATATGAAGAAAGCAAGAGGTCATTGAAAAGACAAGAAAGAAAGAAAAGACCAAGATGGCTGTCAGAGGAGACTCTGAAACTTGCTTTCGAACATCAAGCATCTAGAGCAAAAGGAAGAAATGATGAAGTAAAAGAGTTGAACAGAAGATGTCAAAGGGCAGCTTGAGAAGACAAAGTATTATGACATGTACGAAGACCTGGAAATGGAAAACCAAAATGGAAAAACATGTTCTACTCTCCTCAAGCTGACAGAACTGAAGAAAAAATTCAACCCTCGAGCTGCAATATTGAAGGATTCTTGGGGAAAATATTAAATGACTCAGGAAGCATTAAAAGAAGATGGGAGGAATATACAGAGTCACTATACTAAAAAGAATTGGTCCATGTTCAACCATTTCAGGAGGTAGCATATGAGCAGGAACCAATGGTACTGAAAGATGACGTCCAAGCTGCATTGAAGGCATTGGCGAAAAACAAAGCTCCAGGAATTGACGGAATACCAGTTGAGATGTTTCAACAAACAGATGCAGCACTGGAAGTACTCCTCTAAAAAAAAAAACAAAAAAAACAAAACGGTTGCCGTCGAGTCAATTCCAGCTCATAGCAATCCTATCGGACAGAGATGACCTGCCCCATAGAGCTTCCAAGGAGCCCCTGGTGGATTTGAACTGCCGACCTTTTGATTAGCAGCTGCAGTGCTTAACCACTACTCCACCAGAAATTTGGAAAGCAGCTACCTGGTCAACCAACTGGAAGAGATCTATATTTCTGCCTATCCCCAAGAAAGGTGATCCCACTGAATATGGAAATTATTAAACAATCTTATTAATATCACACGCAAGTAAAATTTTGCTGAAGATCATTCAAAAACAGCTGCAGCAGTATATCAACAGGGAACTGCCAGAAATTCAGGCTGGATTCAGAAGAGGATATGGAACCAGGGATACCACTGCTGATGTCAGAGGGACCCTGGCTGAAAGCAGAGAATACCAGAAGGATGTTTACCTATGTTTTATTGACTATGTAAAGGCATTTGATTGTGTGGATCATAACAAATTATGGATAATATAGTGAGGAATGGTAAGTCCAGAACACTTAATTGTGCTCATGAAGAACCTGTACATAAATCAAGAGGCATTCGTTGGAACAGAACAAGGGGATACTGCATGATTTAAAGTCAGGAAAGGTGTGTGTCAAGGTTGTATCCTTTCACCATACCTATTCAATGTGTATGCTGACCAAATAATCCAAGAAGCTGGACTATATGAAGAAGAACAGGGCATTAAGATTAGAGGAAGACTAGTTAACAACCTGTGTTATGCAGATGGCACAACCTTGCTTACTGAAACTGAAGAGGACTTGAAGCACTTACTGATAAAGGTCAAAGACCACAACATTCAATATGGATTACACCTCAACATAAAGAGAACAAAAATTCTCCCAACTGGATCAATAAGCAACATCATGATAAACAGGGAAAAGATTGAAGTTGTCAAGGATTTCATTTTACTTGGATCCACAATCAACAGTCATGGAAGCAGCAGTCAAGAAATCAAAAGACACACTGCATTGGACAAATCTGCCATAAAAGACCTCTGTAAAGTGTTGAAAATCTAAGATGTCACCTTGAAGAGTAAGGCGTGCCTGACCCAAGCCATGGTGTTTTCAACTGCCTCCTATGCATGCGAAAGCTGGACAATGAGCAAGGAAGACCAAAGAAGAATTGAGACTTTTATATTATGGTGTTGAAGAAGAATATTAAATATACCAGGGACTGTCAAAAGAATGAACAAAATCTGTCTTGGAAGAAGTACAACCAGAATGCTCCTTAGAAGCAAGGATGGTGTCTTAGTCATCTAGTGCTGCTATAACAGAAATACCACAAGTGGATGGCTTTAACAAAGAGAAATTTATTTTCTCACATTTAGTAGGCTAGAAGTCCAAATTCAGGGCATCAGCTCCAAGGGAAAGCTTTCTCTCTCTGTTGGCTCTGAAGGAATGTCCTTCTCGTCAACCTTCTACTGGACTAGGTGCTTCTCCGCACACAAACCCCAGGTCTGAAGGACGCACTCTTCTCCCGGTGCTTCTTTCTTGGTGGTATGAGGTCCCCACTCTCTGTTTGCTTCCCTTTCCTTTTATCTCTTGTAAGATAAAAGTTGGTGGAGGCCATACTGCAGGGAAACTCCCTGTACATTGGATCAGGTACATGACCTGAGCAAGGGTGTTATATCCCACCCTAATCCTTTTTAACCACTGGCAGATATTATGACTTATAACACATAGGAAAAGCACAAAATGGAGAACAACCATACAATGCTGGGAATCATGGCCTAACCAAGTTGACACATATTTTGGAGGACAAAATTCAATCCATGACAGATGGTGAGACTGTAGTCTCACATACTTTGGACATGTTAGGAGGGATCAATCCTTGGAGAAGGACATCATGTTTGGTACAGGGTCAGAGAAAAAGAGGCAGACCCTCAATGAGTTGGATTGACACAGTGGCTGCAACAATGAGTTTAAGCATAACCACGATTGTGAGGATGGCACAGGACCAGGCGGTGTTTCCTTCTGTTGTGCATAGGGTCAGAACCAACTCAATAAAAAATAAAAAAGCGACTCAATGGCACCTAACAAAAATAACAACTACACACAGCTTTAATAAACCATGTCTACATGGCTTTAATAAACCACATGGTTGGCAAGTTCTCTCCTCACCTTATGGTGGAAGGTGCAATTAACTGAACATCCCTTTGGAGAAAAAAGAGAACTTCTTTCCCATGGAAGTGTGGCCAATAAGACATGCGAGGGTGCCAAGAATTCCCCCCAAACAAGCCCTTTTATGTATCTTCCATTTACAATGTGGGCCAGTGCACTCCGGGAGGTGAAAAACCACTAGTTATTAGCAAGCATAGTCATCATTGCCACTTAAAAATATCTCTAAGATAACAACTCTTTACACTGTTAAACCCCTTGTTATGACTTGGACACTATTTAAAAGGCAGAGTTTCAGGTCTTCAGGGTTGGTAAAATGGCACTTCACCAGACGTCCATGGTCTTATTCATAACTGCTCGACAATCACATTTTCTAGCCCAATTCTGTGAAAGGCAGTGTGCTTGCTGGCATCAGCTCATTGTCTTTGCCATGTCCTTGTGTATGGACAAAGAGAGTCCCATTATGGCCATTATTCAGCAGAGGAAATGCAAGGACAGTGAGGTTAAGTGATTCGCCCACACTCTGAGGGACAAGGTATTCGCTGACGGGAGATGCGGTTCCAGGGAGCTCCACTTCCTGCCTGTAATCCGGTTTTTACCACCAACTCTCTTTGTGACAGGGAATAGATGACCTTATTTGGAAAACAAGATGACAATGCCCTTGTTATAGATTTCACACCATTGTTGTGATTCTTGTAGGTGATATTAGGCATCAGTGTGCTTGGAAAATAAAGGTTTCGTGTGCGTGATTGTATGCGCACGTAAATGCAAAGTACTTCTGTTATCGTTGCTTCTGTTACTACATGCTCTGTAGTTAACCAGGCAATGTAATGTTTTGGTTAGGAACAAAGACTTTACTTGAATTCCAACTCTACTATTCAGCAACTGCAATATTGGGTAAACTATCTTTCAGAGCCTCATTTCCTCAGTTGTAAATGATGACGGTACCTCCCTCATAGGGGGAAATAGCTTACTACTGCTGCCACGGCAAACACACATTCAATAAGTTACAGCTTACTGTTTTCCAAGACTGCTGAGGTCTCAGAATGAAGTAGAACAGAAGAGAAATGAGATGCTATTACCAGGCTTCTAGAAATATCTTCTAATTGGCTTCATGTACTCTGAATCCAACAATATCTGAAGATAGGAACTGTTGGTATTGCAAATCTCATCCTTTGAAAGTTAAGGTAGGAAGCAAGTCAAGGTATCGTTTAATCGAAAGTGAAGATGCTTTCGTGTTCTTACCGTGTATAAGAAGAAAGTGGAGGAAGCTGGACAACTGGTGATTATTCAAAGGCAAATATTCAGTTCCTGCTCAACTCTCTGTCTTCTGCACCTGCCTCCCAACTATGCAGCTACTCACTAGCAGCTGCACTCAGTGAGAATGGGAAAAAGGAGAGAAGTTGGTATTTGAATCAGCCATTTTGACAGGGAAGTTACTATAGACTTGTTTGAAGCCTCAGTCACAGCTGAGCAAGGTTTGAGGTCATATGTGGGTGTCTTCTGTCCTCACCTTCACTGCCTCAGCTAGAAAGGTCACCCAGTGCTTCCCAAGAGGAGACAGAGGTAGACCCTGGGAGCCCTGGACTCAGTTTTTGTTTTTCTGTCTTGCTTCCTGAGGAAATGTGTTGGTCACCAGGAGGTCTCCCTGTCTCCTACAGAAAGACCCAATAAACTGTTTCTTTTATTGTCTGGACTTGGTTATTTTGGAGAGAACTGAAGAGCATTTTAGTGAAAGAGGCCCTGCATATGTCTGAATGCAGTCAACTCTTGATTATATGGATGGAAATAATCTACTTTATGGATTATCCACAGTAAATTTTAATCCCTCTGCCTTGAGTTTTTCTGTGTTCTTGCTCAGGTGGAAACTTGTTTTCACAATAGCCCAGGGCAAGCTCCATTAGGTTCATCTGCCTTCTGCCAAGCGACCCCTGATGCGTTCCTGAGCCCGGGGATGCAGGCTCTGATTACCTGGAGCTCTGATTATCTGCATCTCTTTCCTGACAGTGCAGACATCCTTGGGACCATGTTTTGGAGACTTGTTCTTTCCTTTGGTCTTCAGATGCTCACAGCTGTATTTATCCTTCCTTATTTGTGCACACTGCTAGGGAGGAAGCATGTGCATGCTAGGTTCTGGGAGGCAGAGGAAGAGAGGAGACTTGGGATAAGGCATTCCCATGGAGCTTTGGTCCTCATGTGCTAACTCACTCATCTAAGAGAGGTTTGGCAAGATCTGCCTAAGATTTAAGGTGACTTGCTGGGACATACCAAGAACAGGGACTTGTTTTATCACAAGCAAATAAACCACCCCCACAGACTTGAGTTCTGTCTACCATTTTTTATCCTCCAGAACTCATCTCTAACCCTCCACCCACATTCCTAGAACCCAAAGTTATTCCCATCCCTGTGGTAGAAACAAGGACCTCTAGTAGTGCGACAGTTAAGCTTTTAGCTGCTAGCCAAAGGCTGGTGGTTTGAACCCATCCAACAGCTCCACGGGAGAAAGACCAGGCCATCTGCTCCTATAAAGATCACAGAAAACCCTACTGGGCAGTTCTGTTCTGTCACATGAAGTTGCTATGAGTTGAAATTAGCTTAACGGCACCTAACAACAACAACTGGTAGAGGCATTAGAAATTGAAATGAAAAAAGAGAAAACCCAAAATGATGTGGCACAATATGGCAAATGATGAAGATCAGTACAATTGAAAGGAATCTTTCCTTTGTTCATCAGACCTGTGCTGGAGGGACAAAATTCAGCCTCTCACATTTAGGCCTGTCCAATAGAGCTAGAGGTTTGTGGTTGGAATCCACAAATGATACCACACCAACTCAGCCTTCAGCCTTTATGGGTGCTAAATGTTTATTTGTATTCATTACCATCATCATCATTACCACTATCACCAACACCACCACCACTATCATCATAATCATCACCATTATCACCACCATCGTCATCATCATCATCACAATCACTGTCATGATCACCACCGTCAATCACCATTATCACCATCACCATCACCGTCTTGATCACCACTGTTGCATCATCACCATCGTCACCATCATCATCACCACCATCATCATCATCATCTCTTGATTATCAGGGCATACTTAGTGCTTGGACGGGTGCTGCAGGGTTGAAAGAAGTGAGAGACAAGACCCCTCTCCCTCCAAGAGCAAAATCAGCCCCTCGTCAGTACGGCAGAACAGGCAAGTCCACCACTCCCCACATGTGCATATGCCATTGCTAAAATGAGCAAACGACAAAATGGCGGGGGGGGAGGAAGGGGGAAAAGTCCAGAAGGAGCTGGAACTTGAGGAGATGGGGGGCATAGCCATGTGAGATCATTCTGGAGGCGAGGCCCTGGGGACTGGTGTCAGGGTTCAGCTGGATGGTGCAGGCTCTGAGGGAGAATCTGTTCCATGGTTCTTGCCCATTTTCTGGTGACAGCTAGCAATCCTTGGCTTGTAGATGCATCTTCACCTGGCCATCATTCCTCTGACTCTCTGTCCCTTCTCCTCTTTTATAAGGACACTACTCTTATGGGATTAAGGCCCACCCTACTCCAGTATGGCCTTATGTGAGTTTCACCAATAATACCTGCAAAGACCTTATTTCCAAACAAGGTTTTGTTCACAGGTACAGGAGTTGGGACTTGGATGTATCTTTTTGGGGGACACAAGTCAATCCATAACACAAGATCTTTTTTTTTTTTTTGTGACATCTCCTTTGTCCTCTGTCCTCCTGCTCCGGCAGGCCTCCCGCCGCCTGGCTGCTCCTGGTTGTCACCGTGGTTCTTTGGTTCACCTTTATTCTGGGAGTCCCTTCTCTCTCTGGCTGTGGCAATCTCCTAGCCCCGGAAGTTCATGTCTTCCTCTTTCTCAGTTTACTCCCTTATGTTTTTAAGCACATCCTCTAGTACCTTTCTGGGAAATGATCTGTGGGAAAGACGTTTTGGAGAGATCTCGCATGTCTGAAAATGACTTGAATAATCCTGGTGAAGTATCAATTTTCAGGTTGTAGTTTTTTCCCGTAGAATTTTGAAGTTATTGCTTCCAATACTGGAGCTGAGAGGGCCAGTGCCGCTCTGCGTCTCCATCTCTTGTACGTAGTCAGTTAGTTTCTTTCTGGGTACTTTCAGGATCTTCTCTTTTTTGATGCCTTTGGCTGACCCAGCCCTGGACTTCTAGTGTTTAAAATTGCAGAGCATTCCAGAACACGTGCGGCAATCTCATTGGGCTTATAACCAGGAGAAAAATCTGGGCTATTGTGGGCAAGAAACCACCTCTCCAACTGGCTGATTTACCTGGAATTGACATTAAATAGGCAGATGCAGGCAGTCAGGCAAAGATGGTCAGATATAGAGAAGCTCTTTGATGTGTGTCATGAGGGTTGTGGCTTGACCAAGTAAGTGGCTGAAGCGAGGAAGAGAAATAGAGAGGCACAGAGATGGACAGACACAGCAATGGAGAGATTCAGAGTTAGAGAGATACGGAGATGGAGGGACACAGAGATGGGGAGATGCAGAGATACAGAGATGGAGAGACAGAGATAGGGAGACACAGAGATGGAGAGACACAGTGATGGCAAATTAGAGAGATACAGTGATGGTGAGTTGCAGAGATGGACAGACAGAGATGGGGAGACACAGAGAAGGGGAGAGATGAGATGCAGGCTCATGCAGAGAGGTTTACATAATTTTTAATCTCTTAGAGAATTCCACAGTATCTTGCTCATAAAAAATGCTGACAGAGTATTTTTTGTTTTAATATACAACATTTTTCAGATTATAACTGTAAGTTCATTTTTGAATATTTGAGAGATACAGATAACATGGAGAGAAAATGAAAACCATCTCAAGTCCATCACTTGGAGAATATATATTTATATTAATATTTTGGTATATGTCTTTCAATATATATATGTGTACATGTGTATAAATGAAAACATATGATAACATTTTACAAACATTTTATACCTAAAATGTAGTGAATATTTTCCATGCTACTAATTATTCCTCTCTAGTGTTTTACTGGCCATGTAGCCTCCACTTTGTAGATGTGACATAATTAACCTGACAAGCCCCTTTGGGATGGTATTCTGGTTGAATCAAATTTTTTGCTATTATAAGAGCTATAATACAATAATAGAAAGTTGTGTCTTGATTGCATGGTGGCTGCACACGAAGGTGCCTGTCATATGGAGGGCAAGGATTCCACCACTGAGCCCCAGCTGCCCTGATGGAGGCCCCAAGGATGAGTTCCCTATAAAAAGCACCCGCGATGCAGATGACCCTCCTCACAGCTCGCACTTCAGGCTGCCAGCTCCTCAGGCGCCTGCCAGGCCCATGGGATAAGGATCTTGGGATCTGGGAATTTGTGCTCTCAATCAAGTGACCCAATGATTTGATGAGCTGGCAAGTTTAGGAAATGCTTACAGGCATGAAGGAACACCTTGACTCAATTAAGGAGTTCAAGAGGAATTAGCCAAGAGGCTAAAACCCCAAATTCCATCCCATCCAAGGACTCTGGTGGGGCGGTGGCCGAAGCGGAACTGGAGTCATGAGTTAGGATGAAATGTGTTTTCTGTGTACAAACACAGGGCCCAGCCAAGCTCCCTGTAACCATAAAACTTTCCAGATGTGCAAACTAAGTCACCACTGTCCAATCAAGATGCCTGGCTCCGACCGGGTGACCTGAAGCCTTTAGTACATGCACTAATCACTCTTCGTCAGAGCAGCTCAACTCCCCTCTTCATCAGTTATTCCTCAAGTAGGGACCAGGAGGCAGGGAGATTCTGGGAATCACCAGAGGATGTTTGCTGTCTGGATTCCAGGAAAGCCCAATGTGGAATCGTCTATTGCGGAGCATCTGGGTGTCTGTCCATAGACTTTCCACTCTGTGTCAATGTCCGTGTTGATCTAGCCCCTGCTCTGCACTGGTGCCTGGAAGTGTGACAGCAAACCCCTGCCCTGGGTGAAGGCTCTCCCACCTAGGAAAACCACAACCCCGTTCATGGAGAAAAGGAACTGGAAAGAGTAAACACGAGATACACCAAGGGAATTCTCGGAAGGCTGACATTTGCCAGGGTTCCCTGGAAGCCCCCACCTCTGCAAGGGTGATGAAGAGGAATGTGGTCCACCTGGTACTCACCTCCACTAGCGTTTAGGCTGGGAAAAAGTGAAGCTTAAATTGGCATGGAGGAGTTACTGTGTGGTGCAACGGGTTATGTGCTTGCTGCTGGCTGAAAGGTTGAAAGTTCGAGTCCACTCAGATAAGCCTCAGAAGAAAGGGCTGGCAATCCACTTCTGAAAAATCAGCCAGTGCAACCCCCATGAGCACAGTTCTATTCTAACTCATATGGGGGCAACATGAGTTCAAGTTGACTTCAAGGCAACTGTTTATTTCTTAGTTGGTTTGGGTGGAAAAGTGGTTGATGCCACAGACAAGTTTTCTGCTTGGATTGGAGGCTGGCTTCATCCCAAGAACCCATGGTTCTATGGACTGATTCTGCATTTGTTTGTGAAGATCTAAGTCATTTAAATTCCTCATCATGGGCAGTGTTTATTCAGCTTGTTAAAAGTTTAAGACATAGGGCTTGTCTCATTGAGCGTTTCACCCCCTTCAGGCCCCTCAACAACCCAGTGCAGTGGGACCTCTATGCTCCCATTCCACAGAGAAGGAGACTGAGGCTCACAGACCAGCCAGAGATCAACCCAGACCGTCTGGCCTTAGATCTGGGACCTCCTGTCTGAGTACTGGCCCCATGGCCACCTGGCATGGGGGCGGTGGGCTTCCAGTTGTCCTTGTTGCCGGGACATCCAGACGGAGACTCCAACCTGAACTGAATCCCACCAGGAGAATGCACGCAGATGCGGAATTTCTGAGCATGTAAACAATCTCTTCCTGGTGGTTACATAACAGCCTTGGCTCTGATGAGTCACATTGGCAGAGAAGTTGAGGATCTCAATCTTTGGCTTTCCTGGGAGAGCAGTGTGCCCAAGGGTGAGGCTGGGAGTACCTCTAGGCACATCCTCCTCCTTTCTCCCAGGCTGGGCAGGCAGGTGGGCAGCCTGTGGGTGGAGCAGAGACCTCATGCTAGCCCTCCAGGAGCTGACTGCCAGGCCACAGGGCTGCTGCCCACTGTTGGCCTTCAGGAACGACCTAGCTCAGTCAGGGGCCTCCAGGTCCCTGAATACTGACTCTGCTTCTGGTCGTAGGGGCCAGGTCCACTCATGCCTCCTAGCAAGGCCATGTAAAGGGTCAGCACCCTGCAGTACCCACTGTGAGCTGGCCGTCCTCAGTCTGGTGAGGGGCAGACATGCTCCATTGGATCAACCCTCAACACTGCAGTTCTTTGAATCATGGTAACAGCAGTAACTGGGGGCTTTCTGTTGCTGTGAGGATGTACGCTATGCCACTGATATTTCAAATACCAGCAGGGTCACCCATGGTGGATAGCTTTCAGCAGAGCTTCCAGACTAAGACAGGCTAGGAAGAAAGGCCTGGAGATCTACTTCTGAAAATTAGCCAGCGAAAACACCATAGATAACAACAGAATATTGTTCGATATAGTGCTGGAAGATGAGCCCTAGGTTGAATGGCACTCAAAATACACAATGGTGCCAAGAGTGTACTCGAGCATACCAATGATCTCGAAGACAGCGCAGGACCGGGCAGTGCTTCATTCTGTTGTGCATAGGGTCACCATGAGTTGGAGCAGACCTGACAGCAACTAACAATAACAACAAAACAACAGCTAAACTTGGGTAGAATTTGATAAATTTCAAGTGCTAATCTAATATTAACTCATTTCACTCTCATAACACATTCGAAATGAGTGTTGCTATTATCATGATCTTCCTGTTATCTACCAGGAAACTGAGGCCCAGGGGGGCTAAATAGCTTGCCTTCATCACATGGCTAGTCCCTGTGTTTGACGACTTCGCCTCTGGCCCTCCACATGCAGAACCCAGTTTTAGAAAGCTCTCCGTGACGAATCTTCCGTGGCTAAGGATGGCTGGGGCACTTCATGGAGGCTTCACGGAGCTTGTGTTTTAAACAAATGAAGATCTACAAAGGAAAGAGCAAAGTTCTAACCCTGCCTTAAATCTCCTTTCAGTGTCATACTTCAGCTACACTGGCTACTAGGGAAGAAACCTTGTGTTATGGGTAGAATCCCCCCCCAAAATATGTATTGTGAATCCTAACCTCTAGGCCTGTGGTTAGAATCCTATTCGGGAATGGATAGTCTTTGCTATGTTAGCTAGAGGATTAGTGTAGAGTATATCTTGAGTCAATCTCTCTTGAGATATGAAAGAGATTAAAGAAGAGAGCAGAAGAGAGGTGAGAAAGAGAGATGCCACATGAAGACCACCCAGGAGCAGAAGCTCAGAAGAAACAAGGACCTTCCTCCAGAGCCGACAGGGAGAGAAAGCCTTCCCCTAGAGTGGGGATCCTGAATTTGGACTTCTAGCATTCTAGACTGTGAGAAAATAAATTTCTGTTTGTTAAAGCCATCCACTTGTGGTATTTCTGTTATAGCAGCACTAAATAATTAAAACAAGTTGTAAATGTCTTAATTGCATAAAAGAACGAATTACAGGGTAATATCACTAGCAGAGAAGCCCTGGTGGCACAGTGGTTAAGAGCTATGGCTGCTACTCAAAAGGTTGGCAGTTTGAATCCAACAGCTACTCCTTGAAAACCCTATGGGGCAGTTCTACTGTGTCCTATAGGGTTGCTATGAATCAGAATCGGCTGGATGGCAACAGGTTTGGTTTGGTTTGGTTGTGGTATCACTAGCAGAAGGTCCCTGCACGGCACACATGGTTTGAGCTCAGCTACTAAACTAAAGGTTGGCAGTTTGAAACCACCCAGCAGTGCCACAGAACAGTCTGGTGATCTGCTTTCATAAAAACTGAAAAACCTATTAAGAAGTTCTACTCTCTGTAACACATGGGGTCTCCATGAGTTAGACTTGACTTGACGACAGCAGGCTTGGTTTGTTTTATCACTAGCAGATACTTTGAGAAATTATTGAGGTAATACCTGTCTTCAGACTTGTCACTCTTTTTGAAAGGTGCCCAGAAAACTGGAGCTGAGACGACACAGGCTCTCATCTATCACCTGGCGGGTTTTCTCCGAAGAGCAATGATCCCGAGGTTGGACCCATGGGGAGGAAGGCCGCTTTGTGTACTGCAGGTAGTGTGATCAGTGCCTTCTCTTGGGAAGTTGTGTGTTGTATTCCAAACACTGAAGAGGCACAAACCCTCTGTCCTCTGAATTCACTGCTAGAATTGAGGCCTGAGGTGCAAGGAAATGAAAGTATTCAGACAGAACTTTGACTACAAGGTGTTTGCTGCCCTGTGCTGTGGAACCGGGAAGACTTGAAACAACAGAAGGAAATAAATGAGTGACAGCACACTGATATGTGAGGAACGATGGGGTCACGGGAAAGAGTCCAAGGACTGGCCACGAGGTTCACATGCCGAGGGCTGCACAGGGTCCCTGGCACCGTGCAGGGCCGAGGCCTGGGCTCCAGTGCAGCCCCACCGCCAGCCCCTGCGGGCAGCCAAGTCCCCTCACCTCTGAGCATGGCCCTTACTGGTAACATGGGAAGGCCAGCAGCCCCTAGCTCAGAGGGTGCCTATTAGATATAAGTGCTTAGGACAAGGCCTAGCACATGGCCTTTGCCATTATTACCTGCAGAGAAGCGAAAAAGCAGTTTACAAAATAATATCTATGATTTTATTTTTAAAAAGATTTCACACATATATCATAAAAGATCATGTATAAGATCATATGTATATATATACGGATATATATATAATCCATTTATAGAAAAAGTCTTGAAAGATATTTACAGTAGTTATTTTTGGGTGATGAGATTATGGAGTTTTTTTACTGCTTTTTTTAACTGATGGATCTTTTTGTTTTCTCTGCAGTGGACATGTAGTGTTGTTGTAATAATAACAAAATCAGTAGTAGTTATTGTGAAAAATGTAAAATACATACCAGAGTCAATCCTTCCCTCCCTCCCCTCCCGTCTCTGTCTCTTTCTTTCCTTCCTCCCAGGCCCTCCCTCCCTTCCACATGTGGGTTTTCGTAAGCACTTCTTTTCTCTGAGGTCTGAGTAAGGCAGGGGTAGCAGTGGTGAATAATACACAGCTACATTTCTAAGAAAGCACTAGTGAGTCATATATTTGTAGTATCTATTTTTGCCTCAAGTGCTGAGCTTTTTTCATGCCAGCCATTATCTGCTATCGTTTCAGGTCATCTGTGAGCGAGCACAACCGTGCTCCCTGTGTTCTGATCTCTCCTTGCTTCAGTGCCTCTGCACAGCAGCCAGGCCGTCCTCCCAAAGATTAAACCAGTTGCAGAGCAGTCGACTCTGACTCATGGTGACCTTGTGTGTCAGAGTAGAACTGTGCTTCGTAGGGTTTTCAGTGGCTGATTTTTCAAAAGTATATTACCAAGTCTTTCTTATGAGGTACCTCTGGATGGACTAGAACCTCCAACCTTTTCGTTAGCAGCCAAGTACTTAAGGATTTACACCACCCAGGGACTCCTCCCCAAAAAAACTCTCCTGTGACACCGAGTCCAGTTTGGCAGGGTGTTTATAGCCTTGGTCCTGAATGCCCATTCGAAGTTCTCTTTTTGGTTCATTCCATAGTGAACATGGAGCAGCTAAAGCAAAAAGAAGAGGTGATGAAGTACAAGAGCTGATCGGAAGATTTCAAAGGGTAGCTCCAGAAGACAAAGTAAAGGATTTAAGAAAATGTACAAAGACCTGGAGTTAGAAAACCAAAAGGGAAGAAGATGCTCAGCATTTCTCAAGCTGAAAGAGCTGAACAAAAAATTCAAGCCTCGAGTTGCAATACTGAAGGATTCTATGGAGAAAATATTGAATGACACACAAAGCATCAAAAGACAGAGAATCACTATACCAAAAAGAATTGGCAGACATTCAACCATTCCAGCAGGGAGCATATGATCAAGAACTGATGGTATTAAAGCAAGAAGTCCAAGCTGCCCTAAAGGCCTTGAGAAAAAAACAAGTCTCCAGCAATTGACAAAATACCAATTGGGATATTTCAACAAATGGATGCAAACACTGAAGTGCCCACTTGATCATGCAAAGAAATTTGGAAGACAGCTACCTGGCCAATCCACTGGAAAAGATACATATTTATACCCATTCCAAAAAAGGTGATCCAAGAGAACGCAGAAATTATCAAACAATATCATTAATATCACACGTAGTAAAATTTTGCTGAAGATAATTCAAAGGCAGTTGCAGCAGTACATCAAAAGGGAACTGCCAGAAATTCAAGCTGGATTCAGACGAGGACATGGAACAAGGGATATCGTTGCTGATGTCGGAAGAATCCTGGCTGAAAGCAGAGAATGCCAGAAAGATGTTTACCTGTGTTTTATTGATTATGCAGAGGCATTCGACTCTGTGGATCATAAAAATTATGGATAACATTGGGAAGAATGAGAATTCCAGAACAATTAATTGTGCTCTTGTGGAATCTGTACCTAGATTAAGAGGCAGTTGTTGGAACAGAAAAAGAGGATGCTGCATGGTTTAAAGTCAGAAAAGGTGTGTGTCAGGGTTGTATACTTTCACCATACCTATTTAATCTGAATGCTGAGCAAATAATCTGAGAAGTTGGACTCTATGAAGAAGAGCGTGACATCATGATTGGAGGAAGACTCACTAACAACCTGCAATATACAGATGACACAACTTTGCTTGCTGAAAGTGAAGAGGACTTGAAGCACTTACTGATAAAGATCAAAGATCACAGCCTTCAAAATGGATTACATCTCAACACAAAGAGAACAAAAATCCTCACAACTGGACCAATAAGCAACATCAGGACAAATGGAGAAAATATTGAATTTGTAAGGGACTTCATTTTAGTTCTATCTACAATCAGTGCCCATTAAAGCAGCAGCAAAGATCAAACCACGTATTGCACTGGGCAAATCTGCCACAAAAGACTCCTTTAATGTGTTGAAAAGCAAAAATGTCACCTTGAGGACTAAGGTGCACCTGACCCAGGCCATATAGTATGTTCAATCACCTTATATGCATGTGAAAGCTGAACATTGAATAAGGAAGACCAAAGAATTGATGCCTTTGAATTACGGTGTTGGCAAATAATACCGAATATAGCATGGACTGCCAGAAGAACGAACAAAACTGTCTTGGAAGAAGTACAGCTAGAATGCTCCGTAGAAGCTTGTTGTTGTTGTTCGGTGCCATCGAGTCGGCTCCAACTCATAGCAATCCTATGCACGACAGAAAGAAACACTGTCGAGTCCTGTGCCATCCTTACAATGGTTGTTATGCTTGAGCCCATTGTTGCAGCCACAGTGTCAATCCACCTCGTTGAGGGTCTTCCTCTTTTCCGTTGACCCTGTACTTTGCCAAGCATCATGTCCTTCTCCAGAGACTGATCCCTCCTGACATGTCCAAAGTATGTAAGACGCAGTCTCACCATGCTTGCCTCTAAGGAGCATTCTGGTTGTAGTTCCTCCAAGACAGATTTATTCATTCTCCTGGCAGTCCATGGTATACTCAATATTCTTCGCCAACACCACAATTCAAAGGCATCAATTCTTCTTTGGTCTTCCTAATTTGTTGTCCAGCTTTCACATGCACATGATGTGATTGAAAATACTATGGCTTGGGTCAGGCACACCTTAGTCTTCAAGGTGACATCTTTGCCCTTCAACACTTTGAAGAGGTCCTTTGCAGCAGATATACCCAAATGCAATGGGTCTTTTGATTTCTTGACTACTGATTCCATGGCTGTTGATTGTGGATCCAAGTAAAGTGAAATCCTTGACAACTTCAATCTTTTCTCCACTTATCATGATGTTGCTCATTGGTACAGTTGTGAGGATTTTTGTTTTCTTTATGTTGAGGTGCAATCCATACTGAAGGCTGTGGTCTTTGATCTTCATTAGTAAGTGCTTCAAGTCCACTTCACTTTCAGCAAGAAAGGTTGTGTCATCTGCATAACACAGGTTGTTAATGAGTCTTCCTCCAATCCTGATGGTCTGTTCTTCTTCCTATAGTCCAGCTTCCCAGATTATTTGCTCAGCATACAGATTGAATAGGTATGGTGAAAGAATACAGCCCTGCCACACACCTTTCCTGACTTTAAACCAATCAGTATCCCCTTGTTCTGTCTGAACAACTGCCTCATAATCTATGTAAAGTTTCCTCATAAGCACAATTAAGTGTTCTGGAATTCCTATTCTTTGCAACGTTATCCATAATTTGTTATAATCCACACAGTCGAATGCCTTTGCATAGTCCATAAACCACAGGTAAACATCCTTCTGGTATTCTCTGCTTTCAGCCAGGATCCATCTAACATCAGCAATGATATCCTTGGTTCCACGTCCTCTTCTGAAACCGGCCTGAATTTCTGACAGTTCCCTATTGATATACTGCTGCAGCCATTTTTGAATGATCATCAGCAAAATTTTGCTTATGTGTGATATTAATGATATTGTTCTATAATTTCCACATTCGGTTGGCTCATCTTTCTTGGGAATAAACATAAATATGGATCTCTTCCAGTCAGTTGGCCAGGAAGCTGTCTTCCATATTTCTTGGCATAGACGAGTGAGCACCTCCACTGCTGCGTCTGTTTGTTGAAACACCTCAATTGATATTCCATCAATTCCTGGAGCCTTGTTTTTTGCCAATGCCTTCAGAGCAGCTTGAACTTCTTCCTTCAGTACCATCAGTTCCTGATCATATGCTGCTTCTCGAAATGGTTGAACATCGACTAATTCTTTTTGATATAATGGCTCTGTGTATTTCTTCCATCTTCTTTTGATGCTTCCTGCGTCATTTAATATTTTCCCCATGGAATCCTTCACTACTGTAACTTGAGGCCTGAATTTTTTCTTCAATTCTTTCAGCTTGAGAAACACCAAGTGTGTTCTTCCCATTTGGTTTTCCATTTCCAGCTCTTTGCACATGTCATTATAATACTTTACTTTGTCTTCTTGAGAGGCCCTTTGAAATCTTCTGTTCAGTTCTTTTACTTCATCAATTCTTCCTTTTGTTTTAGCTGCTCGACTTTCGAGAGCAAGTTTCAGAGTCTCCTCAGACATCCATCTTGGTCTTTTCTTTCTTTCCTATCTTTTCAATGACCTCTTGCTTTCTTCATGGATGATGTCCTTGATGTCATTCCACAACTTGTCTGGTCTTCGATCACCAGTGTTCAATGCATCAAATCTATTCTTCAGATGGTCTCTAAATCTAAGTGGGATATACTCAAGGTCATATTTTGGCTCTCGTGGACTTGCTCTGATTTTCTTCACTTTCAGCTTGAACTTGCATATGAGCAATGGATGATCTGTTCCACAGTCAGCCCCTGGCCTTGTTGTGACTGATGATATTGAGCTTTTCCATCATCCCTGTCCACAGATGTAGTCAGTTTGATTTCTGTGTGTTCCATCTGGCGAGGTCCATGTGTATAGTTGCCGTTAATGTTGGCAAAAGAAGGTGTTTGCAGTGAAGAAGTCTTTGGTCTTGCAAAATTCTATCATTCAATCTCCAGCATTGTTTCTATCACCAAGGCCATATTTTCCAACTACTGATCCTTCTTCTTTGTTTCCAACTTTCACATTCCCATCACCAGTAATCATCAAGGCATCCTGATTGCATGTTTGATCAATTTCAGACTGCAGCAGCTGATAAAAATCTTCTATTTCTTCATCTTTGGCCCTAGAGGTTCTTGCATAAATTTGAATAATAGTCGTAATAACTGGTCTTCCTTGTAGGGGTATGGATATTATCCTTCACTGACAGCATTATACTTCAGGATAGATCTTGAAATGTTCTTTTTGACGATGAATGCAACACCATTCCTCTTCGAGTTGTCATTTCCAGCAGAGTAGACTATATGACTGTCTGATTCAAAATGGCCAATACCAGTCCATTTCAGTTCACTAATGCCTAGGATATCGATGTTTATGTGTTCCATTTCATTTTTGATAATTTCTAATTTTCCTAGATTCATACTTCATACATTCCAGGTTCTGATTATTAATGGATGTTTGCAGCTGTTTCTTCTTATTTTGAGTGGTGTCACACCAACAAATGAAGGTCCCGAAAGCTTTAGTCCACCCACGTCATTAAGGGCGACTCTACTTTGAGGAGGCAGCTCTTCCCCAGTCATCTTTTGAGTGCCTTCCAACCTGGGGGTTCATCTTCCAGCACTATTTCAGACAATGTTTCACTGCTATTCATAAGGTTTTCACTGACTAATACTTTTCAGAAGTAGACTGCCAGATCCTTCTTCCTAACCTGTCTTCTTCTGGAAGCTCAGCTGAAACCTGTCCTCCATGGGTGACCCTGCTGGTATCTGAATACCAATGGAATAGCTTCCAGCATCACAGCAACACACAAGCCCCCACAGTATGACAAACTGACAGATTGCAAAATTATGTCTCACATACTTTGGACATGTTATTAGGAGGGACCAGTCCCTGGAGAAGGATATTGTGCTTGGTAAAGTAGCAGGTCATCAAAAAAGAGGAAGTCCCTCGATGAGATTGATTGACCCAGTGGACGCAATTAGGGTCTTAAACATAGCAAGGATTGTGAGGATGGTGCAGGACCAGGCAGTGTTTTTTCGTGTTACATGAAGTGCAATCCATATTGAAGGCTGTAGTCTTTGATCTTCACCAGTAAGTGTCATCAATCCTGATGCCCCATTCTTCTTCACACAGTCCAGCTTCTTGGATTATTTACTCAGCATACAGATTGAATAAGTATGGTGAAAGGATACAACTGTCTCTTGTCCTAAATCGAGGTTCCTCATGAGCACTATTAAGTGTCATGTAATTCCCATTTTTCAAAATGTTATCCATAATTCATTTTGATCCACACAGTTGAATGCCTTTGCATAGTCAGTAAAACTTGTATTCTCTGCTTTCAGCCAGGATCTGCATGACATCAGCAATAACACCCCTCATTCCATGTCCTTTTCTGAATCTGGCCTGAATTTCTGGCAGTTCCCTTTTGATGTACTACTGCAACTGCTTTTGAATGATCTTCAGCAAAATTTTACTTATGTGTGATATTAATGATATCGTTTGATTATTTCCATATTCTGTTGGATCATCTTTCTTTGGAATGGGTACAAACATGGATCTCTAATACTCAGCTGTCCAGGTAACTGTCTTCCAAATTTCTTGGCATAGACAAGCATGCTCTTCCAGTGCTGCATCTGTTTGTTAAAACATCTCAGTTGGTATCCCATCAGTTCCTGGAGACTTGTTTTTTCTCAATGCATTTAGTGCAGCTTGGACTTCTTCCTTCTGTACCATAGGTTCTTGATCATATGCTACCTCCTGAAATGGTTGAATGCCCACCAATTCTTTTTGGTACAATGACTCTGTGTTTGCCTTCCATCTTCTTTTTTTGCTTCCTGTGTCATTTAATGTTTTCTCTGTAGAATTCTTCAATGCTGCAACTTGAGGCTTAAATTTTTTCTTCGGTTTTTTCAGCTTGAGAAATGCTGAGCTTGTTCTTCCCTTTTGGTTTTCTATCTTCAGGTCTTTGCATGTCATCATAAGACTTTACTTTGTCTTCTGGAGCCACCCTTTGAAATCTTCTGTTCAGCTCTTTTACTTCATCATTTCTTCCTTTCACTTTAGCTACTCTATGTTCAAGAGCAACTTTCAGAGTCTCTTCTGACACACATTTTGGACTTTTCTTTCTTTCCAGTCTTTTTAATCATCTTGCTTGCTTCATATACGATGTCCTTGATGTCATGTAATGTAGTGTAATGTAATATAATCTAACCACTTTCCATAACACAATCTAATATAAAGTAATCAACTTTCAAGGAGCCCTGGTCATACGGGGTTAAATGCTTGGCTGCTAATTGAAAGGTTGGCAGTTTGAAACCACCAGCCAGTCCAAGGGAAAAAGATGTGACAGTCTGATTCCATAGAGATTACAGCCTTGAAAACCCTATGGGGAATTCTACTCTGTCCTATAGGGTCACCATGAGTAGATTCAACTCAAAGGCAAAGGCTTTTTTAATTACCTTCCATAATGCATTCTAATGTAATATAGTGTAATTACTCACTTTCCACAATGTAATCTAATGTAATATAATCACTTTCCATAATGCAATCTAATGTCCCTGGAGAACGACATCATGCTTAGTAAAGTAGAGACTCACTGAAGAAGAGGAAGACCCTCAATGAGATAGATTGTCACAGTGGCTGCAACAATGGGCTCAAGCATAACAATGCTGGTGAGTCTGGGGTAGGACCAGGCAGTGTTTAGTTCTGTTGTACATAAGTCACTATGAGTTGGAACCGACTCTACGGCACCTAATAACAACAACAATCTAATGTAATCAATCAATCAATTCAGTCAGTTGAGATTGTACCAGTGCAGGGTGAGTCCTAAACATAATCACTTCTGAGTTATAAGAAGACCAGGGTAGACACAGACACACACAGGGGGACACAGATGCAAACAAACGTCAAGGATCATCAGCAGACCGCAGAAACTAGAAGAGAAGAAGCCAACAGGCTGACACCCTGATTTGGATTTTAGTCTCCAGAGCGGGGAGAGAATAATTTCCTTTCTTAAAACCACCCACTTGTGGTCTTTGCGTTCCACTGACCTGGTGTAGAGACGGATGCTGGGGAAGGTTCTGGGAGCGATGGCTGTGATGGGAGGTCTCTGGTGGGTGAGCTGGGAAACAAGGTGGTGTGAGGAGAGGGAGCCGTCTGGGATGAATACCCCAGACCACAGCCTTTCTGCTTCTTCTCTCCACAGCCTGTGTACCCCGTGCAGCAAGCTTGGGGGGCAGGGCCAAGTCACAAGAGTATGGGATCCCCCTCCGCCCTCCCAGGAGCCAAACTCTCACTCTCAGTCTTCCTGTCCTTGAACCTCCAGGGCCCAGGCCGCTGCACCCTGCCCGCAGGACTGCTGGTGAAAACAGTTCCCCAGTGCTGGGCACCCCCTTGGCCCAGTGTCCGCTCTCATGCACGGGCAGGTGTCCCAGCTCTGCATCCTGGGCTATTGCTGATGTGCTTGGCTGCCCCCTTCTGCACCCTGGTGGCTGACCTGAGCCTCATCTTCGAATCCTGGCCTATGCAGCCCACCTGGGCCCATAGTATCCCCACCACGGATCGCCTGGCCTAGCGGGGGCATGGCGCGGGGGGAAGACACAGAAATCCCCGGCAGCCATTGTCCCTTGAAGTTTGTCTCTGAGCCTGAGAGTCCAGCTGGATGGTTGGGACAACGTTTGATAACAAAAGTCAGTGTGGTCTGTCAGCAAGACCTAGGCTCTGGCCCAGGACCAGGACCCCACATCACTTGACTTTGGGGAGCTGTTTGTTGTTTGCTAGACTGTCACCCCACCTCATCCTCCACTGCACCCTCTCTGTGGCAGCCACCCTAGCCCAGGGTGGTTATCTGCATCCCAGCCCCCACGCGATACCCCACTGTTCCTTTTTCCTCCCCAGACCTTGTAACACTAGTCGAAATCAGCTCTCGGCTCTTCCAATAAATCTCCCCTGGGGGCGTCAGCCTCTCATCTTCCCCACCCCCATTCTGACTTTCTTGAAAGTTGGGGAGTGTCCTCCAGTGGGACCCTGGGTTAAAGACTGTCCCTTGTGCCCTCTGTGTGTGGCACCAAAGCCCCCCTGATCACTAAGAGGGGGGCTGCTCCAGGGAGGCCACCGCCTCTGTGTCAGGCACTTGCTGGAAAGAGGCAGACACAGCCAGCGAAGTTTGTAGAGTGGTGATGAGGCCCTGCCCTGTGGGCCCAATTGCTGCAGGGAGTACCCTGTCCCCTTTGGTGGTGGGGGTCCAAGGGCGGGGTCAGCAGCCTCCTCGTCTGAATGTTCTGCCCCTTTGACAAAGATTTTTTTTACCCATGTATATTTTTACCATTACCTTCCCATTACCTGGGAAGGCAGAATGGGGGAGGGGAGATTCCTGACAAAGTTGAGTCTGCCTCTGACTTCACAGAGTGCCTTAGTGAGTTAGACACTCTAAGCCTTGATCTCATTGTCTGGACAATGGGGATAATACTGATGATCTCACAGGATTAAAAAAACAATCCAGTTGCCTTTGAGTTAATTCTGACTCATGGTGATCTTACAGGATAGACCCACTGCTCTTGAGTAGATTCTGACTCATAGCAACACTGTAAGACAGAGTAGAACTTCCCTATAGGGTTTCCAAGGCTGTAAATCCTTATTGAAGCAGACCGCCACATCTTTCTCCCGTGGAGTGGCTGATGGGTTCTAACCTTCAAACTTTTGGTTCACAGTTGAGCGCTTTAACCACTGCGCACCAGGGCTCCTTATCTTACAGGATGTTGTGTTGTTGTTGTTAGGTGCTGTCGAGTTGGTTCCCAATCATAGAGACCCTATGTATCACAGAAGAAAAGACTGCCTCGTCATGCGCCATCCTTACAATCGTTATGCTTGAGCCTATTATTGCAGCCACTGCGTCAATCTACCTCGTTGAGGGTCTTCCTCTTTTATGCTGACTCTGTACTTTACCAAGCGTAATGTCCTTCTCCAAGGACTCATCCCTCCTGACAACACATCCAAAGTATGTAAGATGGAGTCTCGCCATCCTTGCATCTAAGGAGCATTCTGGTTGTACTTCGTCCAAGACAGATTTGTTCCTTCTTTTGGCAGTCCGTGGTGTATTCAATACTCTTCTCCAACAACACGGTTCAAACGTATCAGGTATCAGTCTTCCTTATTCACTGTCCAGCTTTCACATGCATTTGATGCGATTGAAAATACCATGGCTTGGGTCAGGCGCATTTTAATTTTTAAGGTGACATCATTGCTTTTCAACACTTAAAGAGGTCCTTTGCAGCAGATTTCCCCAATGCAGTGCGTCTTTTGCTTTCTTGATTGCTGCTTCCGTGGCTGTTGATTGTAGATACAAGTAAAATGAATCCTTGACAACTTCAATCTTTTCTCCATTTATTATGTTGTTACTTATTGGTCTAGTGAGGATTTTTGTTTTCTTTATGTTGAGGCGTAATTCATACTGAAGGCTGTGGTCTTTGATCTTCATTAGTTACTGCTTCAAGTCCTCTCCATTTTCAGCAAGTAAGGCTGTGTCATCTGCATAATGCAGGTTGTAAATGAGTCTTCCTCCAATCCTGATGCCCCGTTCTTCTTCATATAGTCCAGCTTCCAGGATTATTTGCTCAGCATTCAGTCTGAACAGGTATAGTGAAAAGATACAACCTTGATGCACACATTTCCCGACTTTAAACCATGCAGTATCCCTTGTTCTGTCCGAACAACTCTCCCTTGATCGAAGTACAGGTTCCTCATGAGCACAATTAAGGGTTCTGGAATTCCCATTCTTCACAATGTTATCCGTAATTTGTTATGATCCACACAGTCAAATGCCTTTGCATAGTCAATAAAACACAGGTAAACATCCTTCTGGTATTCTCTGCTTTCAGCCAGCATCCATCTGACATCAGCAATGATATCCCTGGTTCCATGTCCTCTTCTGAATCGGGCCTGAATTTCTGACAGCAACCTGTTGATATACTGCTGCAGCCACTTTTGAACGATCATCAGCAAAATTATGCTTGTGTGTGATATTAATGATATTGTTCTATAATTTCTGCATTCGGTTAGATCACCTTTCTTGGGAAGAGACATAAATACAGATCTTTTCCAGGCAGTTGGCCAGGTAGCTGTCTTCCAAATTTCTTAGCATAGACAAGTGAGCACTTCCAGGGCTGCATCCATTTGTTGAAACACCTCAATTGATATTCCATCAATTCCTGGAGCCTTGTTTTTTGCCAGTGCCTTCAGAGCAGCTTGGACTTCTTCCTTCAGTGCCATCAGTTCCTGATCATATGCTACCTCCTGAAATGGTTGAACATCCACTAATTCTTTGTGGTATAATGGCTCTGTGTATTTCTTCCATCTTCTTTTGATGCTTCCTGCGTCATTTAATATTTTTCCCATAGAATCCTTCACTATTGCAACTCGAGGCTTGAATTTTTTTCTTCAGTTCTTTCAGCTTCAGAAAAGCAGAGTGCGTTCTTCCCTTTTGGTTTTCTATCTCCAGCTCTTTGCACATGTCATTATAATACTTTGTCTTCTCAAGCCGCCCTTTAAAATCTTCTGTTCGGTTCTTTTAGTTCATCATTTCTTCCTTTTGCTTTAGCTGCTCGATGTTGGGGAGCAAGTTTCAGAGTCTCTGCTGACATCCATCTTGGTCTTTTCTTTCTTTCCTGTCTTTTCAGTGACCTCTTGCTTTCTTCAAGTATGATGTCCTTCCACAATTCATCTGGTCTTTGGTCATTAATGTTCAAGGCGTCAAATCTATTCTTGAGATGGTCTCTAAATTCAGGTGGGATATACTCAAGGTTGTGTTTTAGCTCTCGTGGACTCACTCTGATTTTCTTCAGTTTCAGCTTGAACTTGCATATGAGCAACTGATGGTCTGTTCCACAGCCGGCCCTTTGCCTTGTTCTGACTGATGATAATGAGCCTTTCCATCATCTCTTTGCACTGACGTAGTCAATTTGATTCCTCTGTATTCCATCTGGCAAGGTCCATGTGTATGGTCACCGTTTATGTTGGTGAAAAATTGCAAAATTCTGTCATTCGATCTCCAGCATTGTTTCTATCACCAAGGCCATATCTTCTACCAATCCTTCTTCTTTGTTTCCAACTTTTACATTCCAATCACCAGTAATTATCAATGCATCCTGATTGCATGTACGATCAATTTCAGACTGGAGAAGCTGATAAAAATCTTTAATTTCTTCATTTTTGGCCTTAGTGATTGGGGTGTAAATTTGAATAATAATCATATTAACTGGTCTTCCTTGTAGGAATATGGATATTGTCCTATCACTGACAGCATTGTACTTCAGGATAGATCTTGAAATGTTCTTTTTGACAATGAATGCAACACCACCCCTCTTCAAGTTGTCATTCCTGGCACAGTAGACTATATGATTATCCGATTCAAAATTGCCAATATCAGTCCATTTCAGCTCACTAATGCCTAGGATATCAATGCTTATGTGTTCCATTTCATTTTTGAGTTTTCCCCTTTTCCTAGATTCATACTTTGTACATTCAAGGTTCCAATTACTAACGGAAGTTTGCAACTGTTTCTTCTCATTTTGAGTCTTGCCACATCAGCAAATGAAGGGTCCTTCTTCCTAGTCTGCCTTAGTCTGGAAGCTCAGCTGAAACCTGTCCTCCATGGGTGACCCTGCTGGTATCTGAATACTGGTGGCATAGCTTCCAGCATCACAGCAACATGCGGCCACCACCGTATGACAAACTGATAGACTCATGGGGGCCTTATGACAAACTGATAGACTCATGGGGGCCTTATAGCATAAAGTGAGGATTAAATGAAAAAAAAAATGTACAAAGTACCTGGAACATGTAGCCTTCCCACATAATACTAGTTTCCTCCCTCTCCACTAAGCACTTTGGAAAACATACCTCTTAAAACCATAATGGAGAAGAACAATACTCTCTGTGACAGAAAATCGAATTTAGGACAAACCCAAGGGAGTTCTCATTTTTGTAAATCTGTCCCCGAGCCAACGTCCACTTCGGCCTTGTAGCCTCTGACGAATGATCTTCCCACTTGACAGAGGATGTTGTCAGAGGGGACGTTGTCCACTGCTAGATGACTACACCCCCCTGGCTCCCACCCATCTGTCAGTGTGTGGTACTGGGTTGGTCTCATGATGCTGTAATGCTGGAAGCTACACAACTGTTCTTTCAGATACCAGCAAGGTCACCCTGTGGTGGACAGGTTTTAGTGGAGCTCCCAGACTAAGATAGACTTAGGCAGAAAGGTATAGAAAGCTACTTCAGATAATTAGCCAATGAAAACCCTGTGGATCACAATGAATATAATCTGATAAGGTGCTGGAAAATGAGCCCCCTAGGTTGGACCCGTTGCCGTCAAGTTGATTCTGACTATAGCAACTCTGTAGGACAGAGTAGAACTGCCCCATAGGGCTTCCAAGGCTATAATCTTTATGAAGAACATGGCCTCAGAGCAGCGCTTGGGGCCCCAGGCTACAAGTGGAGAGTGGGACTCGACTGTGGGTCCTCTCACTCCAGAGCTTACCTACACACCCACGTAACCACACACCTGCCCACTCGCATACCCACACACTCACACACCTGCCCACTCACACACACACACCTGCCCACACACACCCACATTTCTGCTCACTTACACACCCACACACCTGCCCACTCACACGCCCACACACTTACACACCCACACACCACAGCAAGTCTGGCTGAATCAGGCCTCCTGTCCATCTGCCCTTATCCACATGAGAGATGGCCCACCTGACCTGAAAGCCCAGTCTTCAGCCTGGAGCAGCACACGAGCATTGAATTCACGCAGGGCTCATGTGTTGGCCTTCTGCTCTTAGTCCACCTACATCAGATGACAGCACAAAGAACTGAGCTAACTGTAAGGGTGCTGCCTTTAATATCAGTCAGGGGGCTGCCACTCCCCTGTGGCTTTTTGGTGAGTGAGGGGAGCCTGCTCCTCATTAGGAGTTCTTCCTGCCATCACCCTGAGTGTACTAGCCCATGCCCGCTCTAGCATCCTCCACCACCGTCCTTCACTGTGACTGCAGCAGCCTACGTCTAGTGACACTAATATTTTTTAGTTGTACTAGCTCTAAAGTTCACAGGATATGAAAAGTGACTTTTTATCTTAAGCTTTTGGCTAGTTATGAGTAAGAATAATGTAGCCACAAGACAAGAATAAGGAGCCTGTTGATGCAACAGTTAAGTGCTTGACTACTAGCCTAAAGGTCAGTGGTCCCAGCCCACCAGCGGCACCACAGGAGAAAAGACCTGGCAACCTGTTGCTGTAAAGATTATAGCCTAGGAAACCCTATGGACAGTTCTACTCTGTCACATGGGGTCGATGTGAGTTAGAAACAACTCAGTGGCACCCAACAACAATACCACCAAGAGAATATGTGAATTGTTCTCTGAGAGATGAGCACAGATTCTTCAAGCTGTTAAACCTAGTGTTGTCTGGCCTCAGCAGCACCTGATGTTGTTGTTGTTAGGTGCTGTCTAGTCAGTTCCCACTCCTAGTGACCCTGTGTACAACAGAACGAAACACTGCCTCGTCCTGAGCCTTCCTCATAATCGTTTTTATGCTTGAGCCCATTGTTGCAGCCACTGTGTCAATCCATCTCACTGAGGGTCTTCCTCTTTTTCGCTGACCCTCTACTTCACCAAGCATAATATCCTTCTCCAGGGACTGGTCCCTCCTGATAACATGTCCAAAGTACGTAAGACAAAGTCTCACAATCATCGCTTCTAATGAACATTCTGGCTGTACTTCTTCCAAGACATTTGTTTGTTCTTTTGGCAGTCCATGGTATATTCAATATTCTTCACCAGCACCACAATTCAAAGGCATCAATTTTCTTTGGCCTTTCTTAATCATCGTCCAGCTTTCACATGCATATGATGCGATTGAAAACATCATGGCTTGGGTCATGAGCACCTAAATCTTTAAAGTGACATTTGTTTTTTAATACTTTAAATAGACCTTTTGCAGCAGATTTGTCCAATGAAATGCGTTGTTTGATTTCTTGACTGCTGCTTCCATGGGTGTTGATTGTGGATCCAAGTAAAATGAAATCCCTGACAGCTTCAATCTTCATTTATCATGATGTCACTTATTGGTCCAGTTGTGAGGATTTTTGTTTTCTTTATGTTGAGGTGTAATCCATACTGAAAGCTGTGGACTTTGATCATCAGTAAGTGCTTCAAGTCCTCTTCACTTTCAGCAAGCGAGGTTGTGTCATCTGCATATCGTAGGTTAATGAGTCTTCCTCCAATCCTGATGCCCCATTGTTCATAACGTCCAGCTTCTCAGATTATTTGCTCAGTATACAGTTTGAATAAGTATGCTGAAAGAATACAAACCTGACACGCACATTTTCTGACTTTAAACCACTAAGTATCCCCTTGTTCTGTTAGAACAACTGCCTCTTGGTCTATGTACAGGTTCCACATGAGCACAATTAAATGTTCTGGAATTCCCATTCTTCACAGTGTTATCAATAATTTGTTATGATCCATACAGTCGAATGCCTTTGCATAGTCAATAAAACACAGATACATATCTTCCTGATATTCTCTGCTTTCGGCCAAGATCCCTCTGATATCAACAATGATATCCCTGCTTCCACATCCTCTTCTGAATCTGGCTTGAATTTCTAGCAGTTCTATGTTGATGTACTGCTGCAACCACTTTTGAATGGTCTTAAGCAAAATTTTACTTGTGTGTGATTGTCTTAGTCATCTAGTACTGCTATAACAGAAATACCACAAGTGGATGGCTTTAACAAAGAGAAATTTATTTGCTCACAGTCTAGTAGGTTACAAGTCCAAATTCAGGGTGTCAGCTCCAGGGGAAGGTTTTCTCTCTCTGTCAGCTCTGGAGGAAGATTCTTTATCATCAGTCTTCCCCTGGTTGAGGAGCTCCTCAGGTGCAGGGACCCCAGGTCCAAAGGATGCGCTCTACTTATGGTGCTGCTTTTTACTTTTATCTCTTAAGAGATAAAAGGTGGTGCAGGCCACTCACCAGGGAAACTCCCTTTACCTTGGATCAGGGTGGTGTTTTAATCCCACCCTAATCCTCCTTAACATAAAATTACAATCACAAAATGGAGGACAACCGCACAATACTGGGAATCACGGCCTAATCAAGTCGATAACACATTTTTGGGGGTACACAAGTGAATCCTATGACAGTGATAATAATTATGTTGTTGCTATTAGGTGCCCTCGAGTCAGTTCTGATTCATAGTGACCTACGTACAATAGAAAGAAACACTGCCCAGTCCTGTGCCATCCTCACAATTGTCGTTATGCTTGCCATTGTTGCGGCCACTGTGTCAGTCCATCTCAGTGAGGATCTTTCTCTTTTCCACTGACCCTGTACTTTACCAAGCATGGTGTCCTTCTCCAGGGACTGATCCCTCCTGACAACATGTCCAAAGTAGGTAAGACAAAGTCTCTCCACCCTTGCTTCTAAGTAGCAACCTGGCTGTACTTCTTCCAAGACAGATTTGTTCGTTCTTTTGGCAGTCCATGGTATATTCAATATTCTTCGCCAACACTACAATTCAAAGGCATCAACTCTTCTTCAGTCTTCCTTATTCATTGTCCAGCTTTCACATGCATATGAGGCGATTGAAAATACCATGGCTTAGGTCAGGTGCACCTTAGTCTTCAAGGTGACATCTTTGCTTTTTAACATTTTAAAGAGGTCTTTTGCTGCTGATTTGCCCAATGCAATTTGTCTTTTGATTTCTTGACTGCTGCTTTCATGGCTGTTGATTGTGGATCCAAGTAAAACGAAATCCTTGACAACTTCAATCTTTTCTCTGTTTATCATGATGTTGCTTATTGGTGCCGTTGTGAGGATTTTTGTTTTCTTTACTTTGAGGTGTAATTCATACGGAAAGCTATGGTCTTTGATCTTCACGTCCTCTTCACTTTCAGCAAGCAAGGTTGTGTCATCTGCATAACGTAGGTTGTTAATGACTATTACTCCAGTCTTGATGCCCGATTCTTCTTCATAATGTCCAGCTTCTCAAGTTATTTGCTCAGCATACAAATCGAATAAATGTGATGAAAGAATACAACCCTGATGCACACATTTTCTGACTTTAAACCAAGCAGTATTCCCTTGCTCTGTTCAAATGACTGTCTCTTGATCTATGTGCACATTCTTCATGAGCACAGTTATGTGTTCTGGAATTCCCATTCTTCACAATGTTATCCATAATTTATTATGATCCATACAGTTGAATGCCTTAGCATAGTTAATAAAACGCAGGTCAGCATGTTTCTGGTAGTCTCTGTTTTCAGCCAGAATCCATTTGACATCAACAACGATATCCCTGGTTCCACGTCCTCTTCTGAATCTGGCTTAAATTTCTGGCAGTTTCCTGTTGATATACTGCTACAGCCACTTTTGAATGATCTTCAGCAAAATTTTACTTGTGTTTGATATTAATGATATTGTTCGATAATTTCCACATTCTGTTGGATCACCTTTCTTAGGAATAGGCGCACATATGAATCTCTCCCAGTCAGTTGGCTAGGTAGATGTTTGTTGAAGCATCTCAACTGGTATTCCATCAATTCCTGGAGCCTTTCTTTTTGCCATTGCCTTCAGTGCAACTTGGACTTCTTCCTTCAGTATTCTTTCAATGCAGGCCACACCCCAGGGAAACTCCCTTTATATTGGATCCGGAATGTGACCCGGTAAGGGTGTTACAATCCCACTCTAGTCCTCTTTAACATAAAATTACAATCACAAAATGGAGGACAACCACAGAATACTGGGAATCATGGCCTAACCAAGTTGATACACACATTTTTAGGAGGACATAGTTCAATCCGTGACAGAGTACAAATATGGATCTCAGTTGTTTGGCCAGGTAAAGCTGTCTTCCAAATTTCTTGGCATAGATGAGTGAGCATGTCTAGCACTGCATCTGATTGTTGAAATACCTCATTTGATATTCTGTCAAATTCTGGAGGCTTGTTTTTCACCAATGCTTTCAATGAAGCTTGGACCTCTTCCTTAGTACCATCAGTTCTTGATCACTTGCTACCTCCTGAAATGACTGAATGTCAACCAATTCTTTTTGGTACTGTGTCTCTGTGTATTTCTTCCATTTTCTTTTGATGCACCCTGCATCATTTAGTATTCTCCCCAAAGAATCCTTCAACTAGAGGCTTGGATTTTTTTCTTCAGTTCTTTCAGCTTGAGAAATGCTGAGTGTGTTCTTCCTTTTTGGTTTTCTATCTCCAGCTCTTTGCACATTTCATTATAATACTTTACTTTGTCTTCTCCAGCCACTCTTTGAATTCTTCTGTTCAGCTCTTTGACTCATTCCTTCCTTTTGCTTTAGCTACTGTACTTTCAAGAGCAAGTTTCAGAGTGCCTTCTGATATCCATTTTGGTCTTTTCTTTCTTTCCTGTCTTTTTAATGATCTCTTGCTTTCTTCATGTCTAGTGTCCTTGATATCATTGCACAACTTGTCTGGTCTTTGTTCATTGGTATTCAATGCATGAAATCTATTCTTGAGATGTTCTCTAAATTCAGATGGGATATGCTCAAGTTCGTACTTTGGCTCGTGGGCTTATTCTAATTTTCTTCAGCTTCAACTTGAACTGGCATATGAGCAATTGGTAGTCTATTCTGTAGTTAGCCCGTTGTCTTGTTATGACTGGTGATATTGAGCTTTTCCATCACTTCTTTGTACAGATGTAGTCGATTTGAATCCTTGTATTCCATCTGGCTAGGTCTATGCGTATAGTCACCATTTATGTTGGTGAAAAAAAGATATTTACAATGAAGTGGTCATTTGGCTTTGGAAATCCTATCATATGATCTCCAGCATTGTTTCTATCACCTAGGCTGTGTTTTTCAACTACCAATCCTTCTTTTTTTCAAACGTTCACATCCTAATCACCAGTAATTATCAATGCATCTTGATTACATGTTTAATCAAATTAAGGCTGTAGAAGTTGGTAAAAATCTTCAATTTCTTTATCTTTGGCCTTAGTGGTTGGTGTATAAATTTGAACAATAGCTGTATTAACTGGTATTAACCTGATGTTGCATTGGGCCAAGTAGTACTTGTTTGATAGTGATGGGCCTCATTATAGTTTAGTCTAAAAAGCTTTGCTGTTAGAGAGGTCTTGTTTTGAATCCCAGTTATACTTTTTAAAAATACGTGAGCTTGAGCAAGTTATTTAACTTTTCAAACTTCAGTTTCCTTGTCTGGAAGAAAACAAAAGCAAAAAAGAAAATGATAAGACATACCTCACAGTTTGTCATGGAGACTAAATGAGTGAAGATATGTGATGCCTGGCATGTGGTTAGTGGTCAGTGGAATGTTATTATTGTGAAAGATTGTGTCATTAGCTGAGGACCCCACATACAACAGAATGAAACATTTCCTGGCCCTGCGCTATCTTCGTAATCATTGGTATGTTTGAGCCCATTGTTGTGGTGCATGTATCAATCCATCTCATGGAGGATCCCCCTTGTTTTCATTGACCCTCTATTTTAGCAAATATCATGTTCCTTTCTAGGGACTGGTCTTTCCTGATGATGAGTCCTAAGTAAGAGAATACCACTATTGTATTCACTAGGTTTTAGTGTTTTTGAACCAATTATACTTGAATCAAAATTTCCAAGGCAATTCAACTCAACAATGACCTGTCCCCTACTAAATCTTCAAGTGAGGCAGGGGTGCTTCCAGACAGAGAATGGCCTGAAGCAGTGTTGGCAAACTCTGGCCCTCGGATGAAATCTGGCCCACTGCATGATTTTGTAAATAAAATTTTATTGGAATGCAGCCACGCTCATTTGTGTACATATCGTCTGTGGCTGCTTCTGAGCTAACAGCAGCACTGAATAGTTGTGATAAAGACAGTGTGGCCCACAAAGCAAAAAATATTTACTCTCTGGCCGTTTACGGAAACAGTTTGCTGACCCTGGTTTGCAGCTGTGGTTCTCAAACTACAGTGTGTGTAGGGATCACTAGGAGGGTCCGGCTGAAATGAAGATTTTTACTCATGAGCCTTTATTGGGGCTGAGACCCTGAACTACTCCCAGGTGCTCTGGGTGTTGCTGCCCACGGAGACACAGAGTAGCAAAGCAGACACCACCATGGTCCTGGCTGAAGATGGCCTGGACTGGCAATGTGGGACTTTGTCTAATTGGGGAGCTCCTTTCCTCTGCTGACTTCACCTCCCCTGACTCTGGGGAGCACCCCGTTTATTGTAAATTCCTCTGGTGGCAAGACAGCAAGATCTGGGATGATTAATCAGAGAGTAGGATGAACTTCAGACACATTGGTGTTAAAAAAAGAATCTCATAAAACCCGCACACAAATGTTTACAGAACTTTGTTCTTTGTTGTCAAAAATTAGAAGCAAACAAAATATCCTTTAATTGGTGAACCGATAAACAAACTGTGTACATGCATACAGTGGAGCATTGTTCAGCAATAGGAAGAAATGAGCTAAAATCCATAAAAAGATACAGAAGAACCTTAAATGCACATCTCTAAGTGAAAGGAGCCAGTCTGTAGGATTGGCTACATACTGTAGGATTCCAACTATATGAAAATTTGGAAAAAGGCTGGAAAAGGAAAAACTATAGAGACAGTGAAAAAACATCAGTAGTTGCTAGGTGCTTGTCAGGTGGTGGGGGGTAAACAGATAGAGCACCTAGCACTTTTAGGGCAATGAAACAATTCTGCAATATACTCCGATGGTAGACACAAGGTATCGTGCATTTGTCAAAACCCACAGGACTTGTGCAACAGAGACAGGGAACCCTGATGTAAACTATGAACCTAAGCTGATAATCATGTGTCAGTATCAGCCCATTAGTTGTAATAACTGTACCACAGAAATGTGAGATGTTAATAGCAGCAGAAAGTGTGCAGAGGGAGAGAGGGTACACGGAGTTCCTCGCACTCTGCATGGTTTTTCTGTAAACCTAAAACTGCTCTAAAAAATACATCTATTTATAAAAAAGAAAGAAAAAATGGCTCTTGTCATCTTTTCCTTTTCTCCTGAAAGGCCTCTTGGCCAGGAGCCAGCCTAAGACAGATTCAGGTCTGTTGAGGATGAGAGCATTTTTCACTTTTCTACTCCTCCTGTCTCAGCCTTCTAGTGCTGCAGTAACAGAAATACCACAAGTGGCTAGCTTTAACAAATGGAAATTATTTTCTCACAGTTAGGTTAGATATCCAAATTCAGGGAGCTGGCTCTAGGGGAAAGTCCTCTCTCTCTGTTGGTTCTAGGGGAAGGTCCTTGTCTCTTTTCAGCTTCTATTCCTCAGTTCCTTGGTGATCTGATGTGGTGTGGCATCTATCCTCCCCTCTGTGCTTCTCTGTGCATAATCTGCTTCTTTATATCTTAAAAGTGATTGGCTTAAAACACACCCTACACTAAAATAACAAACCCCCTGAAGTCTGTCAGTTTGTCGTACCGTGGGGGCTTGCGTGTTGCTGTGATGCTGGAAGCTATGCCACTGGTATTCAAATACCAGCACGGTCAACCAAGGTGGACAAGTTTCAGCTGAGCTTTCAGACTAAGACAGGCTAGGAAGAAGGACCCAGCAGTCTACTTCCGAAAAGAATTAGCCAGTGACAACCTTATGAATAGCAGTGGAACATTGTCTGATATAATGCCAGAAAATAAGCCCCTCAGGTTGGAAGGCACTCAAAAGATGACTGGGCAAGACCCATCTCCTCAAAGTAGAGTTGACCTTAATGACATGGATGGAGTCAAGCTTTTGTGACCTTCATTTGCTAATGTGGCATGACTCAAAATGAGAAGAAACAGCTGCAAACATTCATTACTAATCGGAAGCTGGAATGTACGAAGCATGAATCTAAGAAAATTGGAAATCATCAAAAATGAAATGGAAAATGAAACATTGATATCCTAGGCATTAGTGAGCTGAAATGGACTGGTATGGGTTATTTTGAATCAGACAATCATGTGGTCTACTATGCCGGGAATGACAACTTGAAGAGGAATGGCATTGCATTCATCCTCAAAAAGAACATTTCAAGATCTATCCTGAAGTACAACACTGTCAGTGATAGGATAATATCCATAGGCCTGCAAGAAGACCAGTTAATACTACTATTATTCAAATTTATGCACCAACTACTAAGGTCAAAGATGAAGAAATAGAAAATTTTTACCAACTTCTGCAGTCTGAAATTGATTAAACATGCAATCAGGATGCACTGATAATTACTGGTGATAGGATTTTGAAAGTCGGAAACAAAGAAAAAGGACTGGTAGTTGGAAACTATGGCCTTGGTGATAGAAATGATGCCAGAGATCACATGATTCAATTTTGCAAGAGCAATGACTTCTTCATTGCAAATATCTTTTTTCAGCAATGTAACAGTGGCTATACACATGGGCCTTTCAAGATAGAATACACAGAAATCAAGTCGACTACATCTGTGGAAAGAGACGATGGAAAAGCTCAATATTATCAGTCAGAACAAGGCCAGGGGCCAATTGCAGATCAGACCATCAGTTACTCATATGCAAGTTCAAGTTGAAACTGAAGAAAATTAGAACAAGTCAACGAGAGCCAAAGAATGACCTTGAGTATATCTCTCCTGAATTTAGAGACCATCACAAAAGTAGATATGACACATTGAACACTAATGACCAAAGACCAGATGAGTTGTAGAACGACATCAAGGATATCATACATGCAGAAAGCAAGAGGTCATTGAAAAGACAGGAAAGAAAGAAAAGACTTAAATGGATGTCAGAAGAGACTCTGAAACTTGCTCTTGAACATCGAGTAGCTAAAGCAAAAGGAAAAAATGATGAAATAAAAGAGCTGATTACAAGATTTCAAAGGGCATCTTGAGAAGACAAAGCAAAGTATTATAATGACATGTGTGAAGACCTGGAGATAGAAAACCAAAAGGGAAGAACACATTTCTCAAGCTGGAAGAACTAAAGAAAAAATTCAAGCCTCAAGTTGCAATAGTGAAGGATTCTATTAAACTATGCAGAAAGCATCAAAAGTAGATGGAAGGAATACACAGAGTCACTATACCAAAAAGAATTGGTTGACATTCAAACATTTCAGGAGGTAACGTATGATCAGGAACTGATGGTACTGAAGGAGAAGTCTAAGCTGCACTGAAGGCAATGGAGAAAAATAGTGCTCCAGGAATTGACGGAATACTGATTGAGATGTTTCAACAAATGAACACAGTACTGGAAATGCTCACTCATCTATGCCAAGAAATCTGGAAGACAGCTACCTGGCCAACTGCCTGGAAGAGATCCATATTTATGCCTATTCCCAAGAGAGGTGATCCAATGGAATGCATGAAATATCAAACAATATTATTAATATCACATGCAAGCAAAATTTTGCTGAAGATCATTCAAAAATGACTGCAGCATTGGATTGCCAGGGAACTGCCAGAAATTCAAGCCAGATTTAGAAAAGGACGTAGAACCAGGGATATCATTGCTGATGCCAGATGGATCCTGGCTAAAAGTAGAGAATACCAGAAAGATGTTTACCTGTATTTTATTTACTATGCTAAGGCATTCAACTGTGTGGATCATAACAAATTATGGATAACATTGCAGAGAATGAGAATTTTGGAATGCTGAATTGTGCTCAAGAGGAATCTGTACATAGATCAAGAGGCAACCGTTCAAACGGAACAAGGGGATACTGAATGGTTTAAAGTCAGGAAAGGTGGGAGTCAGCGTTATATTGTTTCACTATACCTATTCAATTTGTATGCTGAGCAACTAATCCGAGAAGCTGGACTATATGAAGAAGAATGGGCCATCAGGTTTGGAGGAAGCCTCATTAACAACCTGCGTTATGCAGATGATACAACCTTGCTAGCTGAAAGTGAAGAGGACTTGAAGCACTTACTGATGAAGACCAAAGACCACAGTCTTCAGTATGGATTATATCTTAACATAAAGAAAACAAAAATCCTCACAACTGGACCAATAAGCAACATCATGATAATCGGAGAAAAGATTGAGCTTGTCAAGGGTTTCATTTTTCTGGATCCACAGTCAACATCCTTGGAAACAGCAGTCAAGAAATCAAAAGATACATTCCATTGGGCAAATCAGCTGCAAGAGATCTCTTTAAAGCATTAAAAAGCAAAAATGTCACCTTGAGGACTAAGGTACACCTGGCCCAAGCCGTGGTGTTTTCAGCTGCCTCATAAAAAAAAAAATATATATATATATATGCATGTGAAAGTTGGACAATGAATACGGAAGACTGAAGAAGAATTGATGCCTTTGAATTGTTTTGTTGGTGAAGAATGTTGAATATACCATAGACTGCTTGCCAGAAGAACGAACAAAACTATCTTGGAGGAAGTACAACCAGAATGGTCCTTGGAAGCAAGGATGGTGACACTGGGTCTCACAAATTTTGGACACGTCAGGAGGGATCAGTCCCTGGAGAAGGACGTCATGCTTGGTAAAGTAGAAGGTCAGCGAAAAAGGGGAAGATTCTTGATGAGATGGATTGATGCAGTGGCTGCAACAATGGGCTCAAGCACGGCAACAATTGTGAGTATGGCCCAGGACCGGAGAGTGTTTCATCCTGTTGTGCATAGTGTCACTGTGAGTTGGAACCCACTCGATGGCACCTAACAACAAGAACAATATAACAAAGAAAGCCCTGTTCCCAGATGGGGTTAAATCCACAGGTATAGGGTTTAGGATTTACGACACATATTTCTGGGAGACACAATTCAATCCATAACACCCCAGGACTGGGACCCTTCACTACACAGTCCCATAATCTTCTTATGCCATTTCCCTTCCTCTAGGTTCTAATTACCCCTAAGAAAATTTCAGGTCTTTTCATTTTCATGGGAGCCCAATCAAATGGCTATTATTTTCAGTATTTCCTTTTGTGTATTTATTTATAGAATGCTCTGGTCCAAAAGGATTTTTCTTTTTTTTAATTTGTTTATTGTGCTTTAGGTGAAAGTTTACAAATCAAGTCAGTCTCTCAAACAATAATCCATACACACCCTGCCATGCACTTCCAGGTGCTCTCCCCTTAATGATACAGCACATTCCTCCTCTCCACCCTGTAGTCCCCATGTCCATTCAACGAGCTCCTGTCCCCCTCTTACTTCTCATCTTGCCACCAGACAGGAGTCATCCACATAGTCTTATGTGACTACATGAGCCACGAAGTTCACTCCTCACCAGCATCATTGTCTATCTTATAGTCCAGGCCAATCCCCACATGTAGAGTTGGTTTTGAGAATGGTTCCAATCTTGGGCTATCAAAGGGTCTGGGGATCATGATCGTCAGGTCTTTCTGGTCTCAGTCAGACCATTAAGCCTGGTCTTTTTACGAGAATTTAAGATCTGCATCCCACTGTTCTCCTGTTCCATCAGGGATTCACTGTTGTGTTCCCTGGCAGGTCAGTGATCGGTGGTAGCTGGGCACCATCTAGTTCTTTGGGTCTCAGGCTGATGGAGTCTCTGGTTCATGTGGCCCCTTCTGTCTCTTGGGCTCATATTTACCTTGTGTCTTTGGTGTTCTTCATTCTCTTTTGCTCCAGGTGGTTGAGACCAGTTTATGCATCTTAAATGGCCACTTGCTAGCGTTTAAGACCCCAGATGCCTCTCACCAAAGTGGAGTGCAGCCCATTTTCTTAATATATTTTGTTATGCCAGTTGACCTAGATGTCCCCTGAAACCATGGTCCCCAGACCCCCATCCCTGCTATTCTGGCCTTCGAAGTTTTTGGTTGGATTGAGGAATTTTCTTTGCTTTTGGTTTAGTCCAGTTGTACTGACTATGCCTGGGTTATGTGTTGCCCTTCCCTTCACCTAAAAAATTTTTGTCTACTATCTAGTTAGTTAGTGAATATCCCTCTCCTTCCCTCCCCACCTTCGTAACCATCAAAGAATATTTTCTTCTGTGTTTAAACTTCATCTGGAATTCTTATAATAGTGGTCTCATACAATATTTGTCCCAAAAGGGTTTTGATGATAAAGATCAGACCCATATTCTCCATCTGCGACAGGGCTGAGGGATGTCCCAGCCACCACATTTCAAATCTCATTCCATTATAGAGGCTTCGGATGAAGCTGTCTATTTGCAGGGGGTAGAAGTGGGTGGGGCTGCTGTCATACCTGGGGAGATAATGAATTTAATTTTCTGAACTCTGTATGTATGTGATAGGCAATTAGCTAAGGAGATCTTTAATAACTATAAAAGAAAGTCACTTTATAACTACAATGGAGAAACCAGGTGAAAACAACCTTAACCAGGTGATCAAGGTTGGCAGCCCCAATAATAAAACATATTGACCTCACGAATCCCCTCTGAGAATCTGACATAACCTCTGTGATATTCTTGACAGAAATGACAAACTCCGGCGTGATCATGAGGAAACATCAGACAACCTAAACACAATAACTGATGAAACTCTTCAAAGGTGTGGAGACTGTGAAAGACAAGAAAGATGGAGAAGACACAACTAAACGCAGCTTCCAAGCAAAGACTTGCAGAAAGTTCTGCTTTTGCATTTGAGCTCGCAAGAGCTCCCCTGAACTTCTGATAGGCCTGGGAGGCACACACCCCAGGCAGACAGGGCTTGTCCTGCTTCCCCGAGGGTCTTCCCAGGCGACGTGTCTCCAGGCCTGGGCTGGAAGCTGACCTAGAGCACCCTCTGTCTGACACAGCGAATGTCACAGCTGAGAGCTTTGTCCTTGAGGTCAGCCTACCTCCTGGATAGGGGCCTTGGTCATCCAGTTCGCTTAGGGGGCGACATGAACCCATTTGTCACTCTTGGTGACAAAGCAGCAGGAAACGACTTCTCTGAAGGCGATTAAGGAGAAGACGGATGACTGTCTCCCCAGCTGTTTTATGCAACTGTGAAGGTACCAAGTTCTGGGTTGTGCTTTTGGAGTGGAATGTCTTAATTGAGATATTTAGCTAAAATAAACAAGAGTTTCCTGATGCCTCATTTGCTGGAACATTCAGAGACTGAATGGCCATGGGGGTGGGGAACATGAGAGAAATAGCAGAGCTGCAATGAAACGTGGCTGGAGGCCAAGGTGGCTTGCTGTGGAGGAGGAGGCAGGCTCACACCAGGCACCCGTCAGTGAAGCTGTGTCTAGATGAGGTAGGCTCCAAAGGACTTTGCTTGGAAGCTGCATTTAGTTGTGTCTTCTCCATCTTCCTTGTCTTTCACAGTCTCCACACCTTTGAAGAGTTTCATCAGTTATTGTGTTTAGGTTGTCTGATGTTTCCTCACGATCACACCGGAGTTTGTCATTTCTGTCAAGAATATCACAGAGGTTATGTCAGATTCTTGGAGGGGATTCGTGAGGTGTAGGAGCAGGGCCACCTTCTCTGTGGTCACTGGCCCCCTCTTGTCTGGCTCTCTGGGCAGGTAATAAGGACAGAAAATTCAGCATGAGAGCTAAAGGGTGCTTTTGTCAAGCTCTGTCCCACTTGTGCTAGAAACAGGATAAAGAATGATGTCTTTCTCCAGTGACTGGTCTTTCCTGATGATGTGGCCAGAGTTACCGAGCCAAAGTATTGCCATCTTCCCTTCTAAGGAGCATTCTGATTGTATTTCTTCTATGTTCAAGAGCAAGTCAGTGAAGATTATTGTCTTTAGGTGCCGTCAAGTTGGTTCCCACTCATAGTGACTCTACGTACAGAATGAAACTCTGCCTGGTCCTGTGCCATCCTCACAATCGTTATTATGCTTGAGCCCATTGTTGCAGCCACTGTGTAAATCCATCTCCTAGAGGGTTTTTCTTTTTTTCTCTGACCTTTTACCGAGCATGGTGTCCTTCTCCAGGGACTCGTTCCTTCTGATAACATGTCCAAAGTACGTAAAACGAAATCTCACCATCCTTGCTTCTAAGGAGCATTCTGGCTGTACTTGCAAGCCAGATTTGTTTGTTCTTCTAGCAGTTATGGTACATTCAATATTCTTTGCCTGCCAACACCATAATTCAAAAGCATCAATTATTCTTAGGTCCTCCTTATTCATTGTCCAGCACTCACATGCATATATAGTGATTGAAAACCATGGCTTGGGTCAGGTGCACCTTAGTCCTCAAGGTGACATCTTTGCTTTTAAACACTTTAAAGAGGTCTTTTGCAGCACATTTGCCCAGTGCAATATGTCATTTGATTTCCTGAGCCCTGAATATGCACCTATTTATTTGAGGGTGGGGAGAAATTAGGAGCTGTCCTAGAAAGAGGATCCCTCATCATAGAGAATCAAAGACAGAAGGGTGGCCAGGAGGGGGTGAGGGGAGGAGATAAACAGAAGTCCTGGTTGTGATGCTCAGGTGTGTGCCGCATGATGAGCCTCCAGCTGCAGAGCATTCCTGAGACAGAGGGTGAGTCAGCAAAAGAAGTCTATGTGTGTGCACGCTTTTGAGTGTGTGCACAAGTGTGTGCATGTAAGTGTGAATGTGTTGGTGCATGTGTGTGTGCACGTGCGTGCATGTATGTGAGAATGTGAGGGTGTTGGTGCATGAGTGTGCATGAGCAAGTGTGTGAGTGAGTGTGTGTGTGTGAATGTGTGCCAAGGACCCAGGTATATGAAGGGTCCCGGGTGAGCAGAGGGCCCGGGTGTATGGACACGCCCACCACTCACTCGCCCTGAGGGTGGTTTCAGTCACCGCAACGGTCGCAGCTCCAGCAACTCCTCCAAGGTATCTCGCTGGAAAAGCAGGTACAGGGCCGATTCCCGCAGGACCAAATCACGCAGTACCAGTTCACGTAGGACTGAGTCACACAGTACCGATTCTCGCAGGTCTAAATCATGGAGCTCCCATTCACGCAGGACCGAATCACGCAGTAGTGGTTCACGCAAGATCGATTCACGCAGGACTGACCTGGGCAGGACAGATTCTCGCAGGAGCGACTGGTGCAGGACCAAATAGCACAGGACGGATTGGCGCAGGGACAGGTTGGGTTCCAGAAACACAAAGGGCTCAGCTGGGAGGCTCAACCGGGCTGCCTCCCCCCACCAGCGGCAGACCCTCGGGGGCCTGGAGGAGAGATGGTGGAAGGGGTTGCGAAGGCTGCAGGCCCTTGGCCCCCACGCAGCGTCTTCTTCATGGAGGGGTTCTGAGGCATGATGCTGTAGGATGCTGTGCAGGGCGTTTCTCTCAGTCCCTGGTGATCCATCTTGTTTCTGTTCCAGCTGTTTCGTTTGTTCTAGAAACCTCCCCAGGCCTTGCTCTCAACTGTGGAGACACGTAGGTGGACAGGTCTTCCTCTGCCGTATCACCCTCTGACCAGGAAAACCTGTGGGCCATGGATGAAGGGAGCAGAGGACCGGCATGGAGTCCATCCACGCTGTCCTGAGCCCAAAGCAGGCTCCAAGGGTCCCTGGATCACACTTTCTGTCTGTCTATCTCCCTGTCTCTGTATCTCTCTCTCTCTCTGCCTTTGTCTCTCCATATCTCTGTGTCTCTCTATGTCCCTGTCTGTCTCTGTCTCTCTGTGTCAGTCTCTCTTTCTCTCTGTCTCTTTATGCCCCGTCTCTGTCTCTCTCTGTTTGTGTCTCTTCCTGTCTCTCTCTCTCTTTCTGTGTCTCTGTCTCTTTCTGTCTGCCTCTCTCTTTCTCTGTATCTTTCTCTCCCTCTCTCCCTTTAACCAGGACCCCCATGTTGGCCTCACCCCCACTCAGAATGCCCCCTCTATATGACTCAGCAAGAACAAACCCACCCAGAGAGTAAGAGGGAGCCAGGTGGTGGGGTCTGGACTTCTAACTCTTTCTAGCTTTAATCTTACTCCTGGTCTCCCTCACTCTCTGCCTTTGCCATTTAATGAGTCCATATTTTGTACATGCATGATTGCATACGACGACCAAAGAATGATAACCGGTGTCCAAACTGAAGAACTATGACAGAAACTCACTAATCTTTATATGAGACCAACTCTCTGTCAACCCAGGTCTTCTAGAAAAAGTGATGACTGAGGCAAAACCCTGATACAAAATATAAGCTTTGTGAAATTCCACCCTTTTTGTTTATTTAACTCCATTATTAGCCAATAACAATGGTGCTTACAGATGAGTAGATGAACAGTAATTATTTGTAATGTAAATAGACTATAGGATATCAGTTTTTAACAGCTCTTTCCTATGAAAGACAGCATTTGATGTTGAATTAAATCTGTGTGGTAATGGACATGAGAGTGCTTGGTGAAACTGTGAAATGCTCTCTAACTTAAGCCAGCTTTGCTTCATGTAACAGAGAAGTTCATGTTATTTAATAATGAGTGCTTTTGAAATCAAGATAATTCCTTCACTGTATCTCGTAATGGAAGTATGGATATCCATACATGGTTTTACCTAAAGCAGGTGTACTTGTCTAGCTCTAGACTGATAAGATACACATAACAGACCTGGCTATTTTGCATGAATAGAAAACCATATCACAGATATCATCTGAATTTCACAGTGCAGGTAAGGCACACACCAATTGTTCACCATCCCCCTGAGTAGCACAGGGGAAGGAACTTGGACTCAAGTCCCACCTGTGTTTGCACATGGGCTTCTCCACACCCTAGCAGTGTGACCTGGAGGTTACTTGCTCCTGGAACCTCAGTCTCCTCAATAACACCATGGGCTGCAGCTTTGCTGTGAGGATCAGCACCAGACAGTGTGGAGCCCATCTTGGTGCCCAGCTGAGGGGAGAACTCGGAGGACAGTTGTTGTGAAGGGATATCTATGGAAGGATGTTGAGAAGTTAGGACATCATATAAATTCAGGGTATAACAACTACTGTCTCCATATTATATAATGTGTGCGTACATGCACACCATATACACAGACACACATGTGGACGTGCACATACCTGTACCACGTACATGCACACATGTACACACCCCACATGCACACATACACGTGTACACACCTGTGCACACACATCATGTTGCACAATATGCACGCATACACACATGTGCACAAATACACGCACATACTCATACCACACCTGCACACACCACATGTACACATGTGTACACATGTACATACCCATGCATGCACAATATGCACAAGTACATACACATGCACACCCACATGCACACACATATGTACACCATGCATGCACACCCACATGCACACCCATATGTACACCATGCATGCACACCCACATGCACACCCATATGTACACCATGCATGCACACCCACATGCACACCCATATGTACACCATGCATGCACACCCACATGCACACACATATGTACACCATGCATGCACACCCACATGCACACACATATGTACACCACGCATGCACACCCACAGGTACACATACACATGTACACATTCATACAGACACCAGACATTCAGAGCACTGTAGTCTGGACCCGCCTGCCTTCCATCTCCTTCCCTCCCTCCACCTCTGCATTCACAGTCACACGTATATACCTGGACGCCTTCACCTGGATGAGCAGGTTTCAGGACCAGGTGTGTGGTGCGTGTGCCTTTCTCTGTGGAATCCACCTTGGCTGAGATGACCAACTGAGTGCCGGTACTAGAGGCAGGAGGCAGACTGGAGCAGCTGTGGTAGGTGCCTCAGTGTGGCGCTCTGCTCCAGACTGCTTCTGGGAGCTTCTCTGGGATGGGGTCTTATGCTCGTGTAGACTGTTCTTTGCAGTAAGCAGCAGACGTCAACCGTCACCTGCTCCTGGGACCGGACAGGGGCAGCAGTGCCCATTATCCAGGGCCTGGCACTAATGAACAGCCTCACATTTAGATTTTCAACATTGTCTCCAAAAGTAATTTTACCTACTGTGACAGACACTGACATGGTTGAGGGAAGACATGTTTCTTTTCTACAAAGCTGTGTCCTATTGCCAGACCATACTGCCAGTATGAATCAACACTTTTATAAATCTTATGATTATCTTGTGTCTACCATAATCACATATAAAAGCATTAGCTTGCTATGTGCAAATATTTAAAATATGTAACAGTTTCTAAAATCCTCTTTAGGGGCTTCATTTTTTTACTATACTAGGAGCCCTGGTGGAACAGCGATTAAGAGCTCTGCTGCTAACCGAAAGGCCAGAGGTTTGAGCCCACCAGCTGCTCCACAGGAGAAAGACATGGCAGCCTGATTCAGGAAAGCTTTACAGTCTTGGAAACCCTAGGGAGCGGTTCTGCTCTGTCCTGTTGGGTCTGTATGCGTCAGAATCAACAGCAATGGCTTGGTGTTTTTTTAGGAACATCAGTAGAAGCACACACTCACCCACCCACCCACCCCACAACTGCGATGGCACAGGCCTCTCTTGATTTCTGAAAGACTTCTTACTATCCCTCATACTGCAGTGTTTTGCACACGACAGGTTCTTAATACAAGTTTTATTGATGGTGGAAGGAAGGAGGGGAAGAAGAAGGGAGGGAGGGAGAGCAGAAGCCAAGTTAAAACCAAAAACCCACTGGCGTCGTGTCGGTTCCGACTCATAGTGACCCTGTAGGACAGAGTAGAACTGCACCATAAAGTTTCCAAGGAGCGCCTGGTGGATTTGAACTGCCAGCCTCTTGGTTAGGAGCCACAGCACTTAACCACTACACCACCAGGGTTTCTGAAGCAAAGTTAGAGATCCCAAATTCTAATCTCACCTTTGTTGTGAAATTTTAGCCAGGGGCTTGACTCGTCTTTGTCTCATTTCCCTCATCTGTAAAAGGGGCCCTACCTGGTAGTGCTTCAGTGGTGGTCAGGCCATTAGCTCGATTGGTTAGAGCTGAGTTTTTGTTTAATCTCCCTCCCAGGCATTTGTGGGAAGGTTGTGTCATGTAGTAATTTAGAGCAGTGGGCTCTGGGGTCAGAGAACCTGAATGAACTGTCTGACCTTGATCAGTGAGCTTAACCTCGATAAGCCTCAACTTCCTCATCTGTAAGCTGAGAATAACAATACCAGCCTCACAGCAGAGACAGAAGGATTTAATGCGTTAATGAAGTACTGTACTGTAGTTAAAAAACGTGGCGGCTCTTGTTGCCAAAGAGTAATAAACATGAAAATGCTTTGAAAATGTGAAAATGCCGTATGGATGGAATGTGTTGTTATGGAATTATCAATTGCATCAGGCTAGAGCTTCATTCACACACAAGGTATGGTCTTCCAAGTGAGATTCTTCTAGAACCTTTACCACTGAGGCCCGGCCTTTTCTCTGTTGTGGCATCAGCTTATCACACATTATGTCAGTGTTAGGAAGGGTGACTAGATCAGGTTTTGGGTGAACTCAGCCAGGATGTCTCCTTCGGCAGCAGGGGCCTGCTTGGCTGGAGGGTCTGTGAGTGTTAAAGGGCGACTGGAAGTGGAATGTGGACAGTTGGCTTTGGCCTGAGGGCAGTAGGGGCCAGGACAAGTTTCAGGGGGAGAACATGTCTGATGGCGTGATACTGGCAGAAATCCAGGGCCAGGCAGAGAAAGGACTCACCACGAAGATGGGCAGCCCTGCTCTTCCAAAGGAAGCAAACCAGATGGACCCATGAGCTCCAGGTCAGAACCATGTACAACATCTTCCCTGAATGGATCAAACGCCTCTGGCCACTACAGACCCATTTTGGTTCCTACTTCCCTGTAGAGAAAACTTCCTGTGGCCCAGGAGAAGGAGCACAGGCTTCGTATCATACACCTTCTCTGAGATGCTTCTCAGAGAAAACTCACATTGAGTGTGATGGATGGAAATATGTCTCAAAAAAGAAACATGGAAGTCCTAACCCCTGAACTAACCCCTGTACCATAAAGAATTCATCAACATTCAATCATTTCAGGAGGTAGCATATGATCAAGAACCAATGGAATTGAAGGAAGAAGTCCAAGCTTCACTGAAGGTATTGGTGAAAAACAAGGCTTCAGGAATTGATGGAATGCTAGATGAGGTGTTTCAACAAACAGATGCAGTGCTGGAGGTGCTCACTCATCTATACCAGGAAATTTGGAAGACAGCTACCTGGTCAATTGACTGGAAGAGACTCATATTTGTGTCCATTCCAAAGGAAGGTGATCCAACAGAATGCAGAATTATTGAACAATATCATTAATATCGCACACAGTAAAATTTTTCTGAAGATCATTCAAAAGTGGTTGCAGCAGTGCACTAACAGGGAACTGCCAGAAATTCAAGCCGAATTCAGAAGACAAAGACCAGTGAAGCAGGAAACAGCTGTGAGCATCCATGAGGGCTGCCCATGGAATCCAGGGGTGTCTGGGCTTTCAGCCTAGGGGGTCCTTGGGCAGGCTGGGGTCTCCCTTGCCTGGTGGCAGCCCAGGGTGACTGCTGTGGGGAGAGGGCTGGCCCCAAGTCAGGCACACAGGCAGGAGGATCCCTGACTGATGGCACCCCCTGGGGAGAAAGAGGTCCTGAAGAGCCACGTGGTCTGGACTTGGAATGCCTGTCCCGATGAACAATAGTGGAGGTCATCAGAGAAATGGGATCTGGGTCTCTGGGGGAATTTCCTAAAACCCCAAATTAGTAAGCAGGAGCTGCTGCTGTTGAGGAGAGTAGATGGGATTTCTTCTTGGCAGCTACACTCCGGAGTGTCTGCCCTTGGCACTAAGCTTCACTTCCACCTGCCTGCTAGCCTGCTGGGCCAGCCAGAAACTAGGCCAGGCTGCCAACAGCACCTCTTTAGGAAAAAGGCCTTTATTTCTAGATTCTCTATGATTTAACCAACATTTTCCTAGACGAGGATTTTAATAGCTGATACCTAATGCACCTTAACCACGTGGCAGGTTTTACCTCATTTAATGCTGACAGCTGGCCATGACATAGGGCTTCTATCATCCCACTTCCTTAGTGCAAAGGCAGTGGATGCTTATTGAGAAAAATCAGAAAATATAAATGTTCAGAATTAAGGGAAGAAAACTCTACGAAACACGGTCACACTTAGGTGTATGTTCTTCCAATGCTTTCTAGAGATGTGTGTGTGTGTAAACCAACATAGGGTCATGCCTTATATCCTATGGTGTAGCCTATCAATTCTTACTTGGTAATATATCATGAACAACTTTATAGTTACATTTCTTTTAGAATAAATTTTAGAATGAAGCCAAAAGAACCACTTGTATTCCATAAACATCTACACAAAATGTGTTGGGAGGGTTGTAATCACTCTACATTTCTTGAGCAATATAAGCAATAGACATACATTGCCACAGCAGAAGTCACGTTACATGTGAGTGTGCCTGCATGTGTTGTGGGTTGGGTGTTTTATTCATTTACCAGCATTTATTGAGCGATTACTAGGCACCAGACCCTGTCCTGAAGAAGGACAACGCTCTTGTTCTCATGGAGTTTATATTCTGATGGGTATGAATTCAGTCATTGTTAGGACACAGACTACAGATTACAAAGAAGAAAAATACACTTGATGTCAAAATAGTTTTGTTTACAGATAGATTGAAATACCAATGAAAATATTGATTCCCTCCTTCCCTTCTTCTAGTCTTCCTTCCTTGCCCATCTAAGTTTATGGAATTGGAGGGAAGACAAGAATGAAACAACGTGAAGAGCTACAGGTGACGCCCTGGTTCTGTGAGGCCTAGAGGCAGTCATTCATGGCCATTGGATGTTTGTAAGCCTTAATACTCTGACTCGCCTGCCTCTTTTAAGCATTTGCTCAAAATTTTCCTAAATTGCTACATCTTCCTCTAGCTGTCCATAATGGGAATGGCTGATGGGAATGGCTGGACCTGTGGACTCTCTATTGGCAACCGTGTGGGATGAGCCTGGAATTCAGGGAGCTGCACAGGATTCCTATACTAAGAGGAAGGCTTTACCACATGGTCTCCAAGGTCCATGCTGACTCTTAGGATTCCAGAAGTGTCTTACATTTTACTAGAAAGTTCTTTGCTACCCAGCCCTGACCCCCCATGAGCTGGTGTCTGTCTTTCTCAGTGGCTGCTTATATCAGGAACATCAGTTTTCTAAAATACCAGGAGCTCAGTTACTCCCTTCCTGTAGAATCTTTAGCAGCTGGGACTTCTCTCTTTAAAGTGTTACTGACTGACTCAGCTAATAGAAACCCTCAGAATTCCAATGAGCTAAGAATGTAAACGGTCATATCCTTCTCACAATTGAATGCATGACAAGCTCTCAGCTCTTCTTCATGATGAAGAAGAGGATGGCTCCATGAAAGGGATTGCCATGGGTTCAAATACCTCTGGTCTCAGCAGCCTTGAGTTTCCTGCAACCAACTCCAAGAAGGCAACCTCAATGATCAGCATCCCTCACCCTCTTTGCAGCCACTTCGCTCAGATAAACAAGTTAGCAGGCGTGGGAACAGAACATTTGGGGGCAAATATTTATCTGGTGTTTTTTCTGTGGTGTTCGGGGGAACCCTGCTGGTTGGTGACTGTGAGGAGTGTGGGATGAGGTGCATTCTCTAGGAGTAGACCAGAAACTGTGGGGCTGCTGTCTTGTGTTTAATACACACTGGTCTCATTTCCAGAAACATCACTCACATGATCTTTCACTGACTGTCTGAATGCCTCGTACTGTGGTGGCTTGCGCAGTTGCCGCAATGCTGGAAGCAACGCCATGGGTATCTCAAATACCAGCAGGGTCATCCATGGTGGACAGTTTTCAGCAGAGTTTCTAGTCTGTGACAGACTAGGAGGAAAGGCCTAGCAATCTATTCCAAACATTAGCCAAAGAAAACTCTATGGATCACAACAGAATATTGTCCGACTCGCTTGCTTTTGACACATCATTAGGAGGGATCAGTCGCTGGAGGACATCATGTCTGGTGAAGCAGAGGGCCAGTGAGGGCAAGGGAGACCCTCAGGGAGATGGGTTGGGACAATAGCTGCAATGATGCATTCAAACTTGCTGGTCATCTTGAGGTTGATGCAGGTCTAGGTAGCATTGTACTTAAGGTTGGCATGATTCAGAATCGATACAGTGGCATCCATCATCTATCTGTCTGTCTATCTGTCTATCATCTGTCTTTCCACATCTACCTACAAGGTCTCACACGCTTCACCATCTACCCAAGGTTGTGTGCTGGAGCTGCTGAGCCGCATCCCGATTCCACCCACCTAGAGGCACACCATTGGGACATCTTTCTGCTTCTCTCGGCATCTTCCTAACCCACTGCACCCACAGCTCCCTGTTTACCAGACAGTTGTCTCTGCACAGATCTGTGCTTTCTCTGGGACTACCCTGAGCAGTGTGAATTAGCATTTTCCCATCATCACATGCACAGCACACACACACACAGAGGCATTAGTAAAACACAGTCCCTGCTTCCTGCTGGAGCTTAATAAGCAGCAATCAAGGAAAGGGGGACCAGGAAGAAGTGGGGACGAGGGTGAGGGGGGATCAGGGCTAGGGGGGCCAAGGGCAAGGGGGCCCAGGTGAAGGGGAGCCCAAGACAAGGGGCTCCAGAGCGAGGGGCCCAGTGATCCCAGCTCACCGTCTTCACAGAGTAGGCGGCACTGGGGGCTGGAGCTAGGCATCGTCTGTGTAAAGAAATCGTGGAAATATCTGAGGTGAAACATTACCAGCAGCATCTATTTTGAGGACAAAACCTTGCTGCTTAGTTTTGAGCCAGCAAAGATCTCCAGGATGGTTTCTGGAGGAAACACAACAAACAGCAACTTCACTGCCTGCCTAACAAAGAGCGGGGTGGGGAGACCTGGAGCCCCATTGGTCCCTTTGTCATGATAATGAGGTGGCTTTTCTGGGGTTTCACCTGAGGCATCCCACATGCCAAAGGCTGTTGCTCAGTAGACTCCCCAACCTGTGCGTCTCCTAGGTGACTCCTGGGCCACTGCTCCCAGCTGGTCATTAGCACAGCTGGCAGGTGGGTGTGCTCCTGGCCATCTGTTTGTCACACGCAGACAATCTGACTTCTGAAAACACAGCCAAGTATATACACAGAGCAGGGGCTCTCTTCCTCTCCAATTCCCATCCTTGTGGCCCATCATGGGCGGCCCCTTCTTTGCCACTGGGTCTGCGCACCATCCGGAGCCTCTCCTAGGGCTTGCTCCGCTGTCTTCTTGCTAAGTGGCTGGAATGTTGCCTGTGAGGCTGTTACAAGCCGATGGCAGCTGCTTCTCTGGCTGGGGTGGGGACAGAGAGCACTTCTCCTCTGCTGCCTTATTGTACCATGTGCATACATGTACGAAAATTTATAAAATATGAAAAGTATAAAATACACACACATAGGCAAAATCAAAATCACTACAAGCCAGAGGTAATTATTTCTGATATATTGTTATATTGTCTTTCCAGCTTTTCTCTGGGTATCTCAGTTACCTAGCACTGCTGTAACAGAAATACCACAGTGGGTGGCTTGAAAGAATAGACAGTTATTTTCTCACAGATTTGAAGGCTGAAAGTCCAATTCGAGGCCTCTGCTGTGTGGGTTTCTTTTGTGAGCCTCTCCCCTAGTTCTCTCTTCTTCTCTGTATGTGTCTGTGTCTACTCTGGTCTTATAACCCAGAAGGGCTTAGGTTTAGGACCCACCCCATGCTGGTATGACCTCATTAGTGTAACAGAAAAACTCTACTTCCAAACAGGGTCACATCCCCAGGTACACGATTTAACCCTTAACAGTGAGTACGTGTGAGATCATACTTTACATGTAGCTTTGAATTCTCACGTGGCAAAGGCCCACGGGGATCACTGACATCCAGGTGACTTCTGTAGAGGAGTCACACTCATCTCTCTTCAGCCTAAATTGTTCGCTTGGCCAGAATAGGATTCCCCACAAGAAAATGAATTTCTGCAATTTTTCTTGGCCTTATTTGCCTTTTTCCCCAAATTCACGTTTTTTACATACAATTAAGCACCCATGCAAACACCCATTAATCCATGTCTTGTTCTTTAGGACGTGTATAGCCCTGGTGGAGGCTGGACAGATGTGGACTTTGTGATGGCCAGGAGAAAGAGGGGTGTGGGCTCAGCCACAGGATAAAGTCAGCCACATCAGGAGGAGGGAGTTAAGAATTCTCCAGAAAAAATTTCTCTAACATTTTAGAAATGTGTACCTCAGATGTATAAGCATGCTTATTAGACACGATTCTTTCTTAGGCATCAAATCTGATGGCCCAGCTCCAAAGTTCTGCCATCAGATTACCACTTGAGGCCCCTTCTCTTGTCCTTGTCCGTTATAATGTGCATTTAGACCTGAGTCAGCGCTGTAATTACAGCCTGGCTGTCTGATTGTGAGAGCCATGGAGCAGAAAGGTTGAGTCCCACTTATTTCCATGTGCCCTTAACCCAGCGCAAGTGCCTGACATGTAATACACCCTAAAAAAGTATTTGATTAATGAACAAATAAGTGAATGAGTGAAATTTGCAACAATGGATTTTTATACAACTATACAAAGTGCTTTTCCCCTTATTTTATCTAAGTCTCAGGGTGGTGCAAAGAGTTAATGTTCTTGACTGCTAACTCAAAAGTTGGCAGCTTGAGTTCACCCAGAGGTGCCTCGGAAGAAAGGCCTGATGACCCATTTCTGAAAAACCAGCCACTGAAAACTCTGTGGAGCACAGCTCTACTCTGGCACACATGGGGTCGCCATGAGTTGGAGTCTACTTGATGGGACCTGAGCGTTATTGATTTTACCTACAGTAATGAGAACTGCTAACCTCCCTTGCTTTCTGACACACCCACCTCTGTGTTACCCCTAGCATCCAGTCCCCCGGCTCACTTGCTCGCTCATTTGAAAAGTGCTTGCGGAGAGCTGTGGCTCACACAGCACTTACAAATGAAGAAACGGTTTCATGCACATTGGGCTGGAACTCAGGTGTCCTGGGAGCAAATTCCACTTATGCCATGGCGACCCCACAGGCAGAGCAGAACTGCTCCATAGGGTTTTCAAGTCTGTGACTTTCGGAAGCAGATAGCCAGGCCTTTCCTCCCAGGCACCTCTGGGTGGGTTCCACTGCCAACCTAGTACTGAACACTGTCCACAAGCTAAGCAAGCAAGACACTGAAGACACCCAAGTACAAAGACCTGGTCCTTGTTCTCCAGGAGCTCCGCCTGGGGGACAGACATGCTGGCACGCAACAGCTATAGGCACGGCCCCCCTGGGGGAGGGCCCTGGGTGCCTTTCTCCCAGGTGGGGCCCCACATGGCTTCTTCCCAGAGGCCTGGGTGCTGGCAGCTATGATCCTGGTGAGGCAGAAGGAGGCAAGGTAGGCAGAGGCGGAAATAGAAGTCCATTGCCTTGTGGTCTGTGCCTGGTTCTGTTCAGGGTGTCACACCTGCGCAGGTGCCTTGGTGATGAGCTAAGAGCCCGTGCTCACACTAGCCATTGTCTCTCTAGCTGAGAAGAGCCCACTCTTGCAGAAGCTGCCCCATGGAGATCCATCTGCAAAGCAACATCACTGGTCCCCCAGCCCCCCAAAGACCAGCAGCCATGTGAAGGCGGGTAGGACAGGGTCTGCAGGGAGTTTTGAACTCGGAGGAATCAGATAAGTCTTCAAAAGTGCTCATACACGACACTGTTTGGAAACCACTATCCTGAGGAGTCGCATAGTGGCACACAGCCAAGAGCGGTTCTGTGGAGGATTGTGAGATGGCCGTTTACCAAGTAGAAGTACTGAGTAACCACCAGTGGGGGCGTCGGAAGAGGCTTCTGTGGGTAAAGGACGATCAGCCAGCTAATGTAGCAGTAATTGTTGTCATTAGCTGCAGGCGAGCTGGCTCTGACTCGTGGCAGCCCACATACAACAGAATGAAACGTTGCCGAGTCCTGCGTGGTCTTCATGATTGTTGGTGTGCTCGAGTCCATTGTAGCAATGGACTCAAACCTAGTGTGATGTAGTTACCATCCATTGTACTGTGAAAGCGTATTTCCAGGTAAGTATCCAGAACTTTATTTTATTTATTGATATACCTGACTGTGTACTTTTTAAAATGGTGAGTTCCTTGAAGGCAAGGATAATTTTTCCTTATATACATTCAGTGCCTACCAATAAATTTTTAAACAAAAATAACAATTGCAGTGGTATTATTGGAAATGCTGTTGTTAGGCGGTTTCAACTCATAGCAAGCCTGCATACAATAGAAGGAAACACCATCTGGTCTATGGTCCTTTGATTTCTTGATTGCTGCTTCCATGAGCGTTGATTATGGATCCAAATAAAATTAAATCCTTGACAACTTAAATATTGTATATAAAAACATTTATTTTCTTTTTAGAGAGACATCACTTCTTTTAATGCCCCAGTAGCCATGCAAAAAACATCATTTCTACAATTTTCAAATGAGAACAATAAGGCTGTCAGGTCAGGCTGCCCTGAGTAGCAGAGCCAGTAGGTAACAGACACAGGACAGGAATTCGGGTTTTTCTGAGTCCAGGTTCTTCCCTTTAGAGTTTACTGAGTAAATTAATCATGGCCCACATTTACATTCATTTATGCCTTTCTTTTGTTGTTTTGTTCTGTTGTTATCCCTTTTGATTTATACATAACCCCCAACACATTTTTAACTGCCATCTGGAGCTTTAATTAAAAAACATTAAAAAAGACCTTTCCAGATTATTTCTTCCGTAAGCCCCAAAGGGCACCCCCATAGATCAATGGATGTTTCATCTGTTTTTCATATTGTAAATAAATGTTAATTGACATTAGCAAGCCACACATGCCTGATTCAAAGAAAAAAGACTTAGGGGCTGTGCAGGGGACATGGTGAACACCAGGGCAGTGCCCACCCCACAAGCTGCCGTTGGCGTCCTGGCCAAGCAGACACACTGGGTGCTCGCAGGTTGTGAGGCTGGGCCAGCCAACCAGGGAGGTTCTGATGTCTGAAGGAAGGAGCTGGAGAGATAGAGGCCTCGCGGGAGGTGGGGAGCTCTTCCTTGGGAGACATTGTTGGATCAGCTCTACAGAGAACCGGAGGCCCTGCCCAGAGGGCTCCTCTGTCCGTTGTCAACGTCCACACAGGCCAGGCTGTGGCATCCCAGACTGGTGATGAGCTCTCTGGGCTGCACTGCCCAGCAGCAACCCCAAGGCTCCAAGGTTGGTTCTCCACCAGTGGGAGGACAAATGCTGGGTCTTGAAGGCAGTTACGTCCTGTTCCCTTCAGCTGACAGGGCTAAAGATGGGGAGCCAGGGGAATTGGCCTGATTTCCCTTCAAGGACCTATGGACACTATGTGAGTGATGTCTATGGCAGAGGCTGTCCAAGGTGGATGTTAGCCCCAAAGGCTGCCCTGGGCCAGCTCTGACTGGCAGCCCACCAGGGCTCCGAGCAGCCACCTCTACCCTCACTCTGGCTCCCATGGCCTAAATGTGGATGGACCCTCTCTCTCTGGGCCATATAGGTGTCTCTGGGGCACACATACTGGACAGATGCCAAAACAGCACTGCCAGAGCCTCCTAGAACAGGAGGAGGCACAGAACCTCCACCTCAGGTTCCTGTGAGCACCTGGGACAAGGAGAAACCACAAAACCTTCACTGTAGTCTCTTGTGAGCACCTGGGACAGGAGGAGACACACAGAATCTCCAGCACGGGCCCCTGTGAGCCTCCTGGGTTGAGTAGACACACAGAACCTCTACTACGGGCTCCTATGAGCCTGTAGGCTATTCAGGTAGGGCTGCTCACGACACTAGGTGCTTGCTGACAAAACCCTGGTTTTCCACCTAAAAAGCCTGTCAGATGTTGCCAGTGCTGTCCACAGACTAGTGGTGTGGGGCAGGGAGGGAAAGGGGATTGGGAGGCTGCCAAGTGGACGTGAGAGTGAGTGGGGTCCCACAGGCACCTGAGCCCTGACTCCTGACTCCCCTCCCTGAGCCGCACACCCGAGTTAGACTGACCTGAGCTAGGGGGCAGCCACTGGAATGGGGCTGGGGTGGAAGGTGATCTCAGAGACCAAGAGGACCCTGCCGCCTCCCTCCTCTATGTCTCATGCAAGGGAGACCTTGCCTGTGTCCTCTCCTGTCCAGCTCCTCCCAGAGGTTAGGGGTCCCCACCCGCCTCTCTGGACCCAAGACAACACTGACCTGCCCAGAGCTTGTCCAGGCTGGGGGGCCCAAGGTAGCTTTTGGGGAGTACTGTCTACCCCAGGGAGCCTCTAACCTTGGGCTACCCCAGGTGCTGCTCCACAGGGTGGAGGGTCAGCAGGCCCTTGGAGGGGAGATGGGCCACTTCCCCTGCTGTCAGCTTCAGCTGAGGTGGTGGGCACCCACCAGGGCCATGGTTCCAGCCAGCATGTTGGTGGGGGCCCAAAGCCCCTCTCAGAGCATCAATGCACATTCTGGTCCCATTGTGCTCTAGCCAAAGCCAATCTCACGGCCATTTCCTGCCCTGCCCTCTCCTCAGAGGGTGACTGGTTCATTCTTCAGATCCTGGCTCCCCTCACCCTGAATGACAGATGATGCGCTTAGCACTCAGGCTGACTCACAGAGCTCACTCTTCTGCCCCTGTGGGTCCCAAACCATGGGACTCTGTGCAAGGATCTATTCTCCCTGTTTCCTCCCTCTGATGCAGGATGCAGAGCACACTACCGGCTGAGCAGCAGTTACCCTATCCTGTATCCAGATCTAGTTGGCTCTTTTGCACCGCCCGACAGAGCCTCAAGCAAATGGACATACTCTGCTTCTGAACTTCTTCTTGGGGCTACAACGTGCCCTCCACAGCATCTGCAAAATAATGCCTGAGTCTTGAAATTACCTGGCTGCACGATTTCAAGACAAAAAAAAAAAAAATTATCTTGAGGTGCACAAGACCCCGGGAAATGGCTTTGGAGATGCGCAGTGAGTCTCTGGCATTTCAGAAAGCTGCTGTGGATCTGCTGGTGAGTGTCTTCCTTCTGGGTTCCTCAGTGTCAAGCAGGGTGTGATGTTCCAGGGGGCAGCGATGTGGAGCCGGGTAGTGCCTACTGAGCGGGCCTGATCTCCTTGCCTCTCCTCAACCACAGACCAGGCCCTGGCTGCTGGTTGACATCAGGGACAAAATTCAGTCTTCAGTCCTTTCTGTATGAAAATGTGGCTACCTGTGTATGGTTGGCAGAATACTTGTCCCTGGAAGACATTCACGTCCCGACTTTCAGAGCCTGGAGGTCATGTCATCTCTTAAGGCAAATGGGACTTTGCAGATGGGATTAAGTTAAAGAGCTTGAGCTGGGAGATGATCCCAGATTATCCAGCTGGCTCCGACGCCATCACAACGGTCTTATAAGGGAAAGAGGGAGGCAGGGGGTCAGAGAGAAGCGATGTGAAACCAGAAGGACTAGACAATGTTGCTGCTTTGAAGATACGGAGGCCCCATGAGTCAAAGAAAGTGGGTACCTCTAGAAGCTAAAAAAGGCAAGGAAATGGATTCTCTCCTCAAACCTCCAGATGGAGCTGCCCTGACGACTCCTTGACCAGGGTGCTGATTTTGGCCTTTGACCTCCAGAGCTCTAAGATGATATGTTTGTGCTCTTTTAAGCCACCCAGTTTGTGGTTACATGTTACAGCAGCCACAGGAAGCTGGGTGAGCCAAATACTGGCTAATACTCATCTACCCTAAGAAGCCCTGGTGGCACAGTGGTTAAGCACTTGGTTGCTAACTAAAAGGTCGGAGATTCAAACCCACCAGCCACGCCATGGAAGAAAGATGTGACAGTCTGCATAAACATTACAGCCTAGGAAACTCTATGGGCAGTTCTACTCTGTCCTACAGGGTCACCGTGAGTTGGAACCAACTTGATGGCAACAGGCAACAGGTTCAACTCATCTACCTTGGAGAAGCTATCCTGTCCTTCTGCTCTGACCTCCAACAGGAAGGGCTGGGAGGTAGGGGATCTGAAGGGTGAGAATTGCCCAGCTCAGGGCCTCCACCCCCTTCTGTGATTCTGGGGGAGCTCAGGGGCCCCTCAAGAACCTGGAAGCTGTACAGTTATAATAGCTATCATTGTGCAAAATGCCTTCAATGAACTATCCCAGGGACCTCATGAGAGCCCTCAGACTGGGCTCTACTGTGATGGGATTATGTAATATAAATGGCAAAACTGAGGCACAGAGGGCTCCCTAACTTTCTGAAGTTCACAGTGCTAACAGCACAGCAGAGGTTAAAGCTCAGGGAAGCTGGCCATCAGCTCCAGCACTCCTCTTGTTCTCCAAAGTGAGTACCCTAACTCAGTACTTTGCTCATACCAGCCAGTGTTAGAAATATCTTGAACATGTGGTGGAGTGGCAGGGAGGACAGGAGCAGCATTCTTGGATGCTGGAGGAACCACACACCAAGCTGGGGAATTCAGATCTTACCTTGCTCTTCTTGGCTCTTTAACTTCCTTACAAAGTTTAGCATCAGCTTACCAAACTCTATGAAAAAAAATTATTGAGATTTTGACTTGAATTGCATTGACTATAGATTTCAAATTGAGGATAATGACAACTTTCTTCTAGTTAGTTTTACTATCCATGAACATGACATAGCTCTTCATTAATTTAAAACTCTTTGTAGGCAATGTAGGTGAATATCTTCTAGTCATTTGAACAGGGACATTTATCTTAAGCAAGATTAATGTAAATGGCTGGTAATTTTGACCATATTAAAATTAAAAATGTTTGTTCTTCAAAAACACCTTTACAAAAGAGAAGAAAAGAATAATTACAATACACAACAGAAAAAATTGATATTAAGAATAACAGAAAAAAACTCTTTCAAATATATTGGTTTCCAGTTGCTGCTATAACAAATGACTGCAAGCTTAGTGGCTTCAAACAACACAAATTTATTAGCCTATAGCTCTGGACCTCCACCTGTCTGTCAGTTTGTCATACTGTGGGGGCTTCTGTGTTGCTGTGATGCTGGAAGCTATGCCACTAGTATTCAGATACCAGCAGGGTCACCCATGAAGGGGACAGGTTTCAGCTGAGCTTCCAGACTAAGACAGATTAGGAATAAGGAACCTAGCAGTCTACTTTTGAAAAGCATTAGCCACTGAAAACCTTATGAATAGCAGTGGAACATTGTCTGATAAAGTGCCAGGAAATGAGCCCCCCAGGTTGGAAGGCACTCAAAGACAACTGGGGAAGAGCTGCCTCCTCAAAGTAGAATGGACCTTAATGACATGGATGGAGCAAAGCTTTTAGGACCTTCATTTGCTGATGAAGCATGACTCAAAATGAGAAGAAACAGCTGCAAACATCCACTAATAGTCGGAACCTGAAATGTATGAAGTATGAATCTAAGAAAACTGTAAATCTCAAAAATGAAATGGAAACATTGATATTCTAGGCATTAGTGAGCTGAAATTGACTGGTATTGGCTATTTTGAATGAGACAATCATATAGTCTACTATGCCGGGAGTGACAACTCGAAGAGGAATGATGTTGCATTCATAGTCAAGAAGAAAATTTCAAGATCTATCCTGAAGTACAATGCTGTCAGTGATAGGATAATATCCATATGCCTGCAAGGAAGACCAGTTAATATGACTATTATTCAAAGTTATGCACCAACCACTAAGGCCAAAGATGAAGAAACTGAAGATTTTTATCAGTATCTGCAGCCTGAAATTGATTGAACATACAGCCAGGATGCATTGATAATTATTGGTGATTGGAATTCGAAAGTTGGAAACAAAGAAGGATTGGTAGTTGGAAATATGGCTTTGTTGATAGAAACAATGCTGGAGATGGAATGATGGAATTTTGCAAGACCAACGGCTTCTTCATTACAAATATCTTTATTCACCAACATAAACGGCAACTAAACACATGGACCTAGCCAGATGGAACACACAGGAATCAAATTGACAATGGAAAGCTCAATATCATCAGTCAGAACAAGGCCAGGGGCCAGCTGTGGAACAGACCATCAATTGCTCATATGCAAGTTCAAGCTGAAACTGAAGAAAATCAGAGCAAGTCCACGAGAGCTAAAATACAACCTTGAGTATATCCCACCTGAATTTAGGGACCACCTCATGAATAGATTTGACACCTTGAACGCTAATGACTGAAGACCAGATGAGTTGTGGAATGACATCAAGGACATCAAACATGAAGAAAGCAAGAGGTCATTGAAAAGACAGGAAAGAAAAGACCAAGATGGATGTCAGAGGAGACTCTGAAACTTGCTCTCCAATGTCGAGCAGCTAAAGCAAAAGAAAGAAATGATGAAGTAAAAGAACTGAGCAGAAGATTTCAAACGGCGGCTCTAGAATACAAAGTATTATAATGACATGTGCAAAGACCTGGAGATAGAAAACCAAAAGGGAAGAACATGCTCGGCATTTCTGAAGCTGAAAGAACTGCAGAAAAAATTCAAGCCTCTAGTCGCAATAATGAAGGATTCTATGGGGAAAATATTAAACAATGCAGGAAGAATGAAAAGAAGATAGAAGGAATAACAGAGTCATTATATGAAAAAGAACTAGTTGACGTTCAACCATGTCAAGAGGTACCATATGACTAGGAACTGATGGTACTGAAGGAATAAGTCCAAGCTGCACTGAAGGCATTGGTGAAAAACAAGGCTCCAGGAACTGACAGAATATCAATTGAGATGTTTCAACAAACAGATGCAGCACTGGAGGTGCTTACTCATCTATGCCAACAAATATGGAGGACAGCTTCCTGGCCGACCAACTGGAAGAAATCCATATTTATGCCTATTCCCAAGAAAGGTGATCCAACCGAACGCAGAAATTATAGAACAATATCATTAATATCACACACAAGCATAATTTTGCTGAAGATCATTCAAACGTGGTTGCAGCAGTATATTGACAGGGAACTGCCAGAAATTCAGGCTGGATTCGGAAGAGGACGTGGAACCAGAAATATCATTGCTGATGTCAGATGGATCCTTGCTGAAAGCAGAGATTACCAGAAGGATGTTTACTTGTGTTTTATTGACTATGCAAAGGCATTCGACTGTGTGGATCACAACAAATTATGTATAACATTGGGAAGAATGGGAATTCCAGAATGCTTAATTGTGCTCACGAGGGACCTGTACGTAGATCAAAAGTCAGTTTTTTGGAAAGAACAAGGGGATACTGAATGGTTTAAAGTCAGGAAAGATGTGCATCAAGGTTGTATCCTTTCACCATACCTATTCAATCTGTATGCTGAGGAAATAATCCAAGAAGATGGACTATATGAAGAAGAATGGGGCAACAGGATTGGACGAGGACTCATTAACAACCTGCATTATGCAGATGACACAACGTTGCTTGCTGAAAGTGAAGAGGGCCTGAAGTACTAACTAATGAAGATCAAAGACCACAGCCTTCAGTATAAATTACACCTCAACGTAAAGAAAACAAAAATCCTCACAACTGGACCAATAAGCAACATCATGATAAATGGAGAAAAGATTGAAGTTGTCAAGGATTTGATTTTACTTGGATCCACAAGCAACATCCACGGAAGCAGCAGTCAAGAAATCAAAAGATGCATTGCATTGGGTAAATCTGCTGCAAAGGACCTCTTTAAAGTGTTGAAAAGCAAAGATATCACCTTGAAGAATAAGGTGTGCCTGACCCAAGCCATGGTATTTTCAATCACATCGTATGCATGTGAAAGCTGGACAATGAATAAGGATGACTGAAGAAGAAATGACACTTTTTAATTGCAGTGTTGGTGTAGAATATTGAATATCTCATGGACTGCCAAAAGAACAAACAGATCTATCTTGGAAGAAGTACAACCAGAATGCTTCTTAGAAACAAGGATGGTGAGACTGTGTCTTACATACTTTGGACGTGTTGTCAGGAGGGATCAGTCCCTGGAGAAGGACATCATGCTTGGTAGAGTACAGGGTCAGCAGAAAAGAGGAAGACCCTCAACGAGGAGGATTGACACAGTGCCTGCAACAATGGGCTCAAGCATAACAATGATTGTAAGGATGGGGCAAGACTTGGCAGTGTTTCATTCTGTTGTGTACAGGGTCGCTATGAGTCAGAACCGACTGGATGGCACCTAACAAACATAGCTCTGGAAGTCAAAAGTCTGAAGTGAGTCTCATGTCTAAAATCAAGGCATGAGCAGGACTGTACTCTTTCTGGAGGCTCCAGGAAGAATACATTTCTCTGCCTTTTCCAGATTCTGGAGGCAATCTGCATTCCTTGGCTCATGGCTCCTACTCCATCTTAAGACATATCACTCCTATCTCTGCTTCCATGCTCTCATCTTTTCACTGGCTTTGACCTTCTTGCCTCTCCCTTATAATGACCTTGTGATTGCATTGAGCCATAAGGTAATCCAGGGTGATCTCCAACCTCAAGGACTTTAGCTTGACTATAACTGCAAATTGCCTTTTGCCGTGTGAGGTACCATGGTCACAGGTTCTGGAGACTCGGATGTGGACATTTTTGGGAGCCATGATTCTATCACACACAATGACAAGGAGACCCAATCGATTCAATAGGAGACACCCCTGGGCAAAACACATGAACAGGCATTTCACAAATGAAGAAATAGATGTGGCCAGCAAACCTCGGAAGAGATGCTCAACTTCATCAGAAATTAGCAAAGTGCAAATAGAGGCCACAATGAGAGTTTTATACTCATCTGACTGGCAAAAATGGAAGCCTGACAATAGCAGACTTTGGCAAGGGTATGGGTCCCTTACACACCAATGATGGGAGCGTAAGCTGGTAAAACCACTTTGGAAACAATTTTGCACTATCTCCCAAAGTTGGCAGTCACTTCATCTGCAACCAGCATTTCCCCACTTATACCCAAGAGAGAATGGGTCCAAATATACACGAGGAACATGCACAAGAATGCTCATGGCAGCACTGAGATGCCCTTAGTGGGAGAGTAGATGAATAAAGTGTCGGAATAGACTCAGCAGCACACAACAACAACAACTCACACAGTGAATTATTTGAACAGTAGTCAAAGTAAATATTACAACAGTAGTTAAACTATAGATGAACTCTAGCAATATAATATTAATTTTGAAAAGTAATTCCTAGAAGATTATGTTGCTGTTGTTGTTAGTTACCATCGAGTCAGCTCAAATTCATGGTGACCCTTTACCCACAGAAGGAAATATTGCCTGGCCTGCGTCATCTTCATGATCCTTAGTATACTCAAGTCCGTTGTTGAGGCTACAACATATTTTGAGTTCCTTCCAACCTAGGAGGCTCATCTATATCAGGAAATATTCTGTTGTGATCCACAGAGTTTCACTGGCTAATTTTCAAAGTAGATCTCCTGCCGTTCTTTCCAGTCTTAGTCTGGAAGCTCTGCTGAAACCTGTCCACCATGGGTGATCCTGTTGGTGTTTGAAATACCAGTGGCGTACTTTGCAGCATCACACCAACACTCAGGCCACCACAGTATGACAAACTGACAGATGGCTGGTTACCAGAAGATAATAGATACTTCTATTTTATAAAATGATAAATGGCTATAATAAAAACTTAGTTATTAGGAATTAATGTTTATGAGTTAAAAACGTATAAAAAGGACAGGAAATGATGAAGTGGGGGATCAAGATGGCAGATACCTGGGGTGGCCAGAGGCAGGGGCTGAGTGGGAAAGGACTACCTGGGGGTTATTGTCAAGGTCCTAGGTTCTATGCTGTGTTGTGGAGACCCAGGGTGCTTATTTTATTATTAAAAGCACATAAACTAACAAGAAAGTAAATAAAACGAAGAAGTCTGGTTATGGACCAAGGTCAACAGTGCCACAAAACAAGCATTGTGGTTAGTTCATCTGTATGTACTAAAAAAAAAAAAAAAAAAATGATGAAAGTGTGTGATTTGAAGCAGTTATGATTCTCCTGTAGATAAGATGTGAACCTCTTCTTTTAATTAAAAACAAAAACTCATGTCTTAAGTAAAGTCCATTTGTTTCTGGTAACTCCGTTGTAAATCAGTGTGCCTTTCCTGTCAGCAGTGATCAGGAGTTAGAGGCCGACAGACCTGGGTAAAATCCCTAATCTGTTGTGTGAATATGGGCATGTCACTTAAACTTGCTAGGCTTCAGTTTTTTCATGCGTAAGGTGGGATAACCATGGGACTTGTTCACAAAGTTCTTGTGAGAATTAGTGCAAACAAAGTGCATAAAACTCATTGTTGGGGTGAAATCACTTCCGTAAAGCTCATCGTTGGGGTGAGATCACTTTTGCAAAGCTCATCGTTGGGCGTCTGGGCGTCACACTGAGCCCTGAACGAATGTTCAGGAACAATGATGTTTCTCGTATTGTCCTCATCCTTGATATCATGTGCTTCTTAGTAACAGTTACTCCCTCCCAGCAAGTTTGCCCCTTAGCCAGTTTTTATGAAGATTATTTTAGGAATATTGAGGTCACTTAAATGTCTGGCAACTTTGAGTACCACAGTTTTGTACCTTCAAATCAACTAGAGAAGCTAATGAGCTGGAGAATTCCAGGGAGCATGGGGGCACTGGGAGAATTAGCGAGACAATCCTAGGGAGGTTCTTGGCATGCTCAGCCAAGAGCCCAGGAGTGTCCACCTGTAGGCTGGCCTGGGGCAGACTTGGCCCTCACCTGGGTGAGTCACAAGGCCACCAAGCGTTAGTCACTAATTGGAACACAATGTCTCACGACAGATGTGCTAAGATTTTTAAATGCATGATTGCATTTCACTGCTATCACTGTGTATTTCCTCAGTTAATGGTAGCTGAAAGAGCAGAAGTATATAAAATTTCTTGGCATTAAAAGGAGGCCATAAAACTCAAAAAAGCGTGGGGGTGACAGGAATAACTGATGAAAATGAAGAAGTTTCGTAACAACTGTAAAGTGTGAAATAGGAACCAGTCAGGAGATATTTGGTTATTTGAACATAGGCATGCACAGAGAGGAAGAGGGAATTTTCCTATAACAGCAGATTTGGCAACCAACGAGATCAATTGATGTTCTTGACAGACTAGTTACAATATACAGAGATATTTTAAAATAGGAAGTGACAATTTTTATTTCATTTATTCTACTAAGAACATAGGTTTCATCTTTAAGATCAGAAGCATGCAAAGAACAAGTATCAAAGCAGAGCTGATAAGAGATTTTCACTGTATCCAATAGTCAATTTGTTTAAATCACTGCAGCCCCCACCCAGCTGCATCTGGATCCTTCTGGAAGCACCTTTTTTGCCTCTTGAGTTACCACATGCTGCGTTTCATGTATCCGTCTTGTTTCCCCAAATAAAACTTTTAAGAAGGGCTAGTGCCTTTTAGGAAACCCTGGTGGTGTAGTGGTTAAGAACAATGGCTGCTAACCAAAGTTTGGCAGTTTGAATCCACCAGGCGCTCCTTGGAAACCCTATGGGGCAGTTCTACCCTGTCCTAAAGGGTTGCTTTGAGTTGGAATTGACTGGATAGCAACAGGTTTTTTAGTACCTTTTAAAATTGTTCATCCATCCATCCATCATCCGTCCATCCATCCGTCTGTCCGTCCGTCCGTCCCTCCATCTGTTTTTCTGTCCATTGTGATCTTGCACCTCCCTAGTGTGCTTTAGGGTTGCAAATCCAATGGAGCTCTTGACAGAGCCGTCCAGGTAATTACAGTCTTAGGCGAAGAGGTGGAACAGCAGAAGCATACAGCATGGAGAATGTGGTAAATAATCGGAGGAGAGAGACAGAGGGAGAAGGGGAGAGGCTGATCAAGGAAGGCTCCATGTACAGGGACGGCTCAGTTGAGCTAAGGTCCTGGATAAATTTGAAAGAGTGGAGATCATGAGGGCAGGCTTCCTTGACAGAGAAAAAAGGCTTCATTTAAGAGATAAAATTTGGAAAACACAGAGAATTCAGGGAAGAAAAAGGAGTGAAATTTCATTTGCTTGTGGCATGGAGAGGTGGTATGTAGGAGGTCATGTGTAGGAGGTGACATGTATGAAGTGGTATGTTGGGGCAATATGTAGGAAGTGGCATGTAGGAGGTGAAAAGTATGAAGTGATGTGTAAAGGCGAAATGTAGGAAGTGGCATGCAGGAGGTGGCATGTAGGAGGTGATGTGTAGGAAGCCATGTGTAGGAAATGACATGTAGGAAGTGACACATACGAAGTGACATGTAGGGGTGGCATGTAGGAGGTGGTTTGAACAGCGAATCAGGACAGTTTCTTAACCCCATGTGGGGGTGCACATTAGGCCTGGTGTGTCTTCACATCCCCCACTGTTGTGTGTTGAATTGTGTCCAAGTCATAACCTCCACACCTACGAATGTGACCTTGCTTGGAAATAGTCTTTGACAGTGTTATCGGCTATGCTAACAGGACCTCATACTGGAGTAGGGTGGGCCCTAATCCCATCTGAGTGGTGTCCTTATAAAAGACACAAAGAGACAGACAGAGAGACATGGGAGAAGACACCATGTGAAGACAGTGGAGACTGGAGAGAAGCAACTATAAACCAAGGATTTCTGGCCATCACTAGAAGCTGGGAAAAAGGCATGGAACAGATTCTCCTCAGAACCTCATAAGGAACCAACACAACCACCAACACCCTGATCTCAGACTTCTGCCTCCAGAACTGAGAGAGAATAGATTCCTGTTGTTTTAAGCTCCCCAGTTTGTGGTATTCGTATGGCAAATGCACCTATTATTCTGGGGTGGAGCCACTGGTGGACGCTCAGCTCAGCTTTTGTTGCTGTGTATTTATTCCTGTTTTCATCTCCAAACACACTGGTTCTGGAGTGGGAGGGCAGCCCGAGGCACACAGGGGGTGTGTGTGCTCCGGCTTGGCCAGCAGGCACGAAAGCCACCGCCTGGGCTTCTCGGCCTTCCAGCTCAGGGGCTAAATCAGGCCTCTGTGGGGCCAGCCTCAGAGTGCTGCCAGTAGCATGCGCAGGTGACACCAGACAAAAAGTCGGCTGGAGTGGATGCAGAGCCTGGCCCACGTGATGTGCGGGCAGCCAGGGCCCTGAAGAGGCCAACAAAGCAGACCCAGAGGCCGGCTGTGTACCCTCCCCCGGCAAAGGAAAGCCGCCTTTGCGGGCAGGGCGGCCATAGAAACTGCTTCCAGGCCTCCTCGGGACCCTGCAGTCTCCTCAAAGATGGCTTTGTCAGGGCCCCTCCCATGCTCTCCTGCCAACCAGTGCTGCCATGGCGACGCTGCTCCCTCCAGCTCCAGCCTGTCTCCCTTACTGCTGAGGGAGGTAATGAGGGAGTTGAAATGTTACTCTTGGAAGGGCTGACAACCAGTAAAATGTCATAATAGTAATTAGCGCCCTTGTCAAAGCTTCTTCCATTTCTTGTTGAGCATTTTGTGTGGCTGGGGTGGTGGTGGGAGGGAGTGGGGGAGGCCGAGCAACCCAAAAGCCCCGTTGCGGGGTGTCTGCTTCCAGAAATGTGCCCCTCTCCATCTCTTCTCTTGATGTGGTTTGTGGCCCAGGACAGCAGGGGCCAGGTGGAGAGGGACGGGGCTTGTGGTCGGCCCTTTCTGCCCAGCAGGGCCTTGATGTGGCTACAGAAAGGGTAGCCCTGTAAGCATGCAGCATGCGGCACCCTGCCTGAGGAGCTGAGGGTGGCCAGATCCCAGCCCCAGGCTGGGTGTCCTGGGGCCATGAACCCAGCACAGAACCTTCCGTGGCAGCCATGTCTGCAGAGGGCACAGGGTTGGGGCCCTTCCCTAGAGGCTGCCACCCTCCATCTGGATGAAGCGACTGCTTTGGGTGGGAGGGAGCCTGAAAGCCCTTTCCCAAATGGTCAGCTCGGAGGCAGGCTGCAGAGAGACAGGCAGCTCGGGCAGGCTTTGCGCACTGCACCTGACTCAGGGGTTGAAGGAGCTGGGTCTGTCCTGTTCCGAGCTTTTCTGTGCCTCAGTGCTTCTGTCAGTGGCTGCTCTCTAGGTCCCACTGCTTGAGGTGGCTTCCTGGGCTCATCAAGGGTGTTTCCCACCTCCACCAAGTCACATCATGCAGGCACCACATGCAGACCCGTGTGCACGTTTCCACTCTAAGAGGAGAGCCTCTGGGGAGTCTGGAGCACATGTGTGACACATCCAGCTCGTATTTTAAGAGTCGTCCAGGCATCATGTGGAGAATGGAGAATGGGGAGAGGGTGAAGGAAGGATAACAGGGTAGTGGCCATGGATGTGGATAAGAAACTGTGTAAAATCTACATAGTTTGTGGTCCGTGGGAAGTGACAAGGGGAGAGTAAATGGAGACACAGGGGGAATCGGAGTTCTAGCCTGAGGGGACCGGGGCACCAGGGTTCCCTTCTGAGGGGGCAGGGACACTGGGGTTCTCACCTGAGGGGACCAGGGGATGCTGGGGTTCTTGTCTGAGGGGACGGGGGACGCTGGGGTTCTTGTCTGAGGGGACTGGGGAACCTGAGGTTCTCACCTGAGGGGATGGGGGGATACTGAGGTTCTCACCTGGGGGGATGGAGGGATGCTTGGGTTCTTGTCTGAGGGGACTGGGGAACACTGAGGCTCTCACCTGAGGGAATGCGGGGACACTGGGTTCTCACCTGAGGGGATGGGAGGATGCTACAGTTCTCACCTGAGGGGACAGTAGGACGCTGGAGTTGTCCTGGGTAAATACACTATGGACAATTACACTATTATCTTGTGTAATTCCTGAAGCCCCTTGATGGAGTCATGATTTCATACTGGGGACACTGAGGCCCAAAGAGTCACTCGGCTGCTGGAGCAAGAGCTCGGTGTGCCCTTCCCTGGTCTGGGTCTGGGCCTGGGCCCCTCTTGCCCAGCTCCCATACAAGGTCCAGGCCTGCCCCCTGTACCTCAGTGCCCCACACCAGGCCCAGCTTGCCCTCCCACACCCCAGTCCCCACACTAGGCCCCAGCCTGCTCTCCCACATCCTGGTCCCCCACACCAGGGCCAGGCCTGGCCCCCAGCCCCCCACACTAGGCCCGGGCCTGACCCCCAGCCCCCCACACCAGGCCCAGTCCGGTCCTGTGCTCCTGGGTGGACAACCAGCTGTGTCACTTGATACTTCCTGATCAGCCAGTTTCACAGAGGAGGGACAGGACAGGCCAGGGTGATTTACATCTCTCCAGGCCACTGCCTGCCTGCTCCACTTCCTGCACTCTGGGGAGCGTCCCCTGATAATCCAGAAGAGAGTCCCCTTCCCTCGTGCCTCCCAAAAAGGCAAAGCTTCAGTTTCTCTGGCTGTGCTGGGTGGTGCAGGGGGCAGAGGGCGAGGGAGCTAGGGTCGTGGGAGCAGATGTCCTGGTGGTCTCCTTTGGGTGCAGCCTGCTGGGGATGGAGCCTCGTGTCACCCTGTGCCCAGTATGGGGCCCACAGAGACATACGGCAGGGCTGGGAAGGAGGCGGATAGTCCCACACACTTACCTCTCTGAAGAGTCCTGATCAGCTGCCCTGCCCAGCAGTCCCCTGGGTGGTGCAGCCCTCCCATGGCCCCGCCAGCCCCTGACAGGCCAAGCAGCTGCGGCCTTTGATCTAACCTCTCTTCACAGCAGCCCTGGGTCCCCTCCCTCCAGCCCCTTGAGTGATGACAACACATGGGGAGTTTGCTTACTCACCTCCCAGTGGAGGCCTGGGAGAGATGTCACGGCGTCTGACCTCAGGACTGCAGTGGCCCCTCCAGCGGCTGATGGGTTCCACAGAGACGCCACAACTCAGCAGCTGTCAGGCCCCTGTAGGCCTCAAAGCGCAAGCAGGGACCTCATTTCAGAGCCAGGTTGGTGCTCCAGCCATGCACACAGGTCGATGTCCATGAGCTGCCCTCTGAGGGCGGGCACCACCTGGTCACTTGAAACTTGGTGCAGTCTCCCTTTGGGTTCTCTTGGGCCACTTGGGAGTCCTGATCAGCATTTCCTAAATCCCTGCTGCCTCCCAGACAATCCAGCCACCTTGGACATGAAGGCCTGGCTCTAAAGGTCAAGCAGAGGAGATTCAGTCCCCAGCACAGTGTCACCCATGGGAGGGGGCACAGACCCACAAGGGTCCCAGGGAGGGGGCACAGACCCACAGGGGACCCGGGGAGGGGGCACAGACCCACAAGGGTCCCAGGGAGGGGGCACAGACCCACAGGGGACCCGGGGAGGGGGCACAGACCCACAGGGGTCACGGGGAGGGGGCACAGACCCACAGGGGTCCTAGGGAAGTGGGCTAGATGCACAGGGGTCCGGGGGAGGGAGCTCAGACACACAGGGGGTCCTGGGGCACAGCCCTCGGGTCAGGGATGATTTCCCTCTCTGGCTCCTTCCTTTCCTCTTTCCTTCAGTTTTTCTTTCCTGTATCTATGGGAATCCCAGGTGCACCTGGCCTCCCTGTACCTGGAGGGGCTCTGCCTTTGGCACCGGTGCCCACCAGCACAGGGAGGAGGAGGCACTTTAGGGCCAGAGACCCTGCCGAAGCCAGATGGCAGGGAACCGAGGTGGGGGTGGGGGGCAAATACAGGCTGAGCACCAATCTGAAGAGGTGATTGCTATTCAGCTCTGGCTCTCCTCACAAGGGGTGCAGGCTCAAAGCCACCCTATCTTCTGGTGTTTTCAAGAGGAGGGAGAGATCACATAGTTTGATCTGACATGGCCTGAGGCTTTAATGCTAGCCACTAATTCAAATAAATAACAGATGTAGGTACATAGATGAAGATGTAGATAAAAGATGTAGATAGTAGATGTAAATATATAGGTAAAGACAGATATACAGACAGAGATAAAGAAATACAGATACAAATATGTACAGGAGATAGATTTAGATAACAGGTATGTACAATAGACATAGATTACGTAGATAGATAATAGATACAGATACACCTATGTCGTGTGCTATCTTATCAATTCTAACTCACAGCAACCCCATATGACAGAGTAGAACTGCCCCATAGGGTTTCCTAGGCTGTAATCTCTACAGGGGGACCCTGGTGGCACAGTGGTTAAGCATTTGGCTGTTAACCAAAATGTCAGCAGCTCAAATCCACCAGCCACTCCTTAGAAACCCTATGAGGTAATTCTACTCTGTCTTATAGGATTGCTTTGAGTCGGAATCAACTCTATGGCAACGGGTTTGGGTTTCTGTTTTTTTAAGAAGCTGTTGGAAAGTCTCATTCTGACATGCTCAAATCAGACAGACTCAGAGGGCTCGGGGCAGCCAAGTGTGGGTCCTACTACCTGATGCTCAGCAGCATGTTCCAGTGTCCCACCACTGGTTTTGTGTCGAAGGCCACAGGAGAGACGGGGCAAGCAGGTGAGGCTCTGGGCTCGTTCCCAGTTCATGTCTCCACAGGAGTAACAGTGCTCCCTGTAATCAAAAAGGGAAGAGCCCGGATTTTCTTTTTAAATTACCTTTCCTAAAGACCCAGTGGCAATTAAGTGGATACAACAGTAACTTAAATTTCCATTAATTAACCAAAGCTTGATATCTCTTAGAAGTATTTTTGACTCCACATGGCTTTATTTCTCTCCTGCGCTGCCCTCGAGGTGATGAGTATGGAAAGCAGGTTGTGCCGGACATGGCATTTGTCTGTTAGGCAAGGACCAACTAAGCCCCACTTTGAAGAAGGCCTGGGTGCACTCTTGATGGAATCTGGGTGTCAAGCACTTTCCGGCAGTTCCTGGACACTCTCGCTGGTGGGGACAGAAATTTCTAGAAGTCCCTCTCTGCAAGGACGCCTGGATACCACCCCCAGGCGGCCTATCACCTTCCATCACACAGAACGGCCCAGTGTACTCTAAACAACCACCCAGGTTGTAACAGAGGCTGCCTGGCAGAACCTGCTTTGTGGGTCTGGCTGTGTTTCTCTGCTTAGGCCAGCCCTTCTCCAGTCCCACCATTGATTTGCCCAAAACGCAAATTCTGATCATGCTCCTTCTCTGCCTGAGACCAGTCCCAGGTTCCCTGTCACCTACAGGGTCCAGTCCCACATTTCTAATCCTGCCTGACCCCAACCCTCAGCATCACCAAACCCATAGCTCCTTGGGCTGCTCAAACAGTGAACGCACTCGCTGCTAACTGAAAGACTGGAGGTTCCACTCCAACCGGAGGCACCGAAAAAGAAAGTCCTGGTGACCTACTTCTGAAAAACCAGCCATTAAAGCCCTGTGGAGCGCACTTCTACTCTGACACACCTGGGGCCTCCATGAGTCAGAACTGACTCTGTGGTACTGCTTCACTCACTGTTTCTTCCACTTCAAAACCCTCCTACCTCCCTCTGAAACTCTGGCTCCTAGCCCCCCTGAGCATAGAAGCTCTTCCCCCATCTCAGTGACCTCGTGGCCTGTTTGCCTCCTGGCCTCACTGTGAGCTACTGGCAGTTGTGGATTGTTTCTAATTCATCTGTTTTTTATCCCCTGGAACAGTGCTGTCACATAATATGGATTCTAAAAATGTTAATTGGATGAAAGAGGGAGGAAGGGAGGGAAGGAAAGAGGGAAGATGAAAGGAGGGAGGGAAGGAGGGAGGATGGAGACAGGGAGGGAGGGAGGATGGAGGGAGAGAGATGGATAGAGGGAGGGAGGATGGAGAGAGGAAGGGAGGATGGAGAGATGGAGGGAAGATGGAGGGAGAGAGGGAGAGAAGATGGAGGGAGGGAGTAAGGTAGGATGGAGAGAAAAGAAGGAGGAGGGAGCGAGGGATGGATAGAAGGAGAAAGGGGGGGAAGGGTGGAGATCAGAGGGTACGACTGGACTCTCATGCTAACTGGAGGTTCCGGCCACCCTCCAGGAGAGCTGAAGGGCAACTCTAACTCACTCAGTTCCTGTGGGTGCATGGGACCCATTCCTAAGTCCTGAATCCACCCACAGATCAGTCAATGTGGCCTTACCTTTGGAAGCTGATGAGTTCCCAGCTGCCACCCAGGGAACCCAGCTGGTTTCCCCTTCTCCTGAGGACCCCTGCCCCAGTATTGTGGAGGGGACAGCATGAAGACAAGTTCCTGGGGGGAGAAGTCAGCCCAGGGGGAGAAGAGGTCACAGTGCAAACTCTCCTGGTTAATTTTCCCTCCTCATTCTCCTGCCTCGGCCTTCAGAGCAGGTAGGGCCAACATCACCATGGGCGTCTCTCACTTCATGTATAATTTACCTTTTCACATTCATTTCCTCAACTAGACCACAGTTCCAAAAGGAATTGATTGATGTTCATCCATTTCACCAGGTAGTATATGATCAAGAACTGATGGTATTGAAGGAAGAGGTCCAAGCTGCACTGAAGGCATTGGCAACAAACAAGGCTTCAGGAAATAACAAAATACCAATCGAGATGTTTCAACAAACAGATGCAGCACTGGAGGTGCTCACTCGTCTATGCCAAGAAATTTGGAAGACAGCTACCTGGTCAACCTACTGAAAGAAATCCATATTTGTACCAGTTCCAAAAAAAGGTGATCCAACAGAACGTGGAAATTATCAAACAATATCACTAATATCATGCGCAAGTAAAATTTTGAGGAAGATCATTCAAAAGCAGTTGCAGCAGTACATCAAAAGGGAACTGCCAGAAATTCAAGCCACATTCAGAAGGGGACCTGGAACGAGGGATATCATTGATAATGTCAGATGGATCTTGGCTGAAAGCAGAGGATACCAGAAAGATGTTTACCCGTGTTTTATTGACTATGCAAAGGCATTCGACTGTGTGGATCATAACAAATTATGGATAACATTGCAAAGAATGGGAATTCCAGAACACTTCATTGGGTTCATGAGGAATCTGTACGTAGACCAAGAAAGAGTCATTCGAACAAGGGGATACTGAGTGGTTTAATGTCAGGAAAGGTGTGTTTCAGGGTTGCATCCTTTTACCATACCTATTCAATCTGTCTGCTGAGCAAATAATCCGAGAAGCTGGATTATATGAAGAAGAATGGGCCATCAGGTTTGGAGGAAGACTCATTAACAACCTGTGATATGCAGATGATACTACCTTGGTTGCTGGAAGTGAAGAGGACTTGAAGTACTTACTAATAAAGATCAAAGACCACAGCCTTCAGTATGGACTGCACTTCAACATAAAGAAAACAAAAGTCCTCACAACTGAACTAATAAGCAACATCATGATAAATGGAGAAAAGATTGAAGTTGTCAAGAAATTCATTTTACTTGGATCCACTATCAATGCCCATGGAGGCAGCAGTCAAGAAATAAAATGAACTATTGCATTGTGCAAATCTGCTGCAAAAGACCTCTTTAAAGTCTTGAAAAGCAAAGATGTCACTTTGAGGACTAAGATGCAGCTGACCTAAGCCATGACACTTTCAATCACCTTACATGCATGTGAAAGCTGGACAATGAATGAGGAAGACTGAAGAAGAATTGATGCCTTTGAATTATGGTGTTTGTGAAGGATATTGAATATACTATGCACTACCAGAAGAATGACCAAATCTGTCTTAGAAAAAGTACAGCCAGAATGCTCCTTAAAAGCAAGGATGGCAAGACTTCCTCTTACATACTTTGGACATGTTATCAGGAGTGATCAGTCCCTGGAGAAGGACATCATGCTTGGTAAGGTAGAGGGGTCACTGGAGAAGAGGAAGACTCTGGAAAAGATGGACTGACACGGTGGCTGCAACAACAGGCTTAAACACAGCAATGATTGTGAGGGTGGCACAGGACCAGGCAGTTTCATTCTGTTGTACCTAGGGTTGCTATGAGTCGGAACCGCCACGAAGGTGCCTAACAACAATGGACCATGGGCACGCTGCAGGTAGGGACTCATTTTTGGTCATCAGTGATTGCCAGTATCTTGCTGGATGGTGCAGGTGGAATGGCCCAACCGAGCAACGAGTTGTAGCATGCACGCACAGACACGTCCAGCTCTCTGGTGGTCCTGGACCACTCACTTATCTGCAGGAGGGCAGCAATCCTTGCTGGGAAACATCATGCCGAGTTAAATAAGTCAGCCAAAAAAGGGCAAATGCCCGATTCCACTGATGAACTATCTAGAATAGACAAATGCAGAGACAAAAGGCAGACAGAGTTGCCAGGAGCTCGGGAAGGGAGAAGGGGAGGTAGTGCCAATAAAAAGGGGGAGGAAATTAAAAAACAAAAAATTGACCCTTCCATCTCAGTGCTTCCACAGCACTTCGTTAGAAAACAATAATAAAAACAAAAGCCCCCCCACCTGCCGCATCTCCTTGCGATGGCATAGGAGGGCCATCTCCTTCCAAGGAGCCATCTGAACTTCCTTTGAAGTTCCATTGTTTCCTTCCACCCAAAACCAACTTCTCTTCCAGAGGAAAAAGGTAAAAAACTCTTAAATTTCCAGTTTAATTTCCTATTTCAACTGAAGCCCTGAGTTCCAGAAGGATGGGGGACTGAGCAGGAGCTGCGTGTGTGCAAGGCCCACACTGCGTCCCCCTCAGGGAAGAGCAGGCGCCTGCCATCTGCAGGAGCCTGCACCCTGTGCTCAGTGCCTCTGATCTCAGATTCCTTGGATACCTGAGCGTTACCAGCAGGCGACTCAGACAATGACATGTGGCAGGTTGGGGCAGGTGGGCGCGAGGCTGGGATGCCCCGGGCAGCCGCTCCCTGATTTACCGGCAGCCAGCTGGTGACGCGCACCGCCGGGAAGTGGGGTGTTTCCGCGGTGGGGCAGGTCGGGTCTGGGGCGCGCAGGGGCCTGTGCCGAGCGGGCTGGGAGGTACCTCCTCAAAGGTCAGCCTCTCCACTAGATGGGACAGAGGTCATGGGAAGGTGGGGGCCTCCAGGAGACGCTGGGGTACACAAGCTTCACCATTGTCTCCAGGTCCGGAGCTGTGCACAGGCCTCTGGTGGAGCCTCTGGCTTCAGTGATGAACTTGGGCTCCCCGCCTCCCCACCCCCGCGTTGAATACCCGGCCCCACCCCCGCATTGGATACCCGGCCTCCTCCTTCCTGACCTGGCTGGGGTGGGCTCAGTGAGAATGCTCCCTCTTAGCTTAAAAGCCCTCACACACACCCCTGGGCTGGGCGTGAGGGATAGGATGCAGGAAGAAGGAACAGGGCCACGCTGCGCAACTTCTAGAAAGATCTGTGGACCCCAAGAAAAGAGTGCTTTGACCTTCAGCATGCAGACCACAGACAAACCCCCCAAAGAAGGCACACAGCTCTCACCTGGTCCCTGACGCCTTGGGCATGCAGAAATAGCTGTTGAGTGCCTGGATTTCTCTGCAGTTTGGTGTGTGAGTGATGAGGAGTGTGCAAGTGTGTGTATGTGTGTGTGAGCGCATGGGAGTGTGTGTGTGCCAGTGTGTGTGCAAGTGTGAGTGTGCATGTGCAATTATGTCGTGTGTGTCAGTTTGTGTGTGTGCGAGTGTGAAAGTGTGTGTGCGAGTGTGAGTGTGCATATGAGAGTGTAAGTTATACGTGTGTGAGTGTGAGATTCTGTGCACGCATGTGTGACTGAGTGAGTGTCTGTGTACGATGTATAAATCCAAGGGCCTTGAGGCCATTTTTAAGTTTTAAATCTTATTAAATAACAGCAAACAAAATGACAGCGGAGTCTGTCTGCGCTCTCTCCCTCTCCTGACCCTGGAAAACGTGCTCACTGCTCCACAGAGATCAGAGGCTGCATTCAGCACGCGTGACGGCAAAGCTGGGGTGCGGGAGGCGCTCTGAGGTGGGGGAGGCGCTGGGGGGCGGAAGGTGCTGCGGGGAGAAGACGTCCCGAGGCGGGGGAGGGGGGGAGGCGCTGTGAGGCGGGAGGCGTTCGGGGTGGGGGAGAAGCGCTCCGAGGGAAATGCTGGAGGGGAGGGGCTCTGCGGGGGGGTGTGGGAGAGCGCCCCCAGGGGAAAGGCACGTGCAGACTTGGAGTGGCAGCCAAACGCAGCGGGGGAGGGGGGCAGCTTACGGGGCCTGGAGGAGGCTGGAGGGACTCTGAGCACCTGTCAAGGACATCAGCACTGCGGCCCAGCCACACCGCGGCAACGCTCCAGAAAGAGAGGTGAACCTTCACAAGTTACAGAGGCAGGAGGTTGGACAACGGCCGTCCTAAACTTGGCCTGAAGGCCACGCAGAAGCGTCTGGGCAGATGAGAGGCGCTGGGTGTGGCCATTCTGCGCTCTGAGCCACGCCCCCACTGCCCTTCCCTCGCCCCACCCCACGTCCTCAGGGAGGCTGGACTAGACCACAGCGTCTCACACCCCCAGGACCGCCCCCACAGTCACGTGGCTCCATCCTGCCCCACAAACTCCCCAGAACACGTTTCTGCTTTCTTCTTGGTTTCCTCACCGACTGTGATTTAGTGACCCGAGGTGGCCAGGTGTGGGTGTCTCTGGACAAGAACGAGGTTAATCCTCCCTGCGTGTTGCCGTTTCTGACGTCAATGTCCCCTTGCCGCCCCGAAGGCACCCAGGCTCATGAGCAGGGTTTTCCTATCTGAAGGGAAACGACTGGATAGACTCAGTCGCTGGGAGGCACTTGCATCATCAAGAGGACCAAATAAACTGTCTTAAGAAGAGGCAGTGGTTGGAGCCAGTGGAAGAAGAAGGCGAGAACCCGGTTAAAGGCAGTGGCCAGTCGAGCTGTCTCTGTAGGAGGGTGTCGGGAACTTGGCGCCTTCTCTCACAGACATCCCCAGTGTTCTGCCATCTATCTTCCACTGTTCCACACTCAATATTCTCATCCGTCAACTCGCATTTTACCCAAATGAATGTAAATTTATGTTATCACGAAAGATGGAGACCCAACGGATCTTTCCACAAATGGAAAGTAAACTATAAAAGTAAAACTGTGTTATTAGTTATTAGGAGTTCCTGGGTGGCGCTCATGAGTCTCTAGGAGTCAGAATTGACTCCTCCGCCATGTTTTTTTTTGGGGGGGTGTGTGTGTGCAAATGGTTAAGTGCTCAGCTACTACCTTGAAAGTTTGGAGGTTTGAGTCCACCCAGAGGTGCCTCAGAAGAAAGGCCTGGAAATCTATTTCAAAAAAAAAACAAAGAAACCAGCCATTGCAAACTTTATGAAACACAGTTCTGCTCTGACATACATGGGTTGCCATAAGCCGGGGTTGACTCCATGCAAATGATTTGGTTCTTTGGTTTTATTAATTATTAACAAGATACAATGACCTGCAGAAAATGTGAGTCGTATGCCTCCTCTCCCTTTATAAAATGTGAGGAAAGTGTGAAGACCACTCTGCAATATCAACTGAGATCTTCTTCTTGACCTAACCAAGACTGAAAGAGAATTGAAAAAAGTAAGAGTTTTCTTATGATGTGACTCAATATTCTTTAATGTTGGGCCAGCGAATTTGTTAAAAACATCCTAAGCATTGCCTAAAAGCACTTTAGACACGGCCGAAGAAGGCATCGATCTTGGAAAACACTGACGTAAGGAAACATGGTGGACTTCTGAAGATGGAACAATCTTGGTACGGAGAAGAAGGCAGACAGAGGACTTGTTTAAGTTGACTGTCCCCCACAGAGCCAGCCCAGTGTCCAAGCTCTGAGTGTCCAGCTTGCCTGGTGCTTCGCTCCAGAATGTCTTGATGTTATTCATATTTTACAGAAGTAGAAATCTTGATCTCTTCGGTTGGAAAACCAGTCACGCTCAGGTGAAAGACAGGATGATTACAAAGACACAGGGGAGCCCACCTGCTCTATAAAATAACACTGGGACATGGGACCTCATCCATTTCTGGTGGGAGTGTGAAATGGTACAGCCACTGTGGAGAACAGTTTGGTGGTTCCTCGAGAAATTAAACATAGAATCACCATATGACCTAGCAGTTCCACTCCTGCGTATAGTCCCAAAAGATTTGAAAGCAGGGACTCAGACAGAAACCTCTACACCAAAGTTCATTGCGGCTCTATTCACAACAGCCGACGGGGAAATGACCCAAATGTCCATCAAGGGATGAATGGATAAACAAAATGTGATACATACATATGATGGACTCTTAATCATAAGAGAAATGACGTCCTGATGCGTGCTCTGACATGGATGAACTTTGGAAACACCATGGTGAGTGAAATGAGTCAGACATAAAAGGGCAAATGTTGTATGACCCCACTTACATGAAGTATCAAGAATAAGCAAGTGCATAGAGACCAAAGTAGATCAGAGGTTGTCAGCATTCGCGGGGAGGCGCTGCCTAAGGAGCTCTGAGTTTCTGTGTGGGATAGTGGTGATAGCAGCACAACATGATGAATCTGATTTATGTCACTGAATTGCACACTCAAAAATGATAAAAATGACACATTTTGTTATATACATTTTACCACAGTAAAATTTTAAAAAATTAAAGTAATGCTGGGGTATACTTGAGCTCCCCAGAAGCCCTGTGAGCGAAGTAAGGAAAGGCACGTCCCAGGTGCGAGGAAGGACAACCTGTGTGCTGGGATGCTGGGCCTGAGACCCAAGCCTGTGAAGACGCCTGTGTGCAAGGGGCAGAGAGAGAAGTCTGTCCGCCTGTGCTCCCAAAGCCATAATTGTTCTCAGAAGGCACCGAGCAGTTTCTGCTCAGTTCTCCAAACGGTATGCACTTATTGTCTCATAATTAAGAGCGTCTCTTTCTTTCCACAAGGCAAAGGACACCCGGAATCATCTTTTCTTCTGAAAACAGCTTTTCCTTTGAAGACACACACCCAGCCCAGGTGCTGAGACAGCTGTTCCTGGGCCCCTCGGCTGGCCTCCCTGTGCCACAGCCCTTTGAGGCCATCCTGCAGGGTCCATTGTTCCCTCATTCCAGTGTGAAGCCAACTGTGTGATGGGGGGGAGGGTGGCATGGCCAAGGCAGCCACTTTGCAGCTAAGGCTCAGGGTAAGGGCCAAGAGGGGGGCAGGGGACTTGAGGGGGGGCTCAGGGCAGAAGTCAGGAAGGTGCTGCTGAGGCTCGGTGAGGAGGGAGGTGCTGATGGGGCTGGGGAGGAGGGAGTGAGTTGGTGAGGTTCAGGAAAGGGTGGGGGTGTGCTGGTGGTGCTCAAGAAGTGGAGACACTGGTGGTGCTCAGGGAGGGGGGTGAGGAGGGCATGACCCTTGTGCAACCTGGAGCAGCCTGAGCCTTCTTGTCTGAGAACAGTGATGAGACCAGCCATAGCTCACAGAGTGGTGTGAGAAGTGAATAAGACCAGGGCTTCCAAAGTAATTTTTTCCATTCTAGTTATCGTTCTGGTTTACCAAAATTTTAAACTTTTGATTCTGTTCCAAGTTTGGTTTGTCAACCATGACTGAATTCATTCGAATGAGGTTTTTACTCTCTGATCTCAAATTTGTATTCCGAAAATGGGTAACTAGGAGCAACTTCATCTGAAGAAATATGGCTACCAGATTCCTTCCTTATATTGCAAGTAATATTGATTTTATATTAATTCAGATTTTTTCTTCAAAGATTTTGTAATTAGTTTTGAAAGTAGCAATATCAAACTATTTCTTTCTACACATTCATTAATAATTAAATCTAAAGTGATGATTGTGTTCAATTTTGATTATTGTCTCAAAACATTTCAATACAAAGAAAAACATGTTGTAAATATATTAGTTTTTAAATTCTATTTTTTAAATAGAATTTTTAAATGTATTAAACAAAGCAGGAATCATCAAAAGAAGATGGAAAGAATACACAGAGTCACTATATCAAAAAGCGTTGATCCATGTTCAGCCATTTCAGGAGGTAGCATATGATCAGGAACCGATCATACTGAAGGAAGAGGGTCAAGCTGCACCGAAAGCATTGGCAAAAAACAAGGCTCCACGAGTTGACCGAATACCAATGTAAAAATGTTTCAACAAACGGATGCAGTACTGGAAGTGCTCACTCCCCTATGCCAAGAAATTTAGAAGACAGCTACTTGGCCAGCCTACTGGAAAAGATTCATATTTATGCCTATTCCAAAGAAAGGAACACATAAACATTGATATCATAGGCATTAGTGAGCTGAAATGGACTATTGGCCATTTTGAATTGGACAGTCGTATAGTCTACTGTGCTGGGAATGACAGCTCGAAGAAGAATGGTGTTGCATTCATCATCAAAAAGAACATTTCAAGATCTATCCTGAAGTACAACGCTATCAGCGATAGGATAATATCCATACACCTACAAGGAAGACCAGTTAATTTGACTATTATTCAAATTTATGCACCAACCACTAAGGCCAATTGAAGACTTTTACCAACTTCTGCAGTCTGAAATTGATCATACATGCAGTCAGGATGCATTGAAAATTACTGGTGATTGGAATGTGAAAGTTGGAAACAAAGAAGGACTGGTAGTTGGAAAATATGGCCTTGGTGATAGAAACAATGCTGGAGATCGAATGATAGAATTTTGCAAGACCAAAGACTTCTTCATTGCAAATACCTTCTTTCACCAACATAAACAGCGACTATACACATGGACCCTGCCAGGTGGAACACGCAGGAATCAAATTGACTACATCTGTGGAAAGAGACGATGGAAAAGCTCAATATCATCAGTCATAACAAGGCCAGGGGCCGACTGTGGAATAGACAGACCATCAGTTGCTCATATGCAAGTTCAAGCTGAAACTGAAGAAAATCAGAGCAATTCCACAAGAGCCAAAGTACAACCTTGAGTATATCCCACCTGAATTTAGGGACCATCTCAAGAATAGATTTGACAAGTTGAACATTAATTACCAAGGACCAGATGAATTGTGCAAGGACATCATACATGGAAAGAGCAAGAGGTCGTTGAAAAGACAGGAAAGAAAGAAAAGACCAAGATGGATGTCCAAGGAGACTCTGAAACTTGCTCTTGAATGTCAAGCAGCTAAAGCAAAAGGAAGAAATATTGAGGGAAAAGAACTGAACAGAAGTGTTCAAAGGCCGGCTCCAGAAGACAAAGTAAAGTATTATAATGATATGTGCAAAGAGCTGGAGATAGAAACCCAAAAGGGAAGAATACTCTTGGCATTTCTCAAGCTGAAACAATTGAAGAAAAAATTCAAGCCTCAAGTTGCAATAGTGAAGGATTCTATGGGGAAAATATTAAATGACGCAGGAAGCATCAAAAGAAGATGGAAGGAATACACAGAGTCATTATACCAAAAAGAATTGGTTGGCATTCAGCCATTTCAAGAGGTAGCATATGATCAGGAACCCATGGTGCTGAAGGAAGAGGTCCAAGCTGCACTGAAGTCACTCAAGCAGAACAACGATCATAAAGATGGACCGGGCAGAGTTTCCTTTTGTTGTGCATAGGGTCGCTATGAATCGGAACTGACTTGACAGCACCTAACTACAACAACAGCAGTTCACTCAGCATAACGCCTTCCAGATTCCTCAATGTTATGAAATGTTTCTTGGATTCATCATTGTTCTTTATCGATGCATAGTATTCCATTGTGTGAATATACCATAATTTATTTATGCATTCATCTGTTGATAGGCACCTTGGTTGCTTCCATCTTTTTGCTATTGCAGACAGTACTGCAATGAACAAGTGTGTGCATATATCTGTTTGTGTAAAGGCTCTTATTTCTCTAGGATATATTCCAAGGAGTGGGATTGCTGGATAGTATGAAAGTTATATTTCTAACTTTTTAAGGAAGCAATCTATTTCCAAAGTGGTTGTACCATTTTACATTCCCAGCAGCAGTGTATAAGTGTTCCAGACTCTCCACAACCTCTCCAACATTTATTATTTTGTGATTTTTGGATTAATGCCAGCCTTGTTGCAGTGAGATGGTACATCATTGTAGTTTTGATTTGCAATTCTCTAATGGTCAATGATCATGAGCATTTCCTCATGTATCTGTTAGCTGCCTGAATGTCTTCTTTGGTGAAGTGCCTGTTCATATCCTTTGCCCATTTTTTAATTGGGTTGTCTTTTTGTTGTTGAGTTTTTGCAGTATCATGCAGATTTTAGAGCTCAGATGCTGATCAGAAACGTTATAGCTAAAAACTTTTCCCCAGTCTGTAGGTAATCTTTTTACTCTTTTGGTGAAGTCTTTGGATGAGCATAGGTGTTTGACTTTTAGGAGCTCCCAGGTTTCTAGTTTCTCTTCTACTGTTTGTGCATTGTTAGTAATGTTTTGTATACTGTTTATGACATGTATTAGGGCTTCTAACATTGTCCCTATTTTTTCTTCCATGATCTTTATTGTTTTAGATTTTATATTTAGGTCTTTGACCCATTTTAAGCTAGTTTTTGTGCATGGTGTGAAGTATGGGTCTTGTTTCACTTTTTTGCAGATGGATATCCAGTTATGCCAGCACCATTTGTTAAAGTGATTGTCTTTTCCCCATTTAACTGACTTTGGGCCTTTGTCAAATATCAGCTGCTCATATGTGGATGGATTTATGCCTAGAGTCTCAATTCTGTTCCATTGGTCTGTGTATCTGTTGTTGTACCAGTACAACAACTGCCTGTTTTGACTACTGTGTCAGTATAATAGGTTCTAAAATCATGTAGTGTGAGGCCTCCCACTTTGTTCTTTTTCAGTAATGCTTTACTTATGTGGGGCCTCTTCCCTTCCATATAAAATTGGTGATTTGTTTCTCCACCCCATTAAAAAATGTCATGGGAATTTGGATCAGAATTGTAGTGTATGTATAGATGGCTTTTGATAGAATAGACATTTTTCAATGTTAAGTCTTCCTATCCATGAGCAAGGTATGTTTTTCTGCTTATGAAGGTCTCTTTTGGTTTCTTGCAGTACTGTCCTATAGTTTTCTTTGTATAGGTCTTTTACGTCTCTGGTTAGATTTATTCCTAAGTATTTTATCTTCTTGGGGGCTACTCTACATGGTATTGATTTGGTGATTTCCTCTTCGATGTTCTCTTCGTTGGTGTAGAGGGATCCAACTGATTTTTGTATGTTTATCTTGTATCCTAATACTCTGCTGAACCCTTCTATTAGTTTCAGTAGTTTTCTTGAGGATTCTCTAGGGTTTTCTGTGTATAAGATCATGTCATCTGCAAATAGAGATACTTTTACTTCTTCCTTACCAATCTGGATGCCCTTTATTTCTTTCTTTAGCCTAATTGCTCTGGCTAGTTGAATAAGAGTGGTGATAAAGGGCATCCTTGTCTGGTTCCCTTTTCAAGGGGAATGCTTTCAGACTCTCTGTATTTAGGATGATGTTGGCTGTTGGCTTTGTATAATGCCCTTTATTATGTTGAGGAATTTTCCTTCTATTCCTATTTTGCTGGGAGTTTTTGTCATGAATGGGTGCTGAACTTTGTCAAATGCATTTTTTGCATCAACTGATAAGATCATGTGGTTCTTGTCTTTTGTTTTATTTATATGATAGATTACATTGATTGTTTTTCTAATGTTGAAGCATCCCTGCATACCTGGTATGAATCCCACTTGGTCATGGTGAATTATTTTTTTTTGATATATTGTTGAATTCTATTGGCTAGAATTTTCTGGAGGATTTTTGCAACTAAGTTGATGAGAGATATAGGTCTGTAATTTTGGTTTTTTGTAGTGTCTTTACCTGGTTTTGGTATTGGGGATATGCTGGCTTCATAGAATGAGTCTGGGAGTATTCCATCCTTTTCTATACTCTGAAATACTTTTAGTAATAATGGCATTCAGTCCTCTCTGACAGTTTGGTAGGATTCTCCAGTGAAGCTATCAGGGCCAGGGCTTTTTTTTTTTCTTAGAAGTTTTTAAATTACCTTTTCTATGTCTTCATTTGTTATGCATTTATTTAGTTGTTCTACCTCTGTTTCTGTTAGCTTAGAAAGGTAGTGTGTTTCTAGAAATTCTTCCATTTCTTCTACATTTCCAAATTTGTTAGAGTACAATTTTTCATTGTATCCTGTTATGATTCTTTTAATTTCAGTTGGGTCTGTTGTGACATTGCCCATCTGATTTCTTTTTCAGGTTGTTTGCTTCCTCTCCTGTTTTTCTTTTGTCAGTTTGGCCAATGGTTTATCAATTTTGTTAATTTTTTAAAAGTACCAGCTTTTGGTCTTGTTAATGCTTTCAATTGTTCTCTATTTCTTTTAATTCTGCTCTAATTTTTATTATTTTCTTTCTTCTGGTTCCTGAGGATTTCTTATGTTGCTCTCTTTCTGTTTGTTCAAGTCGTAGGAATAATTCTTCGATTTGACCCTTTTTTTTCTTTTATAGATGTGTGAATTTATTGGTATAAACTGACCTCTGAGAGCTGCTTTAGCTGTGTCCCAAAGGTTCTGGTAGGAAGTGTTTTCATTCTTATCAGATTTGATGAATTTCTTTATTTCATCCTTAATTTCTTCTATAACCCTGTCATTTTTGAGCAGGGTATTGTTCAGTTTCCATGTGTTTCATTTCTTTTCTCTGCTTTTTCTGTTATTGATTTCTACTTTTATGGCTTTATGGTCAAAGACCATGCTTTGTAATAGTTTAATATTTTGGATTCTGTAAAGGCTTGCTTTATGACCTAGTAAATATGTGGTCTATTCTAGAGAATGTTCCGTGTGTGTTGGAAAAGAAAGTATACTTGGCTGCTGTTGGGTGGAGTGTTCTGTATATGTCTACAAGGTCAAGTTGGTTGATTGTGGCATTTAGATCCTCTGTGTCTTTATTGAGCTTCTTTCTGGGTGGTCTGTCCTTTATTGAAAGTGGTGTGTTGAAGTCTCCTACTATAATTGTGGAGCTGTCTATCTCACTTTTCAGTGTTGTTAGGTTTGTTTTATGTATCTTGAAGCCTTGTCATTGGGTGCATAAATACTTAATATGTTTATATCCTCCTGGTATATTGTCCCTTTAATCATTATATAGTGTCTTTTCTTATCCTTTGTGGTGGATTTAACTTGTAAGTCTATTTTGTCAGAAATTAATATTGCCACTCCTGCTCTTTTTTGACTGTTGTTTGCTTGATATTTTTTTTTCCTTTCTTTTGTTTTAGTTTGTTTGTGTCTTTAAGTCTAAGGTGTGTCTCTTGTAGGCAGCATATAGGCAGATGGTGTTTTTTTTAAATCTATTCCGTCACTCTCTGTCTCTTTATTGGTGCATTTAGTCCATTTACATTCAGCGTAATTATGGATAGGTATGAGTTTAGTGCTGTCATTTTGATGTCCTTTTTTGTGTGTTGTTGACAGTTTCTTTCTTCCACTTAATTTTTTGGGTTGAGTTGTTTATATAATATCTTTTCCTTTTATTCATTGTTATTGATTTTGTTTTTGCTGGGTCTTTATGTTTTTCTTGTGTTTTATTTTGATGTGTATGATCGTTAGTCTCCTTTGTGATTATATTAATATTTACCCTTATTTTTCTAAGTTTAAACCTAAATTTTATATCTTTATATTGCCTTGACTTCTTCTCCATATGAAAGATCTATGACTACATTTTTTAGTCCCTCTTTATTGTTTTAGTATTTCATCTTTTATATAATGACATTATTGTTTCCTTGATTTGAGCATTTTTTTAACCTTGATTTATTTTTTCGATTTCCCTATCTGGGTTGATATCTGGTTGCTGTGTCTTGTGTTCTAGCCTTGGGTTGATATCTGATATGATTGATTTTCTAACCAGAGAACCTTTAGTATTTCCTGTAGTTCTGGTTTGGTTTTTACACATTTCCTAAACTTCTGTTTATCTGGAAATATCCTAATTTCCCCTTCATATTTGAGAGACAGTTTTCCTGGATATATGATTCTTTGCTGGCAATTTTTTTCCTTCAATGCTTTATAAGTCATCCCATTGCCTTCTTGCCTGCATCGTTTCAGCCGAGTAATCCAAGCTTATTTTTGTTGACTCTTCTATGTAGGTGACTTTTTGTTTATCCCTAGCCACTCCTAAAATTCTTAATCTTTGGTTTTGGTAAGTTTGATTATAATATGTCTTGGTGACTTTCTTTTGAGATGTACCTTATGAGGGGTTCGATGAGCATCTTGGATAGATATCTTCTCATCTTTCATGATATCAGGGAAGCTTTCTGCCAAGAAATCTTCAACAATTCTCTCTGTATTTTGTGTTATCCCTCCCTGTTCTGGCACTCGAATCACTCATAGGTTATTTCTTTTGATAGAGTCCCACATGATTTTTAGGGTTTCTTCAGTTTTAAAAAATCTTTTATCTGATTTTTTTTCAAATATATTGGTGCCAAGTGTTTTATTTTCAGTCTCACTAATTCTGCCTTCCATTTCCTCGATTCTGCTCCTCTGACTTTCTATTGAGTTGTCTAATTCTGTAATTTTATTGTTAATCTTCTGAATTTCTGATTGCTGTCTCTGTATGGATTCTTGTAGCCTGTTAAGTTTTTCATTATGTTCTTTTATAACCTTTTTAATTTCTTCAACTGCTTTATCTGTGTGTTCCTTGGCTTCTTCTGTATTTTACCTGAATTCCTTCCTGATCTGTCGAAGAGTTCTGTATATCAATCTTTTGTATTCTGCATCTGGTAATTCCAAGAAGACACCTTCATCTGGGAGATTTCTTGATTCTTTGTTCTGAGAGTTTGTTGAAATGATCATGGTCTACTTTATGTGATTTGATATTGACTGTTGTCTTTGAGACATCTATAAGTTATTGAATTAGTTTCTTTTTTCTTTTTTTGCTTACTGTATCCTAGCTTCTTGCTTTGTTTTGTTTTGATATGCCCAAATAGGCCTTTTGAGTGAGCTAGCTTGATTATTTTTGCTTTTGAAGGTCTATTCATCAGATGGATAGAGCTGCAGCTAGGTATATGAGCCTAGGAGTCCACTCACTTTTTTTTTTGTATGGGTTCAGCTCAGATGTCAGGTAGTTGGTCATCAAGTATGTCATGAGGATCTGTCCTGTGTCTTAGAGGGGCTGGGGTGATTGGTGTAGGCTCAGGTATCTGGTTGCAGCAGAGGGTCACACTCTGAACAAGGCAAGGGGCTGAGAACCATCCATCCCCTGAGTGTCTGTGAGGAAAGTCCATCCCTAGTCCCTACAGTGCATGGGTGGGTGGGTTCTTCAACCAGACCATGGGCACCCAATGCTTTTGGTTTTAAGGACTGGGAGGCACCATTTACCCTCGGAGCCCTATAGCAGGTGGCTAGGTGACCTGGGTGGAGCCACCAGTCTTCGGGCCTTGGTTGTGGGTAGGCAGGGACCCTGTTTAATTGGCAAAGCGGTGTCAAATATCAAAAACTCAACTCTCCACAGCACAGCTGAAACAGTTGAAGTCAGATCTCAAGCAGTCTGCCAACAAGGGCCTAATCTCCTGAAATGGACCCACACAGGTCCATGCAGGGGTGAAAGGTATTTAAGTCTGTGGGCCATTTGTGCCCGGACAGTAGCCACTTCTGTCCTGAGCTCCCCTGCTTAGCAGAGCTGGCAGATTATCTTTTCCCCCCAGTTGTTAATTTATTCCTTCTCCAAGGCTGGGAGGATGGCTCAGTGTGTGCCGCAGGGCCTATCTCAGGCCCAGGGAAATTGACAGCCACTGAAGCCAGCTTGAGACTGGGGCCATGGTAAAATAAACACAAGTCCTTAGCTTTTGCTGAGAGCTCTGTTTTTCTCTACTTTTGGAGGTGTGAGTAGACTATGTGGCTCTCTGTCTCTCCCTGAGGAAACCACTTCCTGAATGCTACTGCCAGCCCTGCTGATGTTGCTCCAGGGGATTGTGCCTGAGGGTTCCACCTGAGTCAGGTCTGGCAACTCTTTGCCACTTCTGAACCATCTCTCCTTCCCCCTGCTGCTCAGTCTGATTTCCTAACTTTCCCTTTGATGTTCGGGGCTCCTGGCTTGTCATATATATAATTGTTTCACTTGTTGTTTTGGGTCTTTGTTGTAAGAGATTATTGGCAGTGCCTGACTTCTCTGCCATCTTGGCCCTGCTTCAGCAGATGACTAGGTTGTGTCTTAAGTCAACCTCTTTTGAGATATGAAAGAGAGAAGCCAGCAGAGACTTGGGGACCTCATATCACCAAGAAAGCAGTGCCAAGTGCAAAACACGTCCTTTGGACTTGGGATCCCTGTGCTGAGAAACTTCTAGTCCAAGGGGAAGATTGACGACAACAGTAAGATTTCTAACATGGTGTGTATGCTGTTCCATCTTGTTGGGCAATCCAGTACAAGTTTTCTTAAATTATTTCAAAAATTTGGTAGATGGTATCAGAATACAAAGTATTGGAACAAGTTCATTACTTTCTCCTAAAAATGCTTCCAGTTCAGCATCCTTTATTGCATCTTTAATAACTAATTGAAGTGTGTGCAGCACACTTCAAACCAGTCAATCTTTTCTTTTAAAGCTTGTCACTTTCACCCCACTGTGATGGTTAATCTCTACAAGTCAGAATGTACTAAGTCAGAGTCTTCAAAATTCTCATTTGTACTGACATCTGCCATTCAATTTCACTATCATTTCTGAGCAAATCAACAAATTTAATCATATTGCAGCCATTGTCTGTGGTTACAGAATAAATCTATTTTATATCAATCTTATGTCTCTGAGATTTGATACACAGTGTTTTCTGTGTATAGACCTGTGTGTCTTTCCTTTAATTCTTTCATTCCCAGTGTCAATAGATGTATCTTACTGTCCTGTGCAAACTGAGCATTAATTCCTAGAGTTGATCAACTCAATCTATTGGCAACATCCACTTTCAAAGAGAATATTTATTTTTCTTCATTACTACTAATTTTGGAGCTAAGTTTTAAGGACAACTGAGGTATTATTTCCCTAATATTCTCTGAGTTGATGGAAATTTTTTGACCAGTAGAAATAATAATCGGATTTAAAATTTCACAGAATCCTGAATATTCGATTAACTCAAACAAGTACTAATTCCACACATGCATCGAGAATTGTTTATCTGATTTCACCTTCAGGCAATGTGGAACGGCAAACTCGTGTAATGTTTTTTGTTGCTTATCTGGAATGCTTCCGACACTTTCTTCCATCTTCTTTGTCTTTTTACTTTGCACTGCACTGTATTCATCCATATAGTGATGCTTCAAGTGTCTCTATAAATTCCCTGCGTGGTCTCCAGCCATATCTGTGTTGCAAATTTTACAAGTGCTTTAATTTTCAATCTATTCATACTTGAAAAATCCTCAGCATAAAATTTCTCTGGTTCATCTCATACTAGAATTCAAGGGATAAGAAATAACATTAACATTAGGGCATATGTTATAGTCCTTATATTACATTATGGAGCCCTGGTGGCATAGCAGTTAAGAACTCAGCTGCTCATCAAAAGGTCGGCAGTTCAAACCCACCAGTTGCTCCTTGAAAACACTATGGGGCAGTTCTAATCTATTTTTTTAAATATATATATTACAGTGCTGTAAAACAAGTCTTAGACTTTGATAACACGTAGAGAATAGAATGCATAAATACATTTCTAGAAATGAATTAGAGCCAAAAAAACAAAATCACAAACACAAACCAAACCTGTTGCCGTCCAGTCAATTCCTGCTCATAGCCACCCGATAGGACAGCGTAGAACTGCCTCATGGGATTTCCAAGGAGCACTGGTGAATTCAGACTTCTGACCTTTTGGTTAGCAGCCAGAGCTCTTAATCGCTGTGCCACCAAGGCTCTGAATTACAGTCAGTACATATTGAAATGCTTCTAGTCATGTATAGTCAGTATATTAGAAAAATCAGAATACTTCAATTTTACATTCACAGAGTTTGCCAATTCCTTCCATTCAAAGTCCCACTTTTCAAAATTTTCATACATTTATCCAGGACCTCATAAAGAAAAATCTCACTTCATAGTTTATGTCATCAAGTTGTTTTCTATGAAATAATGGTATATCAAAATTGAAACATTGAATTTCTTCATGCTAGTTGCTGATGTTTGTTAACATTTCGATTTGTGACATAAATATAAAATTTAAAACATATATAAGTACAATGTGTGGCAGTATATTTAAATTGAGGTTGAATACAAGAAAGAAATCATTAAAAAATTATATGCTTTTTTTCTATTTTCTTGAATTTAAATATCACACTTAGAAAATGAGACTAATGTAATTTTAAAATGTTTACACTCACCTGACAAATTTTCAATTGCATGAAACTTTGTTCAGGACTCGATGCAGGTTAACCTGCTTTTTCAGATTTCTGACTACTAGCGTTCTCAATCTCCCAGTGTTCCTCACACCTTCAGTAGGCACAGCTTGTGTTACTGTGAAGGAGGTCAAGCACAGAACACAAATAGTGACTGAATGGCCTGTGAATTGTCTCGTGGAACAGCAGTTATCATCTATAGCTGTGGCTGCACAACCTCACTTACCGAAGCAACGTACTGTGCCCTTACCAGCCACATACCAGAGAAATATTCAGCATACTCGGGTGCCGGATGCAAATCAAATATAAATGGTCCAATGGTCTTGCTTACAACTTAAAAGTTATCTTTGGGTGATTTGATAAAGCCCAACACCCATTCCTGATTAAAAAAAAAAAAAAACTTTTCAATAAAATTGGAATAGAGGGGAAATTCCTCAACATAATAAAGGGCATCATCTATACAAAACAAACAGCCAACATCATTCTCAACAAAGAAAGGCTGAAAGCATTACTTCTAAGAAAGGGAACAAGACAAAGATGCCCTGTGTCACCACTCTTATGTAACATTGCTCTGGAAGTCCTAGCACGAGCAATAAGGCAATAAAAAGAAATAAAGAGTATCCAAATTGGGAAGGAAGAAGTAAAACTATCCCTATTAGCAGATGATATGATCCTATACATACAGAATCTCAAAGATTCCACAAGAAAACTACTGGAACTAATAGAAAGATTCAGTAGAATAGCAGGATACAAGATCAACATATAAAAATCGGTTAGATTCCTATACACCAACAAACAGAACTTTGAGTAGACCTCTAAAAAGATAAAATATTTAGAGTTAAATCTAACCAGGGACGTAAAAGAATATACAAAGAACTACAAAACACTATTACATGCTTCTTAGTTTAATTAAATTCTATGAGACCAAATGGGCAACACCTGCCCCAAAGCAAAGATGAGAAGGCAGGAAGGGACAGGAAAACTGGATGAATGGACACTGAGAACCTAGGATGGAAAGTGAAAGGGGAGAGTGCTGACACACTGGGGATTGCAATCATTGTCACAAAACAATTTGTGTGTAAATTTTTCAAATGAGAAACTAATTTGCCCTGTAAATTTTCACCTGTTACTAGGTGCCGTCGAGTCAGTTCTGACTCATAGCAACCCTGCGTAAAACAGAATGAAACACTGCCGGGTCCTGCACCATCCTCAAAATGGTTGTTATCCTTGAGCCCATTTTTACAGTCACTGTGCCAGTTCATCTTGTTGAGGGCCTTCCTGTTTTGCTGGCCCTCTACTTTACCAAGCAAGATGCCATTCTCCAAGGGCTGATCCCTCCTGATAACATGTCCAAAATATGTGAGACACAGCCTTGCCATCTTTACTTCTAAGGAGCATTCTGGTTGTATTTCTTCCAAGGCCAATTTGTTCCTTCTTTTGGCAGTCCATGGTGTAGTCAATATTCTTCACCAGCACCACAACTCAAAGGCCTCAGTTCTTCTCGATCTTCCTTATTCATTGTCCAGCTCTCACATGCATACGAGGCGATTAAAGCACCATGGACAGGTGCACCTTAGTCTTCAAGGTGACAGCTTTACTTTTTAACACTTTAAGGGGTCTTTTGCAGCAGATTTACCCAGTGCAATGCATCTTTCAGTAAGTTTTTGTCATTTGCATAACGCAGATTGTTAATGAGTCTTCCTCCAGTCCTGATGCCCCATTCTTCATATAGTCCAGCTTCTCAGGTTATTTGCTCAGCATACAGATTGAATAGGTATGCTGAAAGGATACAACCCTGACACACATCTTTCCTGACTTTAAACCACATTGTATTCCATTGTTCTGTTCAAACGACTGCCTCTTGATCTGTGTGTACAGGTTCCTCATGAGCACAATTAAGTGTTCTGGAATTCTCATTCTTTGCAATGTTACCCATAATTTGTTATGATTCACATAGTTGAATGCCTTTGCATAGTCAGTAATACACAGGTAAACATCTTTCTGGTATACTCTTCTTTTAGCCCAGATCCATCTGACATCAGCTATGATATCCCTGGTTCCACCTCCTCTTCTAAATCTGTCTTGAGTTCCTGACAGTTCCCTGTTGATGTACTGCTGCAGCGTCTTTTGAATGACCTTCAGAAAAATTTTACTTGCATGTGATATTAATGATATTGTTTAATAATTTCCATATTTGGTTGGATGACCGTTCTTGGGAATAGGCATAAATATGGATCTCTTCCATTTGGTTGGCCAGGTAGCTGTCATCCAAATTTCTTAGTATAGACGACTGGGCACTTCCAGCACTGCATCCATTTGTTGAAACATCTCAATTGGTATTTCATCAATTTCTGTTGTCTTGTTTTTTGCCTATGCTTCCAGTGCATTTTGGACTCCTTCCTTCAGTGCCATTGGTTCCTGATCATATGCTTCCTCCTGAAATGGTTGAATGTCGACCAATTCTTTCCGGCATAGTAACTCTGTAATCTATCCATCTTCTTTTGATGCTTTCTGGATCATTTAATGGTTTCCTTGTAGAATCCTTCAATATTGCAACTGGAGGCTTGAATTTTTTCTTCAATTCTTTGAGCTTGAGAAATGCTAAGCGTGTTCTTTCTTTTGGTTTTCTATCTCCAGGTCTTTGCACATGTCATTATGATACTTTACTTTGTCTTCGCGAGCTGCCCTTTGAAATCTTCTGTTCAGCAATTTTACTTCATCATTTCTTCCTTTTGCTTTAGCTAGTCAGCATTCATGATCAAGTTTCAGAGTCTCTTTTGACATCCATTTTTGTCTTTTCTCTCTTTTCTGTCTTTTTAATGATCCCTTGCTTTCTTCACATATGATGTCCTTGATGTCATTCCACAACTTGTCTGGTCTTTGGTCATTAGTGTTCAATGCATTAAATCTATTCTTGAGATGGTCTTTAAATTCAGGTGGGATATACTCAAGGTTGTACTTTGGCTCTCATGGAGTAGTTCTAATTTTTTTCAGCTTCAACTTGAACTTGCATATGAGCAATTGATGGTCTGTTTCGAAGTTGGCCTCTGGCCTTGTTCTGGCTGATGATGTTGAGCTTTTCCATTGTCTCTTCCAACAGAAATTGTAGATTTGATTCCTGTGTATTTCATCAGACAAGGTCCATGTGTATAGTCGCTGTTTATGTTGTTGAAGAAAAGGTATTCACAATGAAGAAGTTATTGGTTTTGCATCATTCTATCATGCGATCTCCAGCATTGTTTCTATCACCAAGGCCATATTTTTCAACTACCAATCCTTCTTCTTTGTTTCCGATTTTTGCATTCCAATCACTAGTAATTATCAATGCATCCTGATTGCATGTTCTATCAATTTCAGACTGTAGAAGTTGATAAAAATCTTCAATTTCTTCACTTTGGTCTTAGTGGTTGATGTATAAATTTGAATAATAGTTTATTAACTGGTCTTCCTTGTAGACATTTGAGCCTTGCCTAACCCTCCCTTCTTGGTTTCTTCAGGTGACAAAACAGCTGCCTGGTGGGATGCGTTTGAGCACCATGTGAAATACGTTCGCAGAAGCACTTTGAAGCCATTGGTGCTGTGAGTGTCTATGTTTATTCTGCTTTCAGGGCAAGTTCTGCAAAATGTAAATACCGCTTTTTTGTTACCCAGCCTTGCTCCTGCTTTGACAGGCTGCCATGGCTACTTTGATCCTACAGGGCAGTGCTAAGTGGCTGTGACTGAGGCTGTCTCATCACCAAGGCCTGAAATGCTTACAACCAGCCTTCCCAGAGTCTGTCTACCTGAACTCCCATTTAGAGTGTGCATTTGCAAAGCTGCCTACCTTCAGAGTGATGAGAGCTAGGTCAAACCAGCCTGCTGAGGGAAGTCTAGCCAGATCCAATGCTTAGGCTCCATCCCGTATTCTTCCTGTCAGCACCCGGCCACCTCAGGTCTGTTTCTTCTCTCTCACCCTGGTTGCCACATCAGCCAGCACCCTTGTGATTGCTAATGCTAAGTGTCAACTTGGCTGAGCTATGATTCTTAGTGGTGTGGCAGATATTGAACTGGTTGCTCTTCTACAATGTAATATAATGTAATCACTTTCCATGATGTGACTTGATATGATCAGCCAATCAGTTGGAAGGGGAGTGTGGAAGGTGGGGCCATGGTCTCCTGGATCTCAAAGGATGTGGCCACAGCCTCCTAGGTTTCAAAGAGTCAGATCTTAGCAAACTGGGTTCCGGAATGTGGGGCTGCTGTTAAGGTGTGCCAGGGTGATGAGGCCAAGGCACAAAGCTGAGAGGAAGGGCCTGCCATGCCCAAGGAGCAGAAGAACGGGACCTACCAGGGCCAAGGGAGTGGGGTCACCACTCAGATGGACTAGGAGAATGGGGCTGCCCAAAGCCGTGGGCACAGAGTTTCAATTCCAGAGGTCCCGGAAGGCTGGGCTGAAGTCCAGGGTCAAGGGACCTCCACCCAGAATCCAGAGAGCATGACCAACACCCAGAGTCTGGAGGGTGGGGCCCTTGCTCAGATGGTCTCAGAGAACAGAGGATTATTTTCAATCCTTGAGAGGTAATGTAATTTTTTCTGCTGGGTTTGGGACTTATTTAGTGCCTGTTATCCCTTCTTTCCCTCCAGTTTCTCCCATTTGTAATGGAAATGTCTACTTTGTGTCTGTTACACCATTTTACTCTGGAAGCAGATAACTTGTATTCGAGATTTCACAGGTTCACAGGTGAAGAGGAATTTTGCCCCAGGATGGAGTATGCCTTAAGTCTCACCCCATATTTGATTTAGATGATTCAGAAGATGAAACTTCATATTTGGAGTTGATTTAAGACTTTTGGGATGATGTGATGGGGTGAATGAGCTTTGCATATGGCAAGGACATGAATTTTGGGGGACCAAAGGGTGGGATGTTATGGATTGAATTACATCTCACAAAAATATGTGTTTTAAACCCTAACTTCTATGCCTATGGTTATAATCTCATATGGGAATGGGTTGTTTTTGTTATGTTAATGAGACATAATTACTATAGGATATATTTTGAGTCAATCTCCTTTGAGATATAAAAGAGATAAAACAAGCAAACTAAGAAGCAGAGATTGGGTAAGATAGATGCGAAGACACATGGAGATCTCCAATGAACCAGGAAGCACAATCTGAAGAGACAGGGACCTTGCCCCAGAGCTGACAGAGAGAGGAAGCCTTCCCCTAGAGCCAATACCCTGAATTTGAACTTCTAGCCACCTAAAATGTGAGAAAATGAATTTCTGTTTGTTAAAGCCATCAACTTGTGGTATTTCTGTTATAGCAGCACTAGATAACTAAGACAGGGAGTTTCCTTGAGGTTGTGGCCTGCCTCCAGGATATAAATGGATGTTCTGGCAAAACTCGCTTTCTCAACCTTGCTCTCTTCTAGTAGTTGTCTGACCTCCAGTTCTTGGGAGGTAAGACTTCAAAAGTCTCTGGTCTGTCATCTGACCTGCAGAGTTTGGATTTGACTGTCCTGGCAACCCTGTGAGACAGCAGGAGTTCCCAGCTGCCCCTGGACCACCATACCCCTGACCACTCCCCCTAGTCCACTGTACCCCAGACTGTCATTTCACAGACTATTGTCCCCCAGAGTGCAGTCCCCTGAGTGCTCTCCTCAAATAGCCATCCCCCAGACAGCTGTCCCTGAGATGGCAGGCCCTCTGTAGGCGTCTTAATGATGAGGCAGGTTTGGGACATACCCCAAGAGTGCTGCCAGGGCATTTCAAAGGTAATACCCTGGCTGGCCAGGTCCCTCTGTGGCCTCAAAGTTAGCAAGTCCCATTATTCTGGGAAGCTGTGGAGCCTCAAATGAAGGTCTTGAGGTGCAAGGCTATGTGGTAATTCAGACTCTGTTTCTGAAGCCGCCCGGCCCATAGAGATTGGTATATGGTGAAGTGTAGGGGCCGGCTCTAAGCAGCCACTAGGCACATCCACACCTGCCCCCAGAAATAGGCAGATGGCTCCACACAACACAATTCATTAATTAGAGACATGGACATTCCCACAGAGGAGGGGCTGCGGGGGAGGGTGAGTGGTGGTCAGTTCATCAGCAAGTTGTTACATCTGGCATGGGAGGTACAGTAGAGCATGGGGGACAAAGAGGATCCCCGAATGATGCAAAAGCAGCTGTAGCGCCACTGAAATGTCGGTGAGTTCTCAATCAGGCCCAGGAAAAATCACCTGGAGCAACCACAGCAAAAGGAGACACATGCAGCCAAGTACATAAAGTGTCCACAGATTTAAATATCCCAGTATTCCCATCCTAGCAGAGGGAGACAGGTTGGAAACTGAGAGAGAGAGTGGTTCTAGAGCCCTCTCCAAGTGGGCGACACCCTGTGTTCAGAGACACTGACTGGCCTCCGTACCACAGGCCCCACCCAGGAGGGAGGTGCTGACATAACTCAGCCACCTCACTATCGCCCCAGACATGGCTGCTCATACCAAACATCCCCAAATGCGGCTCCTCAGCCCAAACTGCCGCCAGATGTGGCTCGTCAGCCCTAATTCGGGAGCATTTTTGCCTTTGCATACAAACTGCCCATCTTTATCCCAACAGAAATGTTCAGAAAATACCAATCGATATCCAGGAGGGGAGGACCCTACTCCCCAGCACATAATTAACCATCCCCTCCTGCCACTTCTCCCCGCAACACACAACAAGCATACCACATAGCCCCTCCCCCTCTGCTGTGTCCTGAGACCCCATGGAGATCCATGCTGGGAGCCAGGTGGGGCCTAAGGGATAGACAGAGGATGAGAATTCCCTGGGGAGTCTGTGCTCTGTCCTGCAGACAGACCACAAGTGAACATGAAACCAGGTGGTGAAGACGGCTATCATCTCACTACCATGTCCCAACACCTCCTGTCATGGAGAAAGAAGGAGGGGGGAGGCAGCTTGTGCCAAGATTTCCAAGGTCTCTGGGCACCTGCACGCAATGCAGTTCAAGCTTTCTCCCAGGAGCATTCGTGGGTGGGACAGCACTGTCCTGTACCTCTAACCAGGATATCTTCATGCTTGCAGATATGAATAACCTCCAAAAGAACATCTCATGCTTGTGGACATGAACAACACCTCCAGCAGAAGATCTTCATGCTCATGGACACGAACGATGCCTCCAGCAGGACATGTCACGTTCATGGACAGCAACAACGCCTCTAGCTGAGATCTTCATGCTAGTGGGCATGACCAATACCTCTAGCAGCTCTGTTCCATCTTTTCTCACTTCCTATCAGGCCTCTCCAACAAGCCAACATTGAAGAAAATGAGATGGGGTGCAGAGAGAGAGGCTGGAAGGGCTGGTGAAAATGCCATAGAGAGGGCTTTAGATAGGGAAAGACCACAGAAGGACTGTGGGAGATAGTGGGGTACAGGCCAACTTTTGGGGCACATGCAGCACAGTAGCCCAGGAGATGGGGCAGAGGGACTCATTCACCCAGGATCAGAAGCCTTCAGTCATTTGCAGGAGCAATGCAGCTACGGTCTCTCATCTGAGGTGATTGTTGATAGGGGAATATGATTTATCAACAGAATTTCCTAAAGGCTGCAAATAAATAAATAAACAAATAAAAGGGATCTGAGCTGTTGTTGACAGGTGAGCAGAAGAGACTCATTGGCATAGAAATCAGTAACTCAGAAATACAGATCTGAACCGTGCACACGACTCCAACCCAATCTCCTCTCCTGCTCTCTACAGAAAACAGAGCAAACCTGGGGATCCAAATCTAGCCAATCATAGAGCATGTTCAACCACGCTCGACTAACAACTCCAACATCTGTAGCTCCCATCCACACTGCACCAAGAGACAGGCTGAGCTGCTCCCATCCATGAAGCACCATGTGACATGCCGAGCTGCTCACATCCATGCCACTCCTTGTGACACACTGAGCTGCTCCCATCCACGCCATGCCATGTGACACGCTGAGCTGCTGCTATCCATGCTGCTTCTCTTGACACACTAAACTTTTCAGCTTGCTGGTTTCCTTGAACTGTGCTTGCCTGTCTCTTATTCATCCAAAATGTCTTCTCATCTTTTAAAACCCTATGAAGACATGGCCTCCTGAGCAAAGTTTTCCTGAAATCTTCTTCCTTCTCATCTAAACTATCACCCACTCTCCTCTGTTGACTAGAGTTCTTTGTACACAACAAAAGTAACTCTAGATAACCAAAGAGAGAGGGAATTTATCTGCAGGATATCAGAGGTCAGGGAATGGACAGCAAGGCTGGGGAAGTGTGGACCAGACATCCTAGAGAGCCAACAGGCTGAAGTCAGAGACATCTCAGCCACAACAGGCTGGCCAGTCACCTGTGCTAGGTGAGTGAGGGATCCTCTGGCCTCACATCTTCACGTCCCTTGCTCAAGATTCAAGATCAGTGAGGCAGCATCCCGTGGGTCAAGCTTGGGCCGTGTGCCCCCGGCTGTACAGCTGGTGATGGGAAGGATCGATGAGAAGGCATTTCTGGGGTGTCTCATGGCTTGTGTAGTGAGAAGGCAAGCCCTTAAATATGCTGTTCCTCCAAGACCATAACCCATCAGCAGGAGACAGCACCCCCAAAAGGAAATCAATGGGATGCCATTAGAAAGAATGGAAAATGAATGACTGAGGAAAAAATATGATGTTCTCCAGCCTCCTCCAAAGGACTCCCGTCCTTTGCACAGAACCCTTCTCTGCTCACCTTCTGGTGTGGCCTACCTGCTTGTTTGCACCTCACATCAACCAATGTGAGTTTTCTGGGGGCCCTGTCTTATTTGTGATGCCATCACAACACAGAGAGCTTGAATAAATATTTGAAGAGGAACTGATTCATTTGTGCATCGTAATCTAGGCTAACTCACTATACGGAGCCATCACATTTATCCTTTAAGATTCATTTTTAGTGCATTTACACTCAAGTTCACCTGATTATAAAAACAATGCATAGCGATCCATGTCACACAGCCTCAGGGCTAAAGAGAGGGTGATGTTTGGCTAATTCCCATCAGAAATTCTTTATTCATCTGTTATTATGAATAACTAGCATCAATTTATGAGCTTCTCTTTGGCACTGGGCATTGGGTCATTAGTTAGATGGGAGTAAAGAGATCAGTACCTCTCACAGGCAGCCTGAAAAATTAATGGAGACATCTACATCGAGTCCTGAGCACTAGGGAGATGCCAGCTGCTGTCACACTGGCATCCCACTCGTCTTGGTCGCGTTTGAGACTCCGTGTAATACAGCACGTGGTCTTTGAGAAGAGATGTTTACTTATTTTTCACATCTTTGCAGAGTCGCTATATGGCCCATCAGCTCCATTCTCGAGCATTCACGTGAGGAGGTCAGCATATCATAATCTGCAGAGCAAAGCTGCTTTTTTTCCCTGATCGTGAAGGAGGAGGAGCCATCAGCTTTGTGCAGCCACTGTGCTCTCTCACATCACTTAATCATTCAGTTATTCACTCATTCCTTATGAAGCACATACTATGCTAATGGTGCTGAGTATACAGTGGAAATCACATAGACCTGAGCCCTTCGGTGGTGCAAGTAGTTAACATGCTCAACTGCTAAGTGAAAAGTTGGAGGTTCCAGTCCATTCAAAGGCACCTCAGAAGAAAGGCCTGACAATCTACTTCCCCCAAATCAGCCGTTGAAAACC